>NC_139021.1:53544397-54144397 GCF_964662115.1 Mustela nivalis
GCTCATTCAGTTCCACTTCTTTGTCTCATCGAAGGCAAGTTATTTAATTTGAGTTTCATTTTTCCAACCTGGGAAATGGGGCTCACAATACCTATTCACAGAATAGTGACTGAAATAATGACTATAAAGGACTTAATAAAACATTTGTCTTATATAGAGTGCTTAGAGGTTTGTTATTATCCCTATTACCCTAGAAATGTTAATTATTATGATTACTCTTTTTATAATTTCTACTACTTAATAATATTACCTTTAGAAGATTCTTCATGGTTTCCTAGGTTATGTCTCAATGTTTCAAAGCTCCAAATAAAAGCTGAACATTTTAGTTAATATTTCAGTTCTTGAAAATGGATGACTCTGATACCACTCACCTATCAAAAGAAACAAATATAAAGTAAAATTCCATTTGCTACCCACTATCCACCACATCAAATTTAAAACCCTTTTGCCTTATATGTCTTTCCCTAGTTCAACTTCAAGCTACATTTCCTTAATTTGCAGACACACAAAACCACATGCTGTTCTCTGAGCTTGTCCAAAGGTTTCCTGCTGTCTTTTGCTCAGGTTGTTCCTGTCTATGTAAACACCCTGTAGGAACACCCTGTAGGAACCTCAGTTGGGACTTCATGGGAGAGACTGGACTCAGCCCACTGCTAGACTTTTGTTTCTACTTAATTTCCTCCAAAACTTATTAACCATTTGAAAACAGTTTTATATACTCAAAGATTTGATGGAGATTTGGACCAATGAGAATTAGTCACTATCTCAGAACATGTTACATTTTTTAAGACCAGGTTAAACCTCCCAATGGGTAACCACCAAGTAAAATCCTGAACCACACTGCTAAATGGCATGAATTTTTAAAGAAATATATTTTCATTTATTTATTTGAGATAGAAAGACACCGAGTGAGAGAGAGAGAGAGAGAGAAAGAGAGAGACAGAGAGAGAAACAGAGAGCACTAGTGGGGTTGGGGGCGGGATAGGAAGAGGGAGAGGGAGAAGCAGGCTCCACACTGAGCAGAGAGCCCAACCCAGGGCTGGATCCAAGGGCCCTGAGATCATGACCTGAGCCAAAAGCAGATTTTAACCACCTGAGCTACCCCAGTGCCCCAATAGCATGAGTTTTTAAAAACATCCTTCTTAGCCCTTTCTCTTCAATAATGGAACAGTACATGTGCTACCACCATCCTTGGGATAAGTTCCTGTCTTTGTTTTTGTGTCTTATAAAATCATATTCTTTAGTCTCAATACCAGCTACTTCAAAAACCTATAACTAAGTCCCATTTAGGAAATCCAGTCCTCATCCGGGACCATTGTCCTTCTCAATACCTGTTGCTATCATGGCTGCTCTTGCCCAGAAGCTTCCTATGTATGACATACCCTTCTCCATTACCTCTCAAAATATTACCCAATAAATAGACCAAACAAATGTCAGCTTCTTCATAAAGACTTTTCTAACCTGTAAGATGCTTAAAACATTCTTTCTGTTTACATACTCTTAAGAAACAGTTCACATGTCATCTTGCACTATAGTTTTCAGTGTGTAATTATCTTTTCATCTTGCCTTGCTGAATATGAAGTCTGTCATGTTTCTCTCATATTTCACTCAGGTCTCATAATGCTTTTCATCAAGTGGTTGCTCAATAAATATTCTACTAATTGTGTTAAGTTAAAAATTTCAATGTTAAGTCCCTATAGATAAAACGGTTGTTGTTGTTGTTTTGACACAGAAATATGTATAGCATCTTAGCCCAGTCCTGTCTTCAATCTGACATTTGTCCTCTTTTGTGTACTCTTCATTGATGTTTTCTTGGAGAGGCTAAAGTGAGACAGGATAAGTGGAAATGAAAAGACAATGTAATGTGTTAAGTCACATCTACATTTTAGGAAAAACCCAGAGGAGTTCCAGTGAGGTCATCTACATTACACCAAAATTTTCATCTAAACAAACCATAAAAATCAGCTTACCTATATCTGTTATTTTAAAAGATTTTATTTTATTTATTTGAGAGAGAGAAAGAAATAAAATAGAGAGAGAGAGTATGAGAGGAGAGAAGCCAGTGGGAGAAGCCGACTCCCTGGTGAGCAGGGAGCCCGATATGGGACTTGATCCCCAGACTCTAGAATAATGACCTGAGCCAAAGGCAGCTGCCCAACCAACTGAGCCACCCAGGTCCTCCTATACCTGTTTTTTAATGTTGAACCCATTTACCCATAAAATTTTGTGTCTGTTATCTTAAATAGTGGGATTGACATTTTTACATTTTAATTATTTAGACACTGGTTACACTCAACATCTATGATGTGACTTTTCATTTTGTTTCACCATCAGCACCATCATGAGGAGGGCATATTGGACTGTGTGTGGGTTGGGAAATCTATGGGAATAGGTGTCATAGCATTTGGGGATGAGTTCTAGCTCTTCAGTAACAAGTAATACAATTTAAAAAATGGTTCTCCAATCCCCATTGAACCCATATATGACAGAAAACAATAAGAATTATTCTTACAGGGATTTTTGAAGATTCGATAAACTATTTTTGCGTGACTGAATTACAAGATATACAATATTCATCATATTATTTGGGGTCACATACGGGATGAATTATCTTATGGAAATTGTCCTTGGATTTTCGGTCACTGGTTTTGATGGTAACAAATGGGGATGGTGGAAAATGTCCTTTCTTTACATTGCTCCTGATAGTCTAGGAAAAATGATCCTGGGGAAGTAGTATCACTGAAATTTCAGTGGGAGAATTTCCTCTTGTAAAAATACTGAAGTTTATACCACTTAACCTGTCTTCAAATAGGAATTACTCTGTGGAAACGCATGGAGTGATAGCATGAGAGAGGAGTTTCGTAATTATTGTATGGTAATTATTGTCCTGATCTTGGTTTTTAATCAGTGTTTTCACATTATAATAATCTGAAGAAGTTTTGAAAGCTCAGTGCTACAGGGCCTGGTAATATGCCCTGAGAATATTTTAAACCCTCCTGATAGATTAGAATGGACAGCCAGAGGAGAGTGGTACTGTCTTGGATTAGTCTTAGAATAAAGACTTTATAATGCAATATGTTTAATTGTTAGAATTAAATTGTTTTCTCTTCTTACTTTAAAAAAAAAAAAAGATTTTATTTATTATTTATTTATTTGTCAGAGAAAGAGAGAGCACAAGCAGGGGGAGTGGCAGGTGGAGGGAGAGGAAAAAGAAGGCTCCCCAGATGAGCAGGGAGACTGATGAGGGGCTTAATCCCAGGACTCTGGGATCATGACCAAAGCTGAAGGCAGACGTTTAATGACTGAGCCACCCAGGTGGCCCTTTCTTCTTACTTTTGATAACTAACCCATATCATGCACATTATGAGTCAGCTGTTACTCTAAATCATTTACATATGCTAACTCATGGAATCAGTCTTCATACCAATAGTGAAGTAGGTATTGTTACTTCCCCTGTTTTATAGATGAGAAAACTGAAACAATGAGAGTTTAAAGACATGAATAATGTCTCACGGAGAAAGTCATTCTCCCTCATTGCAGTTTTTTTTTTTTAAGATTTTATTTATTTATTTGAGTAAGAGAGAACACAAAAATGGGGGGGGCGTGGCAGGCAGAGGGAGTGGGAGAAGCATACAGCCCACTGATCAGAGCACCCGATATGGGGCTCAGTATCAGGACTCTGGGATCATGATCTGAGCTAAAGGCAAATGCTTTAAAAACTGAGCCACCCAGGTACCCCTCCCCTCACTCCTCATCCCAACTTTTGAACCTTTGATTTATTATTACAGGGATACTTTGTATTGCAGATGATAATATAATAGTAAACTAAAACTAAAAGAAACAGAAACCTTTACAAAGAAAAATAAAGGCTCAGTGGATTAAGCCTCTGACTTGGGCTCAGGTCATGATCTCAGGGTCCTGGGATGGAGTCCCACATCGGCCTCTCTGCTCAGCAGGGAGCCTGCTTCCCCCTCTCTCTCTGCCTGCTTCTCTGCCTGCTTATGATCTCTCTTTTTCTGTCAAATAAATAAACAAAATCTTTTTAAAAAAAGAAAAATGAACAGAAAATTATCAGAAACTAGAATAAAAATTCATTTTGACACAAATCATTAAGCCACAATCCTTTTTAGAAAAAAAAAAAAAAACCAACAAATACAGATTTCAAACCTCAATGATTACTACCCTGAAAGCAACTACTAAAAGAAACTCATGTTCAAAATACTTCGAGGGGGGGAGGAGTCAAGACGGCAGAGAAGTAGCAGGCTGAGACAACATCATGAAACAGGAGATCAACTAGATAGCTTATCACACCATTCCAAACACCTACAAATCCAACAGGAGATCTAAGAGAAGAAGAGCAACAATTCTAGAAAGAGAAAATCAACCACTTTCTGAAAGGTAGGACTGGCGGAGAAGTGAACCCAAAGCAATGGGAAGATAGACTGCAGGAGGATGGGCCAACTCTCAGCAAGCAATGGAGTAACGAAGCACAAAATCAGAACTTTTAAAAGTCTGCTCTGCTGAGGCACATCCCTCCAAAGGCTAAACCAGAGTGAAGCCCACGTGGGGACAGTGTGGCCTCAGGTCCCGTGGGGCCACAGAAGGATTGGGGGTGTCTGAGTGTCACAGAGCTTGCAGGTATTAGAGCAGGGAAGCCAGCTACAGAGACAGAGCTGAGGAGTGAGTTCTCAGCTTGGGGTCACCTTGAATCCACCTTGAACCTTAATCCGTGGCACAGGCCACTGCTTTGTGAGTGGGGTCCCCACAAGATTTGGGGAGACCCCCCAGAAGAGCTCAGGGATCTGCAGGGTTTGGAGACTCCAAGCGGAGCTGTGTCCAGAGGCAGAGACACTTGGTCACAGGCTGGGTGAGCTTGGAGCATGGCCAGAGACCAGGGAGACGGGAGTGATTGAGCGCTTTTCTCTGAGGGCACACTGAGGAGTGGGGCTCTGAGCTCTCGGCTCCTCTGGGCCAGAGATTGGGAGACCACCATTTTCATTTCCATTCTCTGGAACTCTATGGAAAGCGTTCAGGGAACAAAAGCTCCCGAAAGCAAACCTGAGCAGATTACTTAGCCTGGCCCCTGGTAAGGGCAGTGCAATTCTGTCTCTGGCAAAAACACTTGAGAATCACTATAACAGGCCCCTCCCCCAGAAGATCAACAAGAAATCCAGCCAAGACCAAGTTCACTTACCAAGGAGAACAGTGGAATTCCAGAGGAGGAAAAAGTAAAGCATGGAATTCATGGCTTTCTCCCCATGATTCTTTAGTTTTGCAAAGTTAATTAATTTTTTTCATTTTATTTTTTTTCTGCTAATTTTTTTAACTTTTATCCTTTCCTCTTTTAACGTATTTTAACTAGTTTATCTTAACAATACCTTTCATTAAAAAAAAATAATGATCTTTTTTGAGCCTTCATTATTATAGTCATATTTTATCCTTCATTGTATCTTAACTTTAGTTTTTGTATACACGTAGGGTTTTTTCTTCTAAAAAATTTGGGGTACAACTTCTAATAGATCAGAATATACCCTAAATCTAGCACCAGGCTTGTTTTGGTCTCCAGCCCAAGCAAATTTTCTCCACCTTCTTTTTCTTTATTCTCCCAACCAACTTACCTTATCAACTTCTTTTTTTAGAAATTAAGAAAAATTTTTTTTCATCTTTATAGTCATATTCCATCCCTTCATTGTTTTCACCCTTATATACGTTTTTCATTCTTTAAAATTTTGGGAGGTAGTTTCTTCTAAGAGACCAAAATACTCCCAAAATTAGGTGGGGGACCCTGTTCCAGTCACTAGTCTAATATATATATATATTTTTTTTCTTTTTTATATTTTTTCTTTATTTGTTTTATTTTAAAACAATTTTTTTTCTGAACTTTTTTGCCCCCCTTCTCCCCCCCACGATTTGAGGTCTCTTCTGATTTGGCTAAAGCACATTTTCCTGGGGTCTTTGCCACCCTTTTAGTATTTTATTTGCTCCTTCATATATTCTTGTCTGGACAAAATGACAAAGTGGAAAAACTCACCACAAAAAACAAAACAAAACAAACAAACAAAAAAAAACAAGAGGCAGTACTGAAGGCTAGGGACCTAATCAATACAGACATGGGTACTATGTCAGATCTATAGTTCAGAATGATGATTCTCAAGGTTCTAGCCGGGCTCAAAAAAGGCATGGAGGATATTAGAGAAACACTGTCTGGAGAAATAAAAGCCCTTTCTGGAGAAATAAAAGAACTAAAATCAAATCAAGTTGAAATAAAAGAAACTATTAATGAGGTGCAATAAAAAATGGAGGCTCTTATTGCTAGGATAAATGAGACAGAAGAAAGAATTAGTGATATAGAAGACCAAATGACAGAGAATAAAGAAGCTGTGCAAAAGAGAGACAAACAACTCCTGGACCATGCGGGGAGAATTCGAGAGATAAATGACACCATAATATGAAACAACATTAGAATAATTGGGATTCCAGAAGAAGAAGAAAGAGAGAGGGGAGCAAAAGATATACTGGAGATAATTATTGTAGAGAATTTCCCTAATATGGCAAAGGGAACAAACATCAAAATCCAGGAGGTGCAGAGAACCCCCCTCAAAATCAAAATATTAAAATTTACAAGTCTTAGTGACAAAGAGAAAATACTGAAAGCAACCTGGGACAAGAAGTCTGTAGCATACAATGGTAAAAATACTAGATTGGCAGCAGACTTATCCACAGAGACCTGGCAGGCTAGAAAGAACTGGCATGATATATTCAGAGCACTAACTGAGAAAAACATGCAGCCAAGAATACTATATCCAGCTAGGCTATCATCAAAAATAAAAGGAGAGATAAAAAGCTTCCAGGACAAATAAAAACTAAAAGAATTTGCAAACACCAAACCAGCTCTACAGGAAATATGGAAAGTGGTCCTCTAAGCAAAGAGAGACCCTAAAAGTAGTAGCTCAGAAAGGAACAGAGAAAATATACAGTAACAGTCACCTTACAGGCAATACAATGGCACTAAATTTATATCTCTCAATAGTTACCCTGCATGTAAATGGGCTAAATGGCCCAATCAAAAGACACAGGGTATCAGAATGGATAAAAAAACAAGACCCATCAATATGATGCCTACAAAAAACTCATTTTAAACCCAAAGACACCTCCAGATTTAAAGTGAGGGTGTGGAAAGCAATTTACCATGCTAACAGACATCAGAAGAAAGCTGGGGTGGCAATCCTCATTTCAGATCAATTAGATTTTAAGCCAAAGACTATAATAAGAGATGAGGAAGGACATTATATCATACTCAAAGGGTCTGTGCAAAAAGAAGATCTAACAATTTTAAATATCTATGCCCCTAATGTGGGAGCAGCCAACTATATAAACCAATTAATAACAAAATCAAAGCAATACTTTGACAATAATACAATGATAGTAGGGGACTTTAATACTCCCCTCACTGAAATGGATAGATCATCCAAGCAAAAGATCAACAAGGAAATAAAGACCTTAAATGACACACTTGACTAGATGGACATCACAGATATATTCAGAACATTCCTTCCCAAAGCAACAGAATATACATTCTTCTCTAGTGCACATAGAACATTCTCCAGAATAGATCACATCCTGGGTCATAAATCAGGTCTCAATCAGTATCAAAAGATGGGGATCATTCCCTTCTTATTTTCAGACCACAATGCTCTGAAGCTAGAACTCAACCACAAGAGGAAGTTTGGAAAGAACCCAAATACATACATGGAGACTAAACAGCATCCTTCTAAAGAATGAATGGGTCAACCAGGAAATTAAAGAAGAATTGAAAAAATTCATGGAAACAAATGATAATGAAAACACAACAGCTCAAAATCTGTGGGACACAGCAAAGGTAGTCCTGAGAGGGAAATATATAGTGATACAAACCTTTCTCAAGAAACAAGAAAGGTCTCAAATACACAACCTAATCCTACACCTAAAGGAGCTGGAGAAAGAACAAGAAAGAAACCCTAAACTCAGAAGGAGAAGCAGAAATCAATGAAATAGAAACCAAAAAAAAAAAAAAAAAAAAAAAGACAATAGAACAAATCAATGAAACTAGGAGCTGGAATTAATAAGATTGACAAACCCCTGGCCAGACTTATAAAAAAGAAAAGAGAAAGGACCCAAATAAATAAAATCATGAATGAAAGAGGAGAGATAACAACCAACACCAAAGAAATTCAAACAATTATAAGAACAGATTATGAACAACTATACACCAGCAAATATGACAATCTGGAAGAAATGGATGCATTCCTAGAGACATATAAACTACCACAACTGAACCAGGAAGAAATAGAAAACCTGAACAGACCCATAACCAGTAAGGAGATTGAAACAGTCATCAAAAATCTCCAAACAAACAAAAGCCCAGGGCCAGATGGCTTCCCTGGGAAATTCTACCAAACATTTAAAGAAGAATTAATTCCTATTCTCCTAAAACTGTTCCAAAATATAGAAATAGAAGGAAAACTTCCAAACTCATTTTATAAGGCCAGCATCACCCTGATGCCAAAACCAGACAAGGATCCCATCAAAAAAAGAGAATTACAGATCAATATCCTTGATGAACACAGATGCGAAAATTCTCACCAAAATACTAGCCAATAGGATCCAACAGTACATTAAAGGGGTTATTCACCAAGACCAAGTGAGATTTATTCCAGGACTGTAAGGTTGGTTCAACATTCACAAATCAATCAATGTGATACAATACATTAATAAAAGAAAGAACAAGAGCCATATGATACTCTCAATAGATGCTGAAAAAGCATTTGAAAAAGTACAGCATCCTTTCCTGAACAAAACTCTTCAAAGTGTAGGAATAGAGGTCACATACCTCAATATTATCAAAGCCATCTATGAAAAACTCACCATAAATATAATTCTCAATGGAGAAAAACCGAGAGCTTTTCTGCTAAGGTCAGGAACACAGCAGGGATGGCCATTATCACTATTCAACACAGTACTAGAAGTACTAGCCTCAGCAATCAGACAACAAAAAGAAATTAAATGCATCCAAATCAGCAAAAAAGAAGTCAAACTATCACTCTTTGCAGATAATATAATACTATATGTAGAAAACCCAAAAGACTCCACTCCAAATCTGCTAGAACTTGTACAGGAATTCAGTAAAGTGTCAGGATATAAAATCAATGCACAGAAATCATTTGAATGTCTTTACACCACCAATAAGACAGAAGATAGAGAAATTAAGGAGTCAATTCCATTTACAATTGCACCATAACCATAAAATACCTAGGAATAAACCTAACCAAAGAGGCAAAAATCTATACTCAGAAAACTATAAAGTACTCGTGAAATAAATGAGGAAGACACAAAGAAATGGGAAAAACGTTTCATGCTCATGGATTGGAAGAACAAATATTGTGAAAATGTCTATGCTACCCAAAGCAATCTACACATTTAATGGAATCTCTATCAAAATCCCATCCATTTTTTCAAAGAAATGGAACAAGTAATCCTAAAATTTATATGGAACCAGAAAAGACCTTGAATGGCCAAGGGAATATGGAAAAAGAAAGCCAAAGTTGGTGGCATCACAATTCCGGACTTCAAGCTCTATTACAAAGCTGTTCATCAAGATAGTATGGTACTAGCACAAAAACAGGCACATAGATCAATGGAAGAGAATAGAAAGCCCAGAAATAGAGCCTCAACTCTATGGTCAACTAATCCTTGACAAAGCAGGAAAGAATGTCCAATGGAAAAAAGACAGCCTCTTCAACAAATGGTGTTGGGAAAATTGGATAGCCACATGCAAAAAAATGAAATTGGACCATTTCCTTATACCACACACGAAAATAGACTCAAAATGGAAGAAGGACCTCAATGTGAGAAAGGAATCCATCAAAATGCTTGAGGAGAACACAGGCAGAAACCTCTTCAACCTCAACCACAGCAACTTCTTCCTAGGAACAACGCCAAAGGCAAGGGAAGCAAGGGGCAAAATGAACTATTGGGACTTCATCAAGATCAAAAGCTTTTGCACAGCAAAGGAAATAGTTAACAAAACCAAAAGACAACTGACAGAATGGGAGAAGATATTTGCAAACAACATTTCAGATAAAGGGCTAGTATCCAAAATCTATAAGAGCTTATCAAACTCATCACCCAAAGAACAAATAATCCAATCAAGAAATGGGCAGAGGACATGAACAGACATTTCTGCAAAGAAGACATCCAGATGGCCAACAGACACATGAAAAAGTGCTCCAAATCACTCGGCATCAGGGAAATACAAATCAAAAGTACAATGAGATACCACCTCATACCAGTCAGAATGGATAAAATTAACAAGTCAGGAAATGACAGATGCTGGCGAGGATGCGGAGAAAAGGAGAACCCTCCTACACTGTTGGTGGGAATGCAAGCTGGTGCAGCCACTCTGGAAAACAGCATGGAGGTTCCTCAAAAAGTTGAAAATAGAGCTACCTTACAACCCAGCAATCGCACTGCTGGATATTTACCCTAAAGATACAAACATAGTGATCCAAAGGGGCAAATGTCTATAGCAGCAATGTCCACAATAACCAAATTCTGGAAAGAACCTAGATGTCTGTCAACAGATGAATGGATAAAGAAAAGGTGATATATATATATATGTATATATATACAATGGAATACTAGGCAGTCATCAAAAGAAATGAAATCTTGCCATTTGTGATGGCATGGATGGAACTAGAGGGTATTGTGCTTAGCAAAATAAGATTTTCTCAATTGAAGAAAGAAAACTATCATATGATCTTCCTGATATGAGGAAGTGGAGATGCAACATGGGAAGTTTGGGGGGTAGGAAAAGAATAAATGAAACAAGATGGGGTTGGGAGGGAGACAAACCATAAAAAACTCTTACTGTCACACACACACACACAAAACTGAGGGTGACTGGGGGAAGGGGGATAGAGAGAAGGTGGTTGGGTTTTGGACATTGGGGAGGGTATATGGTATGGTGAGTGCTGTGAAGTGTGTAAACCTGGCAATTCACAGACCTGTACCCCTGGGGCTAATAATACATTATATGTTTATATAAAAATTAAAAATTAAAAAAATACTTCGACCAATGAATAATACATCAAGAAAAATTAAGTAATAAACCATCAGTAACATTTTGAAACTGATTTTAGGGGTGTATGCTTGGTATAGTTGGTTAAGTGGCTGACTCTTGGTTTAGACTTAGGTCATGATCTCGGGGTCATGGGACTGAGCCCTGTGTTGGGCTCCATGGTTGGCACAGAGTCTTAACTTGAAATGCTCTCTCCTCCCTCTGCCCCTCCTGCTTCTGTTCAGGCTCTTTCTCTCTCTCTCAAATAAATAAATAAATCTTTAAATAAAAGAAACTGGTTTTATCTTATTTAACAGGGATCTTGTTTGGCCAGGAAATATGAATGGGCTATTTAATATGAATGTAGATGACACATTTCTAATTAATTCTGGTGGTTATTATAATGAGTTGAACTCTAAAAAATGGGTTAATGCCTTGTAGTACTATATCTTGGTCAGCATTGATGTTATTCATTTTTTAAATGTCCACCATCACCCAGAAATACTATAATTACTTTCACATTGAATCAACCAAAGAAAGCCAAATTGGGAGAGTTAAGTGCTGTCCTGTCTATTTTTTGCCCTCCAGTAAGATTATAATTTAAAAATTTGCAGAGTGAAGGCTTACAATATTGAAATATTAACTGATTTTTTTTTTCCTGTGATTCCATAATAGCTTTCAGGCCATCCACTGAGATCAGATTGCAAGTGTGAGGCTTATCACCTAGTAGAAAGGCTAAAAGGAGAAGAAAAAGATTAAAAATCCTTGGCTTTTGACTTCCATGTAACACAGTGATTCTCAACTAGGAGTGATTCACCTCTCACAAGATGTTTGGCAAGGTGTAGAGACATGTTTGGTTGTCACATGTCACAAGGGAGGGAAATGCTCTTGGAGCCCAGTGGCTAGAGGCTAACCACAGGGCAGCTTCCCATAGAAAGAATTATCTTACTCTCAATGATAATAGTGCCGAGGTTAAGAAACTCTGATCTAGAGAGTTCTGAAAAACCCAGAGTTGACACAATATTCTTTGATGAAAGAAGATCACAATACTCTTTGATGAAAGAAGATGGCTCAATTTTATTTCTTGAGTGCATATTATGTGCCATGTGCCAGTTGAAGACTTTTCTATATACATATGAATTTATCTTTGGAACAATCCAATGAGTTTAGGTAATTATAACTTTCATTCGATAATGATGTAGTAAAGCTGTTTGCATTAATTCCTACCGTTAGCAAAGGGTGGAGCCCAATCTCAACCCTTGGAGATCTAATTCCAGAATTTACTAAGCTGACCACTCTGGCCTGCTTCTAAGACTTGCAATTGCAAGAGTCTCACAGAGAAAAGTGTTTGGAGGGAATTTGCAAAAGGCCTGGAGTCCTCAGAAAATGAAGTCCTCAGGAAAATGATTGGGAGGACTGAATGATAGTGTAAGAGCCTGTTTTCCAATCATAATGGAGATGGTTTTTGATGGCCGGGGGAAAACAATAAAATAAACAGATAGAAAGAGAGAAGTCCAGGTGAGAAGAATGGAGACAGAAATCCTAGATGGGTTTGGGACTGAGAACAAAGTGAACCTATATACTTCACCTACTGGGGAGGGGCTTCACATAGAGATTTGGTAGGTGGGGATGAACAATGGAGGTGAGCTGAAGCTTACCTCAGGGGGTGTTTGGCAGAGGATGTTGCTGAGACATCCCCACTGCTCCACTTCCTAAAGTGGACCACCCTAATCTCACAGAGGCATGGGAAAGTATACAGAATTTTCCAATTGCTCTCAAAAGGCCATAAAAGTGTCTGAGAAAGTTCTGCAGGCTAGACGATGTATCATGATAATGGCAAAGTGCTGACAGCTATGACTGTGGTGTGTGGACACCACACCATAAAGAGGTTGGGCCAGCAGCAGTAGATGGCAACAAGGATCGATACCAACAAAGACGGCATCTTGTAAGGACTAGAGCCACCACCATGCAGTGTAAAACACCAACTTCTTGTCCCAGCCCTGGCATGTGAATTCATCAGGCTGTCTGGGAACAGGAAGCCAGCCTTGTGGATGGGGAAGGGAGTTGGAGAATCCTGATTTTGAGAGTTAACAAGTGAAAGGACTAAATATACCCTAATTGAGATGAAATATTCCTCCAACATGGAGCACTGGGTGTGGTGAAAAAATAATGATATGCTGAAAATAAATAAGTGAAAAAAAAATATTCCTCCAGCAGTGTAATGGAGACTTATGATGGAAATAGTTTGGTTAAGGAAAATAAATTCACATTTGTGAACTCCAGACTTTTATGTCTTTGACATTGAATTATGCTACATGTTTCTATGCAAGACACAAATGAGGAGTGGAAATTAACATTTTCACAAGAAAGGGATGTGATATTCTGGCTCGCAGTCTGTTTCTACTGTAACCTATCCCTGAAACTATGATCTAAAAGATATTTAGAAAATAATTCTTTGTACACATCACTTAATCTGCTCACACTTCAGGGTTTCCCTTAGTTTATAGATAAGATCCAGAGTTTCTGCTAAACGTCCACAACTGGATTTCTATGTAATTCTCTCTGACCCTAACTGTAATTTCCCTCTCCATCCCCAGGCAAGATTCTCCCTTTTACCTAATAGTCTATTAGATTTCTTACAGCTCCTTGGACAAGTTACCTCTTTGTCTTGGACCATAATGCTCCTCTAGTCTGGGGTATCTTGCCCTTTCCTTCCTGCATGTCTAATTATAAATCTCTTTCAAAAGCAATACTCATGTTGCACATGGTTTATAAAGCTTTCTCCAAATACCCCAATCATAACTCCCAGAAATGACAGCTATATATTCATTGGCATGTGGACAACCTGGCTAAGCCCTTATCAAGGCTTCTATTTGAATTGCAAAAAGGTCTCAGTTTTTCTATCTGCAATTGCTCACATGTTGAACACTGAGCTTTCATTAACCACAATTTTTTATGGTCCCCAATTTCCTCCCTCACAGATTCATGCAATGTTCAATTTAAAAGGTTTCCTTTCTTCCAATGCACTATCCTTGAAATGCCTCTCACTCAGGAATGGCTTTGCTTTTCCCACAACATGCTTTCTGAATTGAAGTCAAGAAGTATGAGTTGTAACAGAAATAATCATGGGTTTTAGTGTGAATAGACAGCTACCAGATTAGATGCTGTCTAGGAAAGTTTTCTCCACTGTGTAGAAATTACTCTACCAAACAACCCACCCCATCTGGCATAGAGAAGCATGTTTTGTATTCATTTCATGTGGACCATGTATATTTGAGGTCATTAGCATGCAACTGACACTAAAAGGTTACTTAGAATAGATTGA
Source organism: Mustela nivalis (assembly GCF_964662115.1). NCBI lineage: Eukaryota > Metazoa > Chordata > Mammalia > Carnivora > Mustelidae > Mustela > Mustela nivalis. Next base: position 53,558,818 of record NC_139021.1, read on the forward strand.
TTTTAGCAGGAGTCCTCTTCTCCAAGGAAATTGGGTCATATATTTGGCTAATTAACCCAAAAGTCAGTCAAATGTGAAATAATAACACAGGTTTGTGCAGTGAAGGATTAAGTTAACTCAGAGAGCTCTGGCCTTTGCCTTTGGCTAATGGAGGTGATCTCTAGTCCCCTAGGGTGTGCTTCCCAGGGGGAGTGTCTTTGTTTGCCTTGGGAAAAAAACTAAAGACTGAAGATGTGAGCCTGAACCTCTTGGAGGTGCTGGAGGTTAACGGACAGCCAGGGCGGCAGTATGTGATGGAACTCCAGGCTTCCCTGGGGGGCAGAACTCAGTACATACCATCATACACGAATGCTGGGGAAGTAACATGTTCATGATATCATGGGGAGAGAGCAACAGAAACCTCACAGGTGGTACTTTTCTCTCCTTCCTATGCTTTCTTCCCTTGGCTTATTTTGGCCCACACCCTTTCCTTGTCGTGAGTCATAACTATGAATACAGCAGCTTTTAGTGAGTTCTGTGAATCCTTCTAATGAATTATTTTACTTGAGACTAGTTTGGGGCTCCCCTTCCTCCCTTACCAAATTTGAAGGTGGTGTTAGAAGCGAGAGGAATCCTTTGTACACTGTGTTCCTTCTATTTTAACAGTTGGCTAAACTCATAAACTCAACCTGGGTGTTCATTAACAATAGCCTTAACTATTTGAAGTCTCCTTCTTCTAGGCATATTGGAATGGGTATAAAGTGTATGCAATAAACTGCTGTTGTTTGAATGACTGGAATTTGAAGAGGGTCACTCCAGCATAACCTAGACATCTGACTTATAAACACACAAAAAGAAAACATTTGACTTTGACCTAAAGCATAGAAAGGTAGCTTTATTTACCTATATTTCAATAGGCATTTTCTTTGTGTATCGAATCAGTGATTACAGGTTTGTGCCATCTTTCTTGAATAAATCAACCCCCTAATTCATTATCTAATATACAGTTATGACTTCTCAGAAATGGAGGATAATCAATCTCAGCACAGGATCCTTCCAGATTTCTCCCATTATGTTTGTACTCATGTATATATGTAAGATTTCCTTGAGTAATGTATCCTAATACAGATATAACAGACCTAAAATGGTTTGGGACTTAATATGATAAACTCTTAATAGGCATACAGTTCAACTTGTAAGAGGAAGCTTTCAGGCATACACATGGACACTTTAGGATCAGAGAGCATTTTAAGTGCTGTGAGTATCTGTATTTAAGCTTTATGTATGAAATGGAAAGTGTTAGCTAATAAAACAAATTAATTGTGGATGGCTAGGAGATAAGAGAGCTTCTGCAGTAACTGATGAAGAAGATAAGATTTGGAGGTTTTGACTTCCATATTTTGATACAGTACACAATCTTTAAATGGTGTGCAGTTTTTTAAACTTACAATACCTGATGTCTAACTGCTTTTTTAATGTTTAATTTCTGTTCTATTTTCCTTCATTTCACTTAAATTATGGTGTGTGCCAGGAACTTCTTATATAGAGAAAGACTCAAGGGGCACCTGAATGGTTCAGTTGGTTAAGCATCTGTTTTTGGCTCAGGTCATTATCCCGGGGTCCTGGGATCAAGTCCCACATCAGGCTCCGTGCTCAGTGGGGACCCTGCTTCTCCCTCTGCTTGCTGCTCCCCCTGCTTGTGCTCTCTTTCTCTCTCTCTGACAAATAAGTAAAATCTTTAAAAAAGAGAGAGAAAGACTCAAGAGCATAAATGAGAGAATAGGAACCTTTTTGCATTATCAACAATTTCATCCCTGACACAAGGTAGTATAAATTCATGAAAGTCATTGACATTTGTGTGTTACAAAAGGTAAATCTAGAATTCTCAATGTATGGCTGAAGAGTAAAGAATCACACCAATTTATGTTTGTTTCTAACAAGCAGTTATAGGGGAGTGGCTTGATGTACCCAAGCAACTGCGTCAGTTTTCAACCCTACCTCATCTGGGTAGCTACAGTGGTAGTAGTGTTTCAGGACACTGTAGCTGGTAGGTGAAAATTTCTTGGTTGATTAAGCAAGTCTATTCCTCCAAGAAACTCCTCGATACCGCCAGTGTTGAGGAAACCCTTGTGACTTCTTTCAGGTACAGGATGACTGAACTTCATTCCTGGGGACTCAGTGCAACTCTCTTGTTTTACAAACAAGGGACTCCAGTATCTGAAAGGTTTTTCTGACTTGTTCACATACAAATAATTCATGGAAAACTCACATGTTACATTCAAGGTCTCCTGCCTCTTGACCCAAGTCTCTTATCACTATGCTCTATTATTAATTCTAGTATAGAAAATTGTTGCATTCTTAATCACTACAGTTTTCTTTTACCACTAAGCCTATTTTCTCCTTATTTTATCACCTTCTCTAGAAAACGTGGATTTTTATTCTGCAAACTCCCTAACAACATTTTCACACTTTTTTTCACATCTTTCTTTCTCTCAATATTTTTTAGCCATTTTTCTATGACAAGAAATATGGGGCTAAATTGTCACTTTTAACCAATGTATAGTCATCTGATATATGTGTGTAGAATATTTTTGAAATTAACCATTGGTTTCTCAGTACAGGAGGATGGGAATGACTGCTAGAATGTTCTTTGCTATCTGGTCCCTATCCAGGAATGGAAACATTGATGTTCTGAAATTTCCCACTTACATATCTAAGAAAGTATTTGTTTTCACTTGACTTAGTACTCAGTGGTCCCTTTCAGTTTAACAAATATTGTTTTCCTTGAGCACCAGGGAATTTTATTATATTACTGTAATTTTTTTTTCATTTAAAAAATCTGAGATATAATAATTGACAAAAAATATTATATTAGCTTCAGGCACATAACATAATGATTTTATATTTTATGTATTGGGAAATGATCACAATAACTCTAGTTACCATTCATCACCACACATAATCACAATTTTTTTTCCCTATGGTGAGAATTTTCAGGATTCACTCTCTTAGCAATATTCAAATATACGATACAGTATTGTTAGCTATAGTTGCCATGGTGTAGCTTACGTGCCCATGAATTAGGTATTTTATAAGTGAAAGTTTGTACCTTTTTACCTCCTAACTCATTTCACCTATCCCTCACCCCCACTTCTGTCAACCACCAATCTGTCACTTTGTATTTATGAGATTATTTCTGTTTTGTTTTGTTTTTGTTGTTTGATTCCACATATAAGTGAGATTATACAGTCTTTGTCTTTCTCTGTCTGACTTTAACATTATACCCTCAAGACCCATCCATGTTGTCACAAATGGCAAGATTTCCTTCTTTTGTCCTTATTATTTTTTTTCTTATTGTCCTTATTTAAAAAACAATTTCACCATTTTCTTTTTTTTCTCTTTACAGGAGCTCTATTAATCAGAACTTAGATGCTCTTTTTTTTTTTTTTCCAGTTACTCTATTCATGCAACAGATTTCCTCTAACGTGTAGCTTCTTAAAACAACCTTCTAACTGTGTTCATGACTTTGTAAATTGGGATTTTTAAAAAGATTTATTTATTTATTTATTTGAGAGAAAGTGGGGTAGGGAGGGGCAGAGGGGAGAGGGAAAGACAGTCTTAAGCAGAATCTACGCTACATGGGGCTGGATCTCACGACCCCGAGAATAGGACCTAAGCTGAAACCAAGAGCTGGACACTTAACCGATTGCACCAAGCAGGTGCCCGGGGAAATTAGGGTATTTGTAAAGACCTTAGGCAGGTCTCCCTCACGGAACTGAAGCAATTGCAATCAGATTTTAGCTTGGTTTGTCATTATCTGATCAGCTAGGCTGGACGGAAATAACTCATCCATAAGGCGGCAACTGATGCTGGCTATCAGCGGGCGTGTCTCCAAGTGGCTGCTTCATGTGGCTTGGGTGCCAGCTGATTTCCTTCTTCAGAAATTTGTTGTGTTCTCTCAGCTTCCATTGTGTGCTGAATTTATATTAAGCATTTGGAATATGTCTTCGCTATCATGTTTTTTTAAGTTAAACATTTAAGGAAACCTAACATAGTTGCAGAAATGTATGTAGATCTTCCAAATCAATGCATTTGGCTAAGTGAAAACACCCATGTAACTGGTACCTCAATATGGAACAGAAACAATAGCGCAGAGGACCTCAGGGGAAGGGAGGGAAAATTGTATGGGAAGAAATCAGAGAGGGAGACAAACTGTGACAGACTCTGGACTCTGGGAAACAAAATGAGGGTTGTGGATAGGGAGGGGTTGGGGGGATGAGGTAATTGGGTGATGGGCATTAAGGGCGCGTGATGTGGTGAAGGTGGGGTATTGTATAAGACTGATGAATGATTGAGCACTACACCAAAAACTAATGTTGTACTATACATTGGCTAATTGAATTTAAATTAAAAAAAAAAAGAAAGGAAAAAAAAGAAAACATTAGCAGCACTGCAGAAGTCTTCAATTTCCGTATCTCCTGAGAAGCCACTCCACTCTCCTGACTTCACACACCATGGATTAATTTTGTTTGCTTCTGAATTAATCTTAATGTAATCACTCAGTATGTACTCTGAGTCTGGCTCTTTTTGCTCGAAGTTATGTTTGCGAGAGCCAATCATGCTGCAACATTTGTGATTAATCTCTTTGTTATATTATCACACAGCATGAAATGCCATAATTTAATTCTCTATTGTTAATGTACAATTTTTTTTCAGTTTTTGGCTTTTATCAATAGGAACTCTAAAACTCATTTATGAATTCTACTAGTTTATCTGTGCATTCCTTTGAGTTTTCTACCTATACAGTTTGTTCGTGAATAGTGATTTTTATAATCATTTTATGAAGCTTTCCATTAAACATATGAAAACAGAAATGCATTTACTTAGACTACTTATACCACAAATCTGGTGAGCACATTTTACATATAGATATTTCACTAAACCTTCCTCAGAAATGTTATATCAGTGTATGTTTCTAACAGTCATGAGTAACTCCTTTGCCATAGTTATTCTGTTACTATATATTTTTCCATGTTAACCTTTGCCAATCTCTTATCCAAGAATAAAACTTTAAAAAATTGTATTGATTATTGGATATTTGCATTGTAAATTTGTTATACATTTGCATTGGAATTTTTTGGTAAAGTGATTTGTTATTTCCTTTGATCATTTTTCTTTTCACATAAGTTATGAATTAAGATTGTACTTGATATATAAGAAATCTGGCATAGAGTGATGCAAAGAGGTAAGGATTGATACTGTGACTCTACAATTATGACATTCTTAACATGTGGCTTTCCTCTAATAATTGTCACTTTTTGGTGTAAGATGGCCATTCTACCTCCAGCAGCAAAAAGGAGAGGGGGTGAAGGCTTATACCAGCTACACTGCTCCCAGTTGAAAAGTATTTCTGGAAGCTTTGTCCAATAACCTTGGCTTCTAGCTCATTGTTCAGAACTAGGTCATGTAGTGACCCCTTGCCACTCTGGAACAGAAAATGTAGCTATAGACAGCATTCTTGCCACTTCAAACAAAATCAGAGTTCTGTTCATAAGGGATTATGGAAGAGTGGATTGCAGAGACAGCAGCAAAATCTTGCTGTGTATGCCGGTTTGGTTCCCTAACATCGATATGCATCTTCTCATACATAGATCCTGTTTACCATCATTGCCAGGAAGTGTTCCCTGTAAGCCTTTCATGGTCTGGTGACCTACAGTCTAAACGATGTGATACCAGCCTCAGACACACCCATCAAGTCCTTGCTGTGGTTACCCTGAGAGGTTTGATATTTTATTATTCAAAGGTAATGGCTGTGTTTCCCATTGTCCCCTTTTCTGAATTGGAATTTTAAGTGTAGTCCTGAAAGAACGGTAGGATTCTTGTGGTATGCTGTATGAACTCTACCTTGAACTCTTGCCTCACATCCATTGAGTTCTGGAGTATAAAGGGTTCCACAGAGCTGTCCTGCCTTGAGCAAAAGGGTTAGGCTTTTATACCTGTAACGGTCAGTCTTTAGCTGCTGGCCACCACTCAGTTGCAGTTTTCTCCCAAACATCTCTGAGTCCGTTGGCTCTGATTAGCAAACTAGTTGATGGAGGAGGGTGTGGCTGTCAGCCCTTAGCAACCAACAGCACAGAAGTTGGGGGTGGCAAAAGAGACTGAGGCAGGTACCGGTGTCACATAGCTATTCTGACAACTTCTGGTTCTTCTCTTTAAAAAAGAGTTATTTTTTTTTTAAATAGTGGTTTTTAAAAAAATTATTTTTTTTTGAGAGTGAGAGAGAGCAAAAGAGAGCATGAGTTGGGGGGAGAGGAAGATGCAGACTTCTTGATGAGCAGGGAGTCCAACGCGGGCTCCGTCCCTGGACCCTGGAATCATGACCTGAGCCGAAGACAGATGCTGAACTGACTGAGCCACCCAGGTGCCCATCTTCTCTTTTCTTTGGCTTCTTCAGCCTATGTGTGTGTTGGAGGTGGGTCGTGGAGGGGGTCGTGCTGCTTGCTCCTATCTTCTATCGCTTCTTCTGAGGAGGGATTAGGAGAGGCTGCCTTTCCCTGAGTTGATCAGCTTTCTAAGACCTCTTCCGTGGATGCAATTTGGGGGACCTAGAGATGGATTTAGGGGTTCAAAAGTCACAAGCTATTACAACCAGGCCTGGGATTTTGTTGACAAAGTCAACTCCCCAAAAGCTTTCTGTTTTGCTCCCAGTTTGTGCAAATGGCTGCAGTTAGAATGTTTCATATACATGATGTTTAAGCATGAAGATTTCCTGGCTATATTTAATGGCCTCACCACTCAGGCTTTTCCTCTGGGGATATTAATGGGTACTCAAGCTCCTTGGTGATGGAATTTACTGTGCTCTTTTCTGTGCATGTGGAAATGGGAAACAGAGAAGTTAAAAGTCTGACAACAGGCTACACACCTGTGTAGACCGCTTTAGTTTTACTTCTTCTGAATCCAACATTTTGACTAAATTGCATCACATCAAAAAGTGATCAAGATATAATTATAATATTAATGGAAGCTTACTTTTGTTGAGTGCTTATAGTTATTATTCTACAGACTTTATATAAAGTAATTTCATCCTTCCAAGAAATCGATGAGGAACTTTGTCCAAAGGTCATAGGGTTAAAAGACACTGAGCAGTTTGAGACTGTGTATAATATATAGTAGAAAAATATACTTCTTCTAAATAGACTCCCTCATTCCAAGTATCACTTCCTTGGTCTTTAAAATGGTTCTTTTTTTTTTTTTTTCCCCTATAAAAATACTTACTTCCCTTTGACTTTATTCTTAATGCATAAAAGGAAGCTGTGGGATTGAGGATACTTTTGTCCTCCCTCTCATCAATTTCAGGCTTTCAAAACTCACTGTAATTAAACACTCCAGCTCTTCTAGCCTGGAGAATGAAGTCTCGTCTTTTTAACCTGGAATTCAACATCTTTCACAGTTGGATTTCCAACCTATCGTTCCATTTTCAAAGTCTCTGTATCCAAAAAGACTTCTATTTCTTTATTCCTGCTAGTATCACTTATCTACACTTAAATGCACTTCTCTCTCCACCTGCCCATCTCCCTCCTCAGCAAAGCCTTTTCTCCTCTTCAGCCACCACTGTACCCTTCTCACTTTTTTTTTTTCTTTTTTCAACCTCTCTCTGAATGTTGGCAGTCCTCAGGGTTCTTTGTCCTGTCCTCTTGTCTGGTGAGGTTTCTTTGGTTGATCCTACCTACTTGTTCTCAACTACTACCTCTAATCAGTGGTTCTTACCTCTGCATCTCCAGTCCCAACATCTGTCTTGAAGAATATTGATTCTTTATTGGAGCTATTGATCTCTCCTGCAGGTACCTCAGACTAAAGGTATTCAAAGCTGACTTACAAAAACTGGGAGATAGAAAGCTGTTATTTTTAACACTTCAGGGCAATTCTGTTGCCTCAAAAGGAAGAAATCACCAAGAAAGATGAAGAATTTAGAATGAGGGAAATTCAGATTTATGAACATTAAATGTTAGTTTACCATAGGGAAGGTCAATAGACCCATGTAGGTACAAAATTCTTCCTATCTGCCCAAGTGTTAGAAGGAGTAACACTATGACCCATTTCTGTTGTTTTATTTTATTCATTTTGTCTTGATTACAAACATAATAAAATTTTATTACCAAAGAATTGGGAAAAAGAAACTAAAGAAGAGAAAAATACAAATGACTTCAAAGTTCACATCCAGAAATAAACTAGTCAATTATTAAATTATATTTCATTCCGATCTTTTTAGATATATATATATATATATATACCTGTTTGAATGTCATTTATTTACCAAACTATTTATATTTAGGTAAAATTACCACACTATGAAGTGATTTTTTGCTGTTTTTACTTAATGTTACATAGGGAATATTTTCATTTCATTAAAATTTCCTGTAATTACCACTTGCAGTGACTGCAGTGTGTCCCATTGTCTGGATATGCTATAATTTATCTCTTTCTTCTCTCTTTGTTAGTACTTTCAATATTTCCAATTGCATTTCTCTGCTTTTAAAGCCTATCAGACAAGAGGACAGGGCAAAGAACCAAACTCTGAGAACTTCAGCCCTCAGAGAGAAGCTGAGAAAGGAAACTAAATGATGGAGGAGCTCGCTCTTTGATGATCATCCTTTACCTATACCTTTGATCTATGTTTGATTTTATTTTCTTCAGAAAAAGTTCTAGAAATTGCTATGACTAGAGTTGGGCTTTTTTTCCTTTTCTTCAACGAAGATTCAGTCTTCTTTATCTAATCTGCCCTGGGATTATTCAGGAAGCGAGCATGGATGGCTTAAATCCAGCAGACCTTTTTACTATAACTTTACTTTGTAAAAAAAAAAAAAAAATTCAATAGCTTTTCTTTGTAAATTACTTGTTAAAAAAAAAAAAAAAAAAAAACCTTGTCCTCGTAAATTGGAGACTTCTCCAAATGCATATGCATCTCCACATGCTCTTTCGTCAGATTCCTCCATAAGGAACACAGTAACTCCCACCTCCCTCCTAGGAGGGATGTTTAGGGTTCTAAAGCATACAAGGCCAGAGAATGGGGCTAGCGTTTCAGGGAGGGACATCATAAATATTCTCCTTGGTCCTCTAAGGGGGATAAAATTATTTAATACACAACCACTTATTTAATGTTTTAGGCAGTGCACGATGCGCTGGAGACCTGTACAATTTGGACAAAGGACCTAAAGTAGTTTATTTTGGTTTAAGAGTCTTTTCTCCATCACAAGTGGCACTTTGAAACACCTATCAAAATCAACAGACTTGATTCTTTTGAAGGGGGTAATTGGTTGTTATAGCTTGAATGTTTATGTGCCCCCCCCATTCACATGTTGAAGTCTTTACCCCCAGTGTGACTTATTTGGAGACGGGGCCTCTAAGGAAGTAATTAAGGTTAAATGGGATCGTGAAAATGAGACTCCAATCCCATAGGATTAATGTTCTTATAAGAAGAGACACCAGCGAGGCTTGCTGTCTCTCTCTTTCACCCCTGGCACAGAGAAAAGGCCATTTGAGGACACAGTGAGAAGCTGTCTGTTTACCAGCTGGGAAGAGAGCTTTAAACTAACAGGAACCCGCTATGCTGCCACCTTCATCTCAGACGTCCAGCTTCCAGAGCTGGGAAGAAATAAATTTCTATTATTTAAGCCATCCACTCTGTTGTATTTGGTTATGAAAGCCTGAGCAGATTAATAGTTATTAACCTAGTGTTAGACAGAAGCTCAGAGCACAGGGGACACAGAGGTTGACTCACTGAACACCAAAGCCAGGATATATGTAAGAATCTAAAAAAAAACTTGATCTCTGGTGTGTGGAAATAAGATCAATTTAGATAAATGAAACTAACAATAGGTTGTAAGTTTTATCAGGTTTTTTTTTTTTTTTTCCCAAACTTAAGTGATTAAATTGTGGAGCTTCTGAAAAAATCAAACTCTTGAACTTCAAGGACAGAGAGTCTAATTTTGGCAACTGGGAGTAGGGTCTCTGTGCTTTATTTTAAGAAAGCATCCCAAGTAATTCTGATGATTAATTGGGTTTTGGAAGCACTAATCTAAGTATTATAGTGCTTACTTTTTATTGTTTTTTAAAGAAAGACATTGCTCATTTTCTGTTCTTAAGATGAGCATGGTGGTCAAACTGACTCACATCTGAGCCATCGGCTCTTATAATTAAAAAGGAATTTAATAAAATCTTGTGCTCATACTATCTCTTTATCACCTCATTCTTTTTAAATTCTCTTTTTAGGAAACTTGCCTTGAAGCATGACTCATCTTTTATTCAGCTTCAGAAGAAACATTTAAGTCTTTGTTTCATTTCCAGGATAAGTTTTGATTGCTTTAGAGAATCAAGAAACAATAGATTCATCTTTCCCCCACAGGAATATTTCAGAATAACAGACCCTGATTTCATTTTTAGTCTCTTTTGTGCTATTCTTTGTTCTATTTGTAAAGAAAATTTTCTTCTCCCTCTTATTCCCTTTCCCTCTCCTCACCACCTCCAAGATTTTCAGACACTCTAATTTTTATGTGATCTCATTTTTATAATTTGGAATTTGATCAAAGCTATTAAAAAAAGGAGCAGATGCTTCCTTGAAAATGCTGTTGTATCTTTGTTTTAGAGATTGTTCTATATAAGAATCACAGATTTTTGTATTTTTCTGATTATTTACCCTTGTTTATGTCTTAGTTTGATTCAAAATCGACTACAATTGATCCTTATAATCCTCTTTAAAACACTGTGGGGCTGACGTGGCTTTCTATTTTATTGAATTGCATGATATAGCTGTGCTTGAAGGGGAAAAAGTAGTTGAATATTGGCAATTCCATGTGATCCAGCCTAATAATATACTTGGTGGCTGAGTAAATGGAACCTCAGACAGAATAAGTGACTTTGCTCAAGGTTATCCGAATGTAAAAGAAAGAATTAGTTTCAATGTGTTCTTCCCCCGAACTATAGTTGTTTCTCTTTATTATTTTTTTTTTAATTTTTAAAAAAGATTTTATTTATTTATTTGACAGAGAGACAGCAAGAGAGGGAACACAAACAGGGGAAGCAGGAGAGGGAGAAGCAGGCTTCCCACCTAGCAGAGAGTCCGATGTGGGGCTGGATCCCTGGACCCTGGGATCATGACCTGAGTGGAAGGCAGAAGCTTAACAACTGAGCCACCCAGGCACCCCAGTTGTTTCTCTTTAAAAAATATGTATATGTTTACCAACATATGCAACCTGTTTTCCTTTTTTCCACTAAATTGAAAGCAATAAGATCTTAAATTGTGTTACTTAACTATAGCACATGCATACAGTTCTGATTCATAGAGAGGACACACTGCATTTTTATTGCTCTACACCAAGCAGGCTATTCCATGTTGCTTTGTAAATAGTCACAGTTTTAAATGAATGTGCCTTTTTAAAGGTGAGAGATAACTTTTATCATTTCTAGAACTTAAGATCACAGTATAAGGAATTTTTAGATGGGATATGTTTGTGTGTTATAGTGGAAATGCCTAGTATATAAAGTATAAAGGTGCTAATGTTATTTTATCTATGTGATACCTATTATGTCTAGAAGCTGCTGCAAATAATCACACCAAAAAGGAAGTAGTCATAGGATAAGACCTAAGTCCTGGAAGTTTGTTCTACTAAGATTGCAATTAATGGAGATGTTATTAGAGCTTTTGGAAATACCAAAGTGAGGTTCTTGAAGTCATAATTGTTGAAGTAAACTTATTATTTTAATAGTCTGGTTCCTCTTACTTCCTTGTATTCATATCCCTTCTTGTGTAACTCTGCCATGAGCAGGTTGGCCTGCCCCTCCTCTTGACTCATGCTCCATGTGACTCGTTTGGCCAGTGGAATAAAGTAGAAGTGATAGTGTGTCAGCTCTGAGCAGAAGACTCATAAAGCCTTTCACATTTCTGCTTATGCACTAGAGAAGTGGTTCTCAACTGGGGGCAGTTTTGGCAATATCTGAAAACCTTATTTGTTGTCATAACTTGGGGAATTCTACTGGATCTAGTGAGGAGAGGCCAGGGATTCTGGTGAAAAACCTGTAACTCCTCACAAGAAAAAAATTATTCAGTCTAAAATATCAACATTATTGAGGTTCTTTATAGACTCTCTCATCCTGCAAGAAGGACATGCGTAGACTGGCCCTCAGGTCTTAGGAGGAAGATGAAAGACACATGGAATAAAACTAACTTGCAGAAATATGAGCCACCCCATCAAGGTAACTGACACTCAGCTTTGTGACTTATGAGATTTAATATAAATGATTTCATATAGCTAGGTCTTGAGGTGGTTTGTTAGGCAGCAATAGCTAACTAATACAAGCTTGCAACAAAGAAAAGGTGAATTTTGGGGGGCAAAGTCACAAGTCAGTAGAACATGTTAATCAATTACCAACCAAAAGATAAAAAAATTAAACTATTGCAGTTCTTAATCCCTACCAAGAGAATATATTTTAAATTTTTTTCTGTGAAAAGAAATTTAGAAATTTGAATATTTGTATAATGACTACATTTTATAAGTCAAAGGATAAAGAATAATAGTATATTAACATAAACAAGAACCTCTGTTCTTATTAAACTAAGTAATTACTATAAAGTATACTGTATAAAATTCAGTTGCATCCATACTAATTAGGTGCCTTCAGGCCCAGTTGTCACGATGAGCACTGTAACTACAGGGAAGAAAATAGCCCTTGCATACAGTAAGCTCCCCATACAACTGGTATATTCAAAACTTTGTATTCATGTATTTTTAACGAGTGTATCATTGATTTAGGAAGAGCACCTAACTTAAACAAATCTATTCTTGGAGCTCCAAATATTAATCTCTGCTTTTTCTGAGTTTTTACCCCTCTCTTCTACTCTCTATTGGTATACTTGGGGCTATTTTTACCTCCTCAGCCAACATGGAAATGTAAAAAAGATGAAAAAAAAAATGTCCACATACAAGTCAGAAGCATGGGAACATGGGAACATGTGGAGGTATATGACTAATAATCCAAGATTAGTAAGGCAAAGGCAGTGGGGAAGTGGGATTCAGCCTAGAAAAGAGGAGTAACGGGGCCTCATTCCTCAAAGGTAAGAGGGGGAAAGGTTAGATTTTTCTATCACAAGCACTGGGGAGCAAAGCTAAAGAGACTTATTACCGGCTATTCTCCAATATATATTCCTCTTCCTTGGTCACCCCTTGCCTGTGGACGAACCAGAGTTCCACAATTCCAGAGACTGGAAGTTTCACCGAATGAAAAGATCTTGGAAACCTTATATGGAGATGAGAATATTAAAAAACACCTCATTTGCCATTTGGACTTTTCCTACGTGAAGGTACAACTGGGAACATGTAACACTACATGCAATCCTACCTAACCATATTTTTATTGCTTTGTTGAGCCTACATTCTATTTTCACCTGTGACACATCGATACATGCATTTCATGCTATTTTAAGATTTAAACATTTCTCATTAACTTTTCATTTTCAAAATATTCTTTGTCAATAATATAATTAAGTTTGTGATTATTCCTACTGAGGTCTGAAAATATGAAATCTTAGAAATTTTGTTTTTCTCCTTCTATAGTAATCCAACATATTTTCACAGCAGCAAGGCAGAATTTCCTGGTAGCATGGTTTCTATGCCTCCCACAACAGAAAGGCTAAAAAAAGGCTTCAAGTAGAGAGACTATGCATTTTTTTCTAATTGTGGCAAATTAAAAGTTGGGGTGATGAATAGATCCTAGGGTGAATGCCTTGGATCCCCCCTCTCTTGCTATTTATACTTATTGTAAACATTCTGCAGAAACAGGACAGACTGACACCCACACTTTGAATTCAAGAAGGATGATGCCATACATACACCAAGAGGGTATGAAAATGTGTATTACTCACATAACAAGGCTTTGTGGGAAAGCAAGGCAGGCTTCTTAGGCGGGTCTAAAAATGGCCCAGCAAAGCAGTGAAAGAAAACTGGCTGGAGGTTTTTGTGGCAGTCACAAAGGTGGGACTGGGGTCATGATCTCACAGGTAGCAGGGCATCCATGGTGTGAATTCCTCAGGCTCCCCAGGAAAGAGCCCCCAGACTTTGCTATCCACTTGCTGAGATATAGGCAGAAGGGGCAAGGGAGGAGTGAGGCTTAAAAGTTTTTTGTAATCAAACATCAGAAATGGAGTCAAGCTATTTCTTAACATGCCTTTATGGAAAACCCTTTGGGTATGGATGGAATAATGGGACTTCTTCCCTTGTTTGAACATGGGAATATATAAAACGGGGTGGGTTGTCACTTGTGATTTTGTTACATGGTTAAAGTGTTGTTACATGGTTAAAGTGAGGCTGTTCCTCCCATGATTAATAGCACAGTATCTATATACATATGACCCCACCCACACTCATTCTCCTCTCCTGCTGAGCTTAAAGGAGCAAGTTGGCATGCTCTGCGCTGCCTATGGAGAGGGCCACCTGCAGGGGATTGTGGGCAACCAACCCCTAGGGCCAAGGGCTTTAGGCCTCCTGCTCCAAGGAATCAAATTCTGCCAAAAGCCACAACTATATGAGCTTGGAAGATAACCCTGAACCTCAGATGACATTCAAGCCCAGTTAACACCTTGATAGCAGCCTACCAGATCCCGAAGCAGAAAAATCAGTGTCCAGACTCCTGATCCAATAAAACTGTACTGGTACTTAATGTATGTTATTTAAAGGTGCCAAGTTGATGGTCCTAGATGCCTCAGCAATTAATATATATGACTAATTTACCAAGGCATGACAATTTTTTTCTAGACTTCTCCCTGCATCTTTTAATGTGAGGAAAAGATGTCTGATTTTAAACAAAAGATACTTGATAAGATTGTATTTTTATTTTGCTTGAGTAGATGGCAAAGAGATGAAAGCCAGAGGTGGAGGTCCTTCAACATAGTGGAGGGTCTCAGGATGGAATGGACAGGTAAGAACTTCGAGGGGGAGAGAAAGGAGGAAACTACTGAGATAAGCATGGCATCTCAGGTGACCTCAAGCAGGGTTCTGCCCTGGGAATGGGAGAGACACTACAAAGCAGTAATTAATAAGATGCTTGTGGTAACTGGATGTAGGCAGTAGGAGACAAAAGAATCCAAGGTAATGCAGAGATATTTGAGACGGTGGCAGGCAGCCAGTGACTAAATTATTGATAGAAACTGGCCAAGTCAGTGAGAGCTCAATGTGGGGAGAGGATTACTTTTACATTAAACATGTTGAATTTGCATGGACCAGAAATAAAGTTGGGGTTCAGGACCAAAATTCACTCCTCATAGATTCAGCAGACAGGGCACTGAGGACCTTCAAAGGTCTGCCACTGCCTAAGCTCTGGGCATAAAACAGAGGGACAATCCAGTGAGTAAGTAGGTACGTTCTCATGGCACCTGGGTGGCTCAGGTGTTAAGTATCTGCCTTAGGCTCGGGTCATGATCCCAAGGTCCTGGGATCGAGCCCTACATCAGGCTCCCTACTCAATGGGAAGCTTGTTTCTCCCTCTCTTTGCCTCTCTCTGTCAAATAAATAAAATAAAATCTTTTAAAAAGTAGGTATATTCTCTGCCTTTAAGATGTTTGCATTCTAGTTTAGGCAGACATGTAATGGGTACATTCATATATTCCTACTGAGTACAAGTGACAGAGGTAGGATGAACACATTGTAAAGCCAAAAAGTTGGTGAGAATCTTTCTCTTCCTTTAGGACTCAGTTCGGGCTGACTCTTCCCCGACCAGGCTCTCCCTAATGCCCTGTGGCCTCAACAAAGCACCCTCAGGTACCTGTCCCCTTCTGTGGTGATTGTTTGTAAATACCTCTGTTTTTATTTTCTTACTAGAATGTGAATTCCCTGAGGGCCCAATAGTCTCTTTCCTCTCTCCTTTGTATTCTGATGCTTCACACAGCCCTTGTTACAGAGTTGCACTCAAAGGTCCCTTGTTGAATGTGTTATGGTTGGTGGGGTAATTAACTTGTTCAAGGTGTGATTTGCACAAGGAAGGAGGGATTGGGACCATTAAAAAAAAAAAAAAAAAAAAAAAAAAGGCAGAGCCCCAGGGAGGGCTGTCTCTGTTACCTCTTCAATAGTCTTTCCATAAAGCAAGCCTGTCGGCTCCCAGGACACACAATGTGATGGGCCTATTAAAGTTTTGCCTTTTTATAAAAAGTGACTTTAGATGTGTGGAATGTCGAATTGGCATTAGTATCCAAGGATACTCGCTACCAGCTCAGGAGGCATGTCCCTGTGGGCACATATAACCCTACACCCAAGAAGCCTTCCTGACTCAGGCATTAGTCCTGCCACGCCATAGGTGGGGCACTGTCGGCCGCATTCGGTAGATACACTTCCAGGGTCTTGAATTGACATGCAGCCTGTGGGGGCTTGTGGAAAACAAACAATAGAAAAAAGCCAAACTAAAATCTGAGGGAGACAGCTCCTGTACTTCACAGTAGTGACAATCGTTGGCCAGAGAAAATAATTTACCTTCATCAATGAGAAGGTCCCTTCAGTGTCCCACTTCATTCTTTCTGAATAATGAAAACGATAACTTCCGATGTTGAATATTGTTTTCTTTCCTCGAAATCTCAAAAGACAGATTTTGCAAATGTTTTTTAAATGTTTGAACTGTTTTGCCACCAAAGAAAAGAAAAGAAAAGAAAAAAGTGTTTCTCTATTTGGATTTAATATTGCAGATTTTTGTTTCATTGAGGTGACATGTATAGAATAGCAAAATGAGCACAGAGCATTTTCTGTTTCTTGGTGTTGAAATCTTCCTCAGGGACACAGAATGTGGTAAAATAAAGTGGAGTGCTCCAAAGAACATGCCCTGAAGGGAGTATCTGCTGAGTGGAGAAGGGGGTGATGGTAAGTGAGAATACCCAGGCAGAGGATAATCCAAGTTAAGCATTCACCCACAGTCATTTAAACTGTTGTTTGTTGTGCACTGCGACATAGATCAATTCCTATACAAGTTCTAGTATAAGGAAAACTGATGAAGTCCCAGAACCTAAGTCAGGTTCGGTGGGGTGAGGAGGTTCGGAGCCGACGACTAAAGAAAGAATTCTTAAGACGTCGTTGGTGCAAAATGGTGGTTTATTAAAGCACAGGGACAGGACCCGTGGGCAGGAAGAGCTGCTGCCCCGGGTTGTGAGGGTAGGCATGTTATATACACCCTGCGGTTGGGGGAAGGTGAGGGGCAGCTGATTCAGCTGCCCTTGCGGCTGGATCAATGTTGTCTTTAGACCAGCCATTAACATTAAGATAGTTGGGAGACTTTTTGGTGGGGTGTCACAATCCTGCTATCAATCGTCTTTGTTAGTGAGATTTAGGACATTTGTAAGCCAAGGGAGACTCCTGTCTAGCAGGATTGTGAGCTCTGCAAGTTAACTATTTGCTTATTGTTCATGGCAGTCAGGGCTGCCTGAGGGGTGCTACACATATGGAAGGAAAGGGTGAAGAGGGAGTGCAAGGCGCCAGGTTTTGCTTTGTCCTCAGCCAGCCTCCTGCTCCCTCACCATTCCCCCCTGAACAATTTTGACCCTTAAATCTTTAAGGTGGTTGAAGGTGGAAGGTCTCATCTTCTGTAACTTCTTCGTGCTGAATAGGGGTGTAGAGCTGTCACTACCTGCTCGGGTCAATATTGGTCAGGGTAGGAACGTATAAGGGAGTTACGAAAGGTGGAGGCAGCTGAATCCAGCGCTGACAGTGAAGAGGCGTCCTCGTGCGCGACAAGGATCGTCTGCCGTGGTGTGGTGGTGTGGTTGTAATGCCAACTGAATATTACCCCCACCTTAAAAGACCACCAGAGACGTGAGTCAAAGCCAAGCAGCAAGGGTCGTTTATTGCAGGTTCGAACCTGGACCTCTGCGCCGCTCGTTGCCGATAACGCCGAGAGGTCCAGAGCTGGGTCGGTGCAGGATTTTTATAGACAGATACAGACAAGTTTTGGGTGGGGCTGAGCTGATTGATTGATAGTTTGAACAGGCATACTTGGCGTCAGTGGATTGGGTCAGGGGACCCGCGCGCGAAAGCAGACAAAGCAATCTTACAGAAGCAGAACTGGCCGGTTAGCCCACACATTAGAGAAAAAAACACTATCAGGATATTGAAGGCCTGGTTACTATCAAGCCAAGGCCACTTTCCCTCTAATGTGGCACTAACATAAAGACAATTGGGAGTCTCCTGGTGAAATGTTACATTCCTGCTATCAAACGTAAGGTAACTTCTTTGTTGTAAATCTCAAGGACATTTGCAAACCAAGGGAGACTCCTACCCTACAGGACTGTGATTTCTGCAAGTTAACTATTTATCATTTTATGGTAGTCAGGGGTGCCTGAGGAATGCTACACATATGGAGGGGAGCGGGTGAAGGGGGGGTGCAAGGCGCCAGCTTTTGCTTTGTCCTCAGCCAGCCTCTTGCTCCTTAGAGTTGAGGGTTTAAGCAATTTTTCATTTCTTAGCAGAGCATTAGAAACATTATTATACAGAAGCCAGAAACAGCTGGGTTAAACACAGATTTTTGCTATTCGTTATCCTGTTATGCTGCTTGCTGACTCCCTTATCTATGGTCAGCTGGCCAGTTTCTTAGTTAGCATAAGCTGGTTATAAAAAGAATGTTAAAACTTATAGGCTGTACTATAGTTCTGACCTGGGGTCCTTCATGGTCATTGTAGCCGTGGAGTCTCGGCACCAAGTAGAGAAACATGGAACAAAGCAACATATTAAGATTAATAAGGCGATAAGAATAAGAAGCCTGAAAAGGAGATTTTTAATTGCTGGCCATAGTCCTCCTTCAAACCAGGAACTTATCCAATCACTAAAAGAGAAAGAAGGATCTTGTAGGGCCTTAATCTGGGTGTACATATCCTTTATTATTCCTGTGACATTTTTGTGATAGTCTGGGTTGTATACGCAACATTCTGTCTTGATAATTGCGCATGTGCCACCCTGGGCTGCTGTCAGGACATCTAAGGCCATCCTATTTTGTAGGACTGCCTTGCGTATTTGTGAGACTTCGGTATTAAGGAGGGAGATGCCATTTAGTGAATCTTTGAGTGCCTTTGTAGTATATTTATTAAGGGCTTCTACATGCCACATGAGATCCTCTAGTCCCACAGATGGAACAAAAATGGATGTTAAGCGATCATACCATTTAAAACCGATCGTGTCCACCTTTGTTTCAAGTTGGGGAGATTAGCTGGAGTTGCAATGGTTTTAGTAATGTGCCCATGAATCCTAAAGTACAAATCCTAAAGTACAGGCAAATCCTAAAGTACAGAGACCTACCCATCCTGGAGGAAGCCAGGGCCACAGGTTGGTTCCACATATCCAGTGGGTTCTGTTTGGAGCTGGCCATCTAATGCCAGGTCGCCTTGCCCAGTCAGTAGCAAACCAGTCAGTAGCCTGGAGTACTATTACTTGGGAACACATTTCTAGTGATAGCCATCCCAGATATCGTGCGTTCTTTGCCCAAGTATCAATCATATGATTTCTTTGTTCCCAGCATAAAACTGCCTTCTGACTGAGCTGTTCAATCGTGGGTGTAAGCCACAGATATGTATCCCAGATTTGATATATATCATCCTTAGTATAGCGATAAGGAGGGTTTCGTAACTTAGGCCCATATTTGATTGGGGAGTTATGGCTTGATACCAATCCCCTTTCCTTCCAAATAGCTCCATGGGCATGTAGTACCAAGAAAGCATATTTGGAGTCAGTGTTAATGTTTATTCTTAGGCTTTGGCAATTGCAAAGTGCTAGTGAGAACTATGGCATACCTAGCTTTTCTTATTCTTTCTATGAAAACTACTGTCATCAGAAAACCAACTGTCATTCGTATTTTTAACAGGGGCATCTTAAATCTGGACAAATAGAGTAAGCAAGATCAATAACCTTTGAACATTTTTGCTCTATAGAGAAAGAAGTATAGTGGTCAGGTTCAGGCATACAGGTAACTAGGTTTAAAGTTTGACAAATTTTAACTATTATTTCTGGCATATCTATAAGTATAGTCCAATATTTAATTAGTTGGCCTCCATCATCCATTGGTGGCCTTTGGCTTCTAAGACAAATCTGGACCTGATGTGAAGTCATTACAGTCAGGGACTGTCCCATAGTGAGCTTTGAGGCTCTTTTATGAGGGCTGTTTTAGGTTTTGCTAAAGCATCTATTTGCAATTGCACCTCAACAGAGGTGGCCTCTAGGATAAATATGACTAAGGGATGAAACCAATAAGAAGACCTTTGAGTGTTCCAACCTTAACAATATCCTGATTACAGAGGATCATTGTCAAGTGAGAAGACTTGTCAAGAGATAAGGGGAGTTCCCCCATGCATCATCCAATCCAATCATAAAGGAAGTGGGGTCATCCATTGTCTCCACAAGTCCATAGTTAATCCTATGGAGTGTGATAGGCTGGCTTTTAGGCAATTTCATTATCCTAGCCACACATAAGGTGTTAGTTAAGTTATACAATTGTAGGGGAATCAATCCCATTTTCCAGTTATTTAATCATGTGCCACGGGGTTCTGCTAATATCCCCACAAAATATTAAGATCGACTAAAGAAGCTATTGTGTAACTTCTCTGAAGTTTACCTCAAATTGTTTAGCTTAGGTAAACAAACATTTAAAGACAATAAAATCTAGAATTTAACACCCATAAAGGTGTGTTACTAAAACACAATTTTTCTCTCTAAAATAACCCTCATTTCCAGAGATAGCCAAATCAGGACTAATTCATTGGAGAAACAAGTCCAGTTTTAACAAACTTGGCCTAATTATTTACATAAGCTCAGCAAGAACAGTGAGTGTGATCAATAGATCTTTTAGAATCTGCTTTGCTGGAACTTTGTATAAGGAATCTCTAGGTTGAACTTTTAGTAGCCTCTCCGGGCCAGAAGCCAAGCCCTGTACTTGCCATCAGGCATGCCTGCAATACCTTTGGGGGAATTCCTCTTCTGAGACTGCACCTACCAAGGAGTGACATTCTTTACTCACCTGGTGAGGCTGCTGGGAACTCTGTAAGCAAGGTATCAGGCCAACAGTCCCAAGGGGCTTTATGGCTCCAGGTTTCATAAAGTCAACCTTAGTTCCTTTAAACTGTCTGGTCATATCTGAGTCTTTTCAAATATGACATCCCAGTCAAAGCCTTGGTAAAATAACCCGTGTTTCCAATTCTTTCCTGTTACAAGGAGAACAGATTCTTATTAAACTTATGCAAATGACTGATTGCCATGGAAGAAAGAATACTTAACTGAGACCTTTTGGTTTCAGAGGGTTCAGATAGAGAGAAAAGGTGAATGCTTTGAGCACTTTTACATCTCTATAAGTTACAGATAACTTAAGGAAAAGTATCCCTAGTCTGGAAGAGCAAACATTAAAGAGCCAGCAATGTTTAAAGTAAGACAAAACATTAAGAGACACAACACTATAGTCTTTTAGTTCATTTAGTCCCATGTTACTAATTCTGGTGAATGCAGCTTTAGTCAGTTTTGGAAATTCTTACCCATTTCAGTTTTAGGATTTTCAAGTATATCAAATATCTGTATTTGTCCTGAAAGTTCTTTATAGGAATCTCCTTGAAGATAACTCATTTTACAAGAGAATTAAAACAATTATAAATGACAAAAACTCAGAATGGATATGGTTAGAGCTAAAGAGACACGGGAGTTTACAATTTAGCTGCAAGGAAATCAGGTTACAATTTCTGTGACACATAACATTACAATATCAAGCGATGATCTCTCAAAACATTAAAACTTTAGGAAGTGCATAGAATCTCTAGAATAGTTATAGCATTTTCCCAAATGTAACCCAAGGTTTATCATTGGTTCAGTAGTACTTCATGAGCAACTTCGCATACCAAGGAAAAGCCAGAGTTAAAGAGATTTACAACTTAAATCTTGTCAACATTTGCTAAAATCTTATAAAGTTTTAAAGCACATGCCTAAATATAATTAGGGATGTTAAACACCTGATAAACAAAACATAGAAACTGGGTTTTCTGGGCAGGCAAAGAGAAAACCATTTACATTTTCTTGACAGCAGATCAATTGATCTAAGAAAACATTGTCCTTTTGAACAGAGACAATTTCAGTCTTGTACCAATGTACCTTTAAAACCCATTCATTTTGATCTTAGTCCATTCTTGACCATCGCTAAAATTCCTTTTCTGAAGATTTCCCTTCACAAACCTTCTACAACTTTCCTTTGCATTCAGGTTTTGTCCCAAGCCATTTCCTTCCAAACAACCATCTCATTTAGGACAAAATTACCTTCCTTTACCTTACCAGCAGATTTAAATACTCTTAGTTTCTTTGCAGTAAGAAGTCAAAAGCACAAACCTACATCCAGTAATTAACTACTTAGCATTTTATCCTGTTTGGTTAAGACCTAGATGTCCACAATTTAATTCCATTTGTCATCCAAGCAAAACTTTAAAACTTTCAGGTTACCAAAGACTTTGAAAGCTACTTCAGCAATTACCCATCAGAAATTTGAGACAGACAATTAACCATCAGTTTAGTCATTTCTTTGCTAACAAATTATAATAAATACACAAGCTTATCTGACCTTCAGTAAACTTTGAAGTTTCACATTTACTACTGTTAACTTAAAAGACAGGTCTTATCTTAATTAAACAAACAAACTTAACTTAGTTCCAATAGTGATTTACGTTCCACCTGGGCCCACTCCGCTTTGAATGTTTACCTGAGACACAAGTGGGAAGATCTGGAGTGGGGGTGTTAGGTCCAGGGGGTGCTCTTCTTGCTCCTTGACAGTGAAGAGAGAAGGAGCCATGGTGCATGATCTAGAGGCTAGTCATGCAGGCTGCACACACGTTGGTGCAGAAACAGTAGGGGGAAACAGAGGAAACAAAGTGCTGCCAGGAGGCAGAGAAAGGATTCCCGGTTTTAGAGCTCATAAGGCCCAACAGAGGAGCAGACGCCATGCTTTCCCACCAGCAAGCGGGGAGGGGTTAGGTAGTCCAAGTCAGGCCAGAGAACACAGGGAAACTTCCCCGAAACAAAGAGAGTTTCGGCAGCTGCTTGGGAATATTCCTTATGGTCTCTGTCTCGAGTTAGACCAACCCCAGTTGGCTCCAGTTATAGCCATTAACACGGGAAGTGAGTGAGGGAGAAGCCCCCACATCTGTTAGGAGAAACAGAGAGAAATAAGGCCAGAGTCCCCTTTTCTAGGGATGGCCCAGCAACCTGGGTTTACTAGAAGAAGGCTTATTTACATAATTTCCATCCAATATATCAGGAGAAAGTTTACTAGCTGACTCATTTGGGCAAACACATTTCACAAAAGCCCCTTAGTCTGGGGTCCTGGTGTAGAGCAATGAAGGCCTAGGAATGAGCAGTGAAGGTATCCTAGGTCCATTTGCCCTGTTTCCTGCAGAGATCTAACTGATAGATCCCACTGAGGCCATGCAGTGTTACAGGAGCTCAGTCCTTTCCTAAGTTTTGCAACCCAAATTATTTCCAGTGGGTTAAAAGGCACCCCAAGGTAGAGTCCATGGGAACTGAAGAAGCCTACTGAGGCCATGCTTCCAGAAAAGTAAAGAAGGTCCATTACCAAATCCCCTGACTCCTGGGTGGCGTCCCACACAGGGTATGTCAGAGGCTTTAGGTGTCAAAAGCGACCTGAGGCGTCCCTCAAGATACGCTATTGATCACCATCCTGCCTTCCCCGAGAAGGGGAATATTGGGAATATTCTTATTCTGCCATAAGAGGCCCTGGAGGGGTGCCGGCATCCCTCCACTTCCCCATCGCATCCTAGGCTACAGATGGGTGCCTGGTGAATGGACTAGGAAATTGTGCAAGTTAACTATTTGCTTATTGTTCAAGGCAGGCAGGGCTGCCTGAGGGGTGCTACACATATGGAGGGAAAGGGTGAAGAGGGGGTGCAAGGCGCCAGCTTTTGCTTTGTCCTCAGCCAGCCTCCTGCTCCCTCATCAAAACCACAAGGAAAGTTTAAGGTTTGAGGTAATTTAATTCTTCCTAGTGCTATTGGTAAATTCCTAAAAGAAAATATTTGGATGAAGGTGGTCTAACCAAATATATATTAGAAATAAATACAGTTTTTCAAAAAGAGGTCATTTGTGCCTCTGATTTATAACTAAGTCCACTGATGGTTACTCAGTCACATACTCTATCTTAACTAACCTTAGTCTAAATAGCAACAGAGAGCCAGAAATTTAGCAGGCTACAATATTTGGGTTTCATTAGAGTGCCTCTTAATAGTCACTCTGCCTAGAAAAAGGCCAGTCCTGGGAAAAGATCAGATTCTTCATGATGCCTCCCAACTGAATGATGAAGTTCTCGAACTTAGGTGAGGTTCAGTGGGGTGAGGTCCAGAGCCGATGACCAAGAAAGAATTCTTGAGACAACTTTGGTGCAAAATGGTGGTTTATTAAAGCACGGAGAGGACCCGTGGGCAGAAAGAGTTGCTGCCCCATTATCCTGAGGAGTGGCTGATTATATACACAGGAGTTGGGTAAGTAAGAACAAAGGGGGTGATGTTAGTCTCTAAGGAATTTTGGAAGCAAGGTCTCCAGGACATTGAGGGGCTAGCTATTGTTGGGAGAAAGCTTTTTTATTACTAGTAGTAAAAATCTTCTTGTGAGACCCTTTAGATATATATCAATGGGCCGGCCATATGCTTGGGAATGATTCTCGACACTATCTTGGAGATCTAGAGATAAAGTTCCACATTTCTCCCACCAAGGGTCCTTGTTAGTAAGATTTGGGTTTAGAAGAAATTTAACTTTATTTAGGGCTTGAGGAACTGAGTTATTTGCCTCTGGAAATTGTGCTATTGTTAAGATAGCTTCTTTGTTGTATATCTTTAGGACATTGGTAAACCAAGGGAGACTCCTGTTTTGCAGGATTATGATCTCTGAAAGTTAACTATTTGCTTTTCCTTTAGGGCAGCCAGGGTGGCTGAGGAATGTCACACATATTACCGAGGGAAGCAGGTGGAGAGGGGATGCAAGGTGCCAGCTTTTTCTTTGTCCTCAGCCAGCCTCCTGCTCCTTCATCGTGAAGGCAACTGTTTCACACTCCTTCAAGGCAGAGATTGATCTGAGACCAAGAGGAAAGGGAAGGAGACAGTAATCTGTAGTTAGAAACCAAATATTTTTATTAAAAAAGGTCATATCTAAATGAAGATCTTTATGTGGGAATTTTATTATTGTTAACTTGTCCTTTCTGCCCTTTTTGTGTTCATTATTTTTGGTTTGGATCCCTAATCTCTTTGTCCAAGTTTGGAAGAAGCCATATCAGCAACTGATGAGGAGGGCTGCACATAAACTGGAAAATTTGTATTTGGATCTGGGTGCAGAAGAGATTTTAGAGTTTCTTCAGAAAGGATATAAATATGTTTATGTAGATATTAGCATTTCAAGAAATATGTGTAGATATTGGGCAGCTAAAGAGGTGAACTGTAGTAGTCATCAAGGTTGACTTCCTAATATCCCACTCCAAATGATTTGCACAAGATAATCATGATGTCTCATTTCCTTTGTCAATCCTAGGTAAGGAAACTTCAATGGAATATTACTATAGTGCTTCTGGAAAATGGTTTCCTGCTTCTCCAAAAGATACCCCCAAAATTATATGGTTTCATTGCTGACTCTGGAAGTTGTAGCTCTGGTTGTATGTAACATGTGAAATTTCTGCAGCTATCTTGCAGCACTTTGAGGACTGGTCCAGCACAAAGAGGAGGGAGATCAATAGGAATCATAGAAATGTAAATTTGGAGTCTCTGACTGGATTCCATGATTTAAAATAATACATTTCATTACTATTTAATCCAACTGGAATTGGGTCTTTTCTTATTTAAAGTAAAAAAAAAAATACTAGCTTGTGAATAGGTTATACATGAGCTGTTTTCGTTCCTTTAATACAGTGGGACCTGATGTTTTAGTTGATCTGCATATATCCACTGGATATATATCAGAAATAGAGTTGCCAGGCTTAACAAATCAAAATACAGGATACTCAGTTAAATTGGAATCTCAGATGGACAATTATTTCATGGGATAAATACTGAAGTTTGAATTTACTTGAGCATCCATATTTTATCTGACAATCATAATAAGGATATCTTTGTGATAAGCTATAAATAGATACTTCTTATGCCCCAGGCTATTCTGGC
Source organism: Mustela nivalis (assembly GCF_964662115.1). NCBI lineage: Eukaryota > Metazoa > Chordata > Mammalia > Carnivora > Mustelidae > Mustela > Mustela nivalis. Next base: position 53,584,988 of record NC_139021.1, read on the forward strand.
TGCTTAGTGGCAAAGAAGACCATATGACTTATGGATGACAGTGTAGAAGAAAGGCGAGTCAGAGTCCTTGGCACTCTTGTTTATACTGGGGTAGGGAATTTAGATTATGTGTGGCAATTTTTTTTCTATGAAGAGCCGGATAATAAATAGTTTAGGCTCTACAGGCCTCAGTGTCTTTGCTGTCACCATTCCTCTCTGTTATGGCAGCTTGAAAGCTTCCACAGACAATATATTAATGGGGAAGTATGGCTATGTTTCAATAAAATTTTATTTTAAAAACAGATGAGCTATATTTGCCTTGCAGGCTGTAGTTTGGTGACCCCTTATCTAGATCATCCAATGGGGACTGGTGATGGGACATGACTTGCTCAGCCAATCCCAGAACAGTCTCTTAATACTTCATCTCTGATCCTATAATGTGCTAGATTGAGTTGCTGAGTTAGAAAATTTGATAAGGCCCCATTTAAAACCCTTGTAGAGCCCAGGGCAATATTTACAGCTTCTATTGTTACCCATATGCCAAAACCTTGATTAAATAGAACCTTCCTTTTCAATACAGAAATGAAGCATGGAATTGGAGGGGAATGGCAGACAGCAAATGAAATTATAGGGATTGCAATGTAAGAGGCAAGATCCATTGTCCTAGTGTTAATCATCTCTCCCTGAAATAAATTTACTGCAAGCAAAATAAGAGCATTTTAGATTCAGAATGACACAATAGAAAGAAATACCAACCTAGGAATAGTAGTAGATCATCAGAACACGGTGCTATGAGCAAAGTTTACTTGTGAAAGAATAGCATATCTAGGTTTGGTAAGTCAGAAACATTAAATTACAGTTCAAGATGTAAGAGACTAACTGGAGAAACCTTTCTGGATCACAGACAAAAAGCTTACACAGATAAAAGTGATGATAATAAATAGGGAGAAAATGAGGCAAATTTCTTTTAAGGAGATAACAGAGCTCAGATTGACTTATTTCCCTTAGCCTAATACCCTCTAGTTCCATCCACACCAAGTGAAATAAATCAATCAGAGAAAGACAATTATCATAGGATCTCACTCATATGTAGAATTTAAGAAACAAAGCAGAGGATCATAGGGGAAGGGAGGGAAAAATAAAACAAAATGAAATCAGAGAGGGAGACAAACCATAACAGACTTTTTAAAAATTCAACTAGCCAACTTATAGTACATCATTACTTTCAGATATAGTGTTCAATAATTTATCAGTTTCATATAACACCCAGTGCTCATCACATCACATGCCCTCCTTAATGCCCACCACCCATTATCCCATCCTCTTTCCTCCAGCAACCCTCAATTTGTTTTCTGTAGTTAAGAGTTTCTCATTGTTTTTCTCCCTCTCTGATGGCTTCCCACTCAGTTTTCCTTCCCATTCCCAATGATCTGCCTGTTTCTTATGTTCTACATATGAGTGAAACCATATGATTGATTGTCTTTCTCTGGTTGATTTATTTCACTCAGCATAATCTCCTCCAATTCCACCCACATGGATGTAAACAGTAAGTACTCCTCCTCTGATGTCTGAGTAATATTCCATTATATACATATACCACATCTTTATCCATTCATCTGTCGATGGACATCTCAGGTCTTTCCACAGTCTGGTTATTGTGGATTTGCTTCTATGAACAATAGAAAGCCTCCCTCACAATCAGACACTCTGGGGCATGGCCCACTCTCTGAGTTGTAAGAAGTTCTCCCGGAAGTCTCTCATGTACACTCAAGCTCAGAGCCCTTGCTCTAAAGAAATCAGTTCTCACATCCTACCCTAATCAAGCAGACTTCACTGCCAAGAGCTGCACAGCATGGAGACCCCCAGAGCCCTCACTGAGTGATTCTGCCAGGCAGCCCTGGGAGACATGTTTGGGCTGAGTGCTCCGCTGAGTGCTATGTTCTGAGAACACTGTTCCTACAGTTCCTCCATTCTAGGAGAAGACATGGAGTGTGAAATTTCTCACTGTGTGAGTGTCCTCAGTCCCACCCAGTCGCTGGGTGCCCAGAGTCTGAATGCAGCCATGAAGTCCTGTGATGTTGGCTGGATCCCCTTGCTGCATGCACCTGGCATCGAGCTCCACCGGCCTCCCTGAGAAAAGGTAGTAATGAAATCCCGTGGGGCCTCGTTTGGACAGCAATCTAAATCTGGCCAGTCTGATTGTCCTAAATATAACATACAAGAGTGGGGGTTGGGGTTCTGAACACATGAAGATTCTGTCTCCCATCATCTAGTGGAATCGTCTTCCTTTAATGGTCAAAAGCTGAACTGCTTTTCCTTTATAAAGCACAGCTAAAAAGGAAAAAAAAAAAAGGGGGTGTAGGTGCCCCTTTGGATCACTGCATTTGTATCTTTGTGGTAAATACTTAGTAGTATAATTCCTGGGTCATAAGGTAGCTCTATTTTTAACCTCTCGAGGAACCTCCAGACTGTTTTCCAGAGTGGCTGTACCAGGTTGCATTCCCATTGTGAGTTCAAGAGAGCTCCGTTTTCTCGCCATCCTAACCAACATTTGTTGTTTTCTGTCTTGTTAATGGTAGCTGTTCTGACTGGTGTGAGGTGATATCTCATTGTGGTTTTGATTTGTATTTCCCTGATGCCAAAAGACCCTTAATCATAGGAAACTGAGGTTTGCTGGGGAGGCAGGAGGGTGTGGGGGGATGGGGAAATTGGGTGATGGACATTAAGGAGGGCATGTGATGTGATGAGCACTGGATATTATATAAGACTGATGAATCACTGAACTCTGCCTTTGAAACTGATAATACACTATATGTTAATTAATTGAATTTAAATTAAAAAAATAAAACAAAAGGAGGTAACAGAGCTCATGGAACAGAATCTATAATAGAATCTAGAACAAAATACAATAGCAGAAATAGTTCCTGACCTGAAAATAATATAGTTCAAGAAATCTGTAAAAAGTTTATCTAGCCATATTCAGAATATATTCAAAAATACCTTAGAAGCATCCAAGTAAATATAAAAATGAATATAATTTATATTGATATTAGATCTCTTTCCACAGGATTAACTTCCAGAAAACAATAAAATAAAAAATTTCTACCTACACTACCTTGGGGTAGCAAAATTAATTTTCATGGGTGAAATGTACAAGACATTTTAGATGTTTATAGAAATAAAAGCATTTCCATCAAGTTATCCTTCTTACATAGATGTTTTCCAATTACTGAAACAAACTTTAGAATCTAAGAAGAGGAGGTTGTAGATAAAAGAGGCTAATGATAAATATTTTAGCCAGATAAACCTACAGAATTACTAAATGTTTATATAGTTTGGTTTCAAATTAAGTACATTAAAAATATGTGGAAAAAAGCCCAGTGTTTGGAAAGCATTTTTCTTTTAAATACAGATTTAAACACCCTAAATTACATTATAGAAAACAAGAAAAACCGCAGGGGAGTGAGAAATAATGACCAGATGCATATAGGAAGAAAATAAAAGCCCCAAGATTCTCCTTAAATAATTATAAACTTAAAAAATCTGCTCATTGCTTTATTTCAAAATTAGATAAATGTAATTTTGAACACTTAAAAACACAAGATACCCACTAATAAAATTAAAAATTGAATACATACCATCTAAATTACTACAGAAGTTATAGACAAAATAGATTTTGTTTGTATAGTCCCCGCCACCCCTAAATAGACTTGGGAGGAAAAAAATGGTCTTTAAGAAATACATCACTTAAAGATAATAATGTCCAAATGAAAATGAGCCTTTTAAAATGTTACTGTCCTCCAAATCATATATGGGGAGCAGCATAAAAGGGGAATCCTGTTTATTACATATTTTCAGACTTAGTCCAAAGCAAAATGGAAGCTTTCCTCTTCTCACACATCCTTTGGTCCTGCTCTTCATTTTCTCCATCCCTCTCTATGTCTCACTTCATATCAGCTTCATAGTGTTACCTGTTTTACACCAGTCTCCCCTCCTGGAGACATCAACCATGATGACAGCAATGGTGTTTCAGCATTGCATGGCCCGACTCCTAGAGCTCTCTGAAACATCAGTCCCCATAACTATTTTCCTACTTACTCTGTGGCAGTCAAAACATTATGAAAAATTATTAAACTATATGTAAAATAAAACTTATTAAAAGATAAGCACACTCATATGAATTAAAGAACAGAACTTAACCATACACTGTGAATAATTAAGACGTGGTGCAGTAGGGTTGCCAATAAAGACATAGGTAAATGTATATTTGGCAAATACCAATAGAAGTGTACCAGATACATTTCTAAGACCCAAACATTAAGTAGAATATTCACTATAAATTGATAATCCATTTTGAAGCCATAGCCAAAATTAACTCCAGTGTGTCAAACATCATATTAAAATATTATTTTAATTATCTTAAAATATATAAAACAACAGAAATGGAGAAATCAACATTTCAGATCAAGTTTATAAAAAAGGTTGCAAGGACATAGGAGATATGAATGGTAAATTACTGAAAATACCCTTCAGTAATGCTGCCTCTATGGCATCTGTCTGAGGTCTTTATGACAGTGAAGATGCTAATAGCAGTAAATAAAATAATTTAACCACAAGAATAAATATCAGGAATTTTTCTAGATATTCTAAAAATGTCATCTATCATAATAGTCTGATCAGGTAGACATATTAATATCCATTTGAAATGTAGATATCTGAGATTATGAAAGGCTAAATTAACTTTTCCTTGATCACATAGTCTTTCAAAGAAATGGATGAAATTTGAAATTGTAGGATTCCAGGGCTCGTGCATTTTCTATCATGCTGTGATGCATATTATGCTCAAAGACTTTCATCACCATAGTAGGAATGGAATGAACATGAATCATGGCTCCTCATTGAAATATTACACAATTATAAAATGTTTATTAATTCTTTATAATAATATTTTGGTTATTTTTATAAACATTGAATAGGAAATTGAAGACAATTTAATCCTAACGGTGCAAACAAAATAGAAACATTGTGTTTCTTTAAAAACCTTTTTGTGTTTTCTACAGAACGAGTAGCTTTTGCCTTTAAAAATTAGCTTCCATATCCACTCCACCTAGGGTTTGGTAGCATTTTGGTAGGTCTCAGGGAACCTAAAATAGAAAGATTTCTGGCACACAGAGTCTAGTATTGCAGAAGAGTTGAATAAGGCACTGACCCATATGAAACACTATCAAAAAAGTTTTTTTTTTTTTAAATGGGGAGGCACCCTACCTCCTATTTTTCTGGCCTCTGATTATTATTGATTATTATTAGTTTTTAAAGATTTTATTTATTTATTTGACAGACAGAGATTACAAGTAGGCAGAGAGGTAGGCCGAAAGAGAGAGAGAGGAGGAAGCAGGCTCCTCCCTGAGCAGAGAGCCCGATGCAGGGCTCGATCCCAGGACCCTGAGATCATGACCTGAGCCAAAGGCAGATGCTTACCCGACTAAGCCACCCAGGTGCCCCGATTATTATTGATTATTGATAATTCAAGAATATTGTTTTATAAAAAAAACTTGCTTGTAAGTAACTTTATAACACAATTTGTTAAAAATATTGCTTCTTATGTTTGGATATCTGAAAAATAAAGTATCTTCAAAGCAAGCCATTATTCATCATATTTCTGTGAAGATAATTTTTTTTTCTTTCTTTTTTTAAAAAAATTAACATGTAATGTATTATTAGCCCCAGGGGTACAGGTCTGTGAATCGCCAGTTTTACACACTTCACAGCACTCACCATAGCACATACCCTCCCTAATGTCCATAACCCCACCACCCTCTCCGCTCCCCCAACCCTCTGTGAAGACAATTTAATGAGAAATATAAAATAAGCTCTCCCTGTTGGAAACTAGCTGATAGATTACTATCATCCTGGGCAGGCTTGAAACATTTTAGGGTTGAAACATTTTGTTTCACAGAATTTGGCCTTGTTCAGCCCTTATGAAGGTAACGTGTGGGTCCTGTGTCTTATAGAACATATTCTGTTTAGCGCAGAGGAGGGATTATAGTTCTGGAAATGTCACTGCAATGCGGGGATACTTAGATTCAAGTAAACTGACCTATTCACAAGGAGAAAGGCCAATATAGGCTTCTTTTTCTTTTCCCAGTAAAGGCTGGCATTCCTTTCCCACCCAAATGGATGAACAGCTGATTTTATGATCAGATTGCAGTCTCCCCCTTATAGAGAGTAGAGCGTGAAGCATATTAATACTCCCACCAGCAATTTTTATTTCAGGCCTGGAGTTTTAATTTGAAGAAAGATGTGCCAGGGTGAGGAATCCTGCATCAAGTTTTATATTGTGGAGAGAGCCTTTTCTCAACAAAACAAAACAAAACAAAAACCTCAAACACTCATGTATTGCTTTTCACTGTGTGGATCTCTAGCAGAGCATGCTGAGTTGGCCATCTAAGGCTATGCAAATTCCTCTACCATATATAAAGCTCGCCTTTCCTATTGACTCTGGCGTAGTGCAGTTCGTGTTCACAGCTCCTACATGAATGGTTTGCAAAAGCAATGAGAGCATGTCAGTGCCAGAGTTAGCATGCACTTCTGATGACTCTGGAGGTATATTACCTTCCAAATAAGGCAGCTTCCCAGAAGACATAACCATATCTCTCACTCCAGACATTCCAAAGGCCAGTGATCCTGACTGCCTAGTGGTGCACAAAAAATTGTACAACCTTCATTTATGAAAGCCACCAAACTGTGTAGCTGTTTTTCTTTCTCTCTCTCTTTCTTTCTTTCTTTTTTTTTTTAGATTTATTTATTTATTTGAAAGAGAGAGAGCTGGGGGAAGGGGCAGAGGGAGAGAGAGAGCAAGAATCCTCAAGCAGACTCCACACTGAGCGTGGGGCCCGACTAAAGGCTCCATCCCAGGACCTGAGATCATGATCTGAGCCAAAATCAAGAGTCAGATGCTCAACTGACTGAGCCACTCAGGCGCCCCCAACCTGTGTAGCCTTTAACAACTACTTCTAAGAGTTAATTAATAGGTGTTGCAGTGCTGCTCAGCAAGTACCGAATGTTTAACATTTTAATAATGAAAGATTGATTCAGGATCTATTTTTAATTTTGAAAAATACACTAGTAATAGATTCGTTAAGAAGAGGTGGGGAAACAATATGACTAAGAGACCAACTACCCACAGTAAGTTTATGAAGTTAATTGTGGGGTTTGGCTGGATAATGAAATTTCTAAGAATATACTAGGCACAAGATGGAGAGAATATGTGAGAAATGGCTCTCAAGTTCAATTCTTTTCTTTTAGTTTTTTTTTTTTTTTTTTTCATAGCTTCTAGAGTTCTGGGTCAATATCCTTGAATAAACAGTGAGACCGTACATTGTATTCAAGTCACCTAACCCATGACCAACCAGTTTTATTTTGGTCAGGGAGAGAGATCATGGTTTGACACACCAGCAGAATGACAAAGTCTGTCATAGCAAGGAGAGGATGAAGATAAGCTCTTTCAGCACTTCCTGAGCTGAAAAATAATAGATGCTTCTCCAAATCTGATATTACAAAGTTCAACTCTAACCAGCCTGTGATTGCTTTATGTGGAAATGGTTGAGAGACACAATAAAAGAGATTCCATGAAAGACAGAATTTGATACTCACATGGTGCTCAGTGTGTTACTTCAGTTGGATGTCTTGCTTTCTGTAGTTCAGAACTGATTCAAGAGCACTACTGGCAAGCTACTATGTTGCGAAGTTTGAGGTTCTAGAAACATTCTGAACAGAAGTAACCTGAAAACCATTATATATTGAGAGCGTTATTGGTCACATTAGCCATGAAACAAATATGTGTGAGGCAGGAGGCTTGCTGGTAGGAGGCATCTCATTTCACCAGCCGGTCTGAGTATTTTGGTTAAACCTCAGTCTGTAATACAGAATCTGTTATGTATGGGTGCAGCAAATCCGATGAGTGAGAAACAGAGAGTACTATTATGGAATCATTGCACAGAGACAGAAAGACACACACACATGCAAACACATTTACAAGTGGTATTTGCATATCTTTTGAATTCATTTCCCTCCTAAGAATTTCTGGAGATGCTGACCTCAACACTTTTCACCTGAACTTTTGCAATACCTTTTAAATTATCTCCCAGTTCTTGGGGCACCTGGGTGGCTCAGTGGGTTAAGCCTCTGCTTTCGGCTCAGGTCATGATCTCAGGGTCCTGGGATAGAGCTCCACATCAGGCTCTCCGCTCAGCAGGGAGCCGGATTCCCCTTCCCACCCTCTCTGCCTTCCTCTTTGCCTACTTGTGATCTCTGTTGGTCAAATAAATAAAATCTTTAAAAAATATGATTCCCAGTTCTTAGTCTACCTTCCACAATAGGCAAAAAGTACTATCACTGGACATAGATTTAATCATGTTACTTAAGATCTTCAAAACAAAATCTACATTCATAACTATGATATATTTAAGCCAGACTAGGACATTTTGTGCCTCCAGCAAGTTAATAATTCATTAATCCTTCAAAGCAATGTCTTAATATTTGTTTATGGATTATTTATGTATGAGGCTGAACATCCATGTGAAAAGGGGAGAAGAAAGCACTCAGCCTCTCTCTGATTATCGCACTTAATTCAGCTCTGGTTCCAAACTTACATACCTTGTTCTGTCAAATGACATTCCTATTACTAAACAGACCAAATTTTTCTTAAGAGAGAGAATTAGAATACTCCCAGAATATTCCTATGATGGAACAATTTCACTCCTATGCATTTTCCCAAGAAAACGAAAACATATGTCCACAAAAAATAATTATACAAAAATATTTGTAACCCTCTTACTTCCCAAATGGGAAAACAAAGTCCTACTATTTCTCAGGAGAAAAATGAACAAATGAATTACCAGACATTTCACACAGTAGAATACCACTCAGTAATAAAAAGAACAAAGCAACATGGACAAATCGAAAAACAAGTGCATTAAGTGAAAGCAACCAGGCACCAAAAAAAGTATACATATTGTATACATTCCTTTATATCAAACCCAGATACAGGCAGAACTAATCTGTAGTGGAAGGACAGAGAGTGTGTGTAAGACAGAATTAATTAGAAGAGGCATACGCAACTCTTGGAGATGGAGATATTCTTTTGTTCTGTATCTCGTTTCATAGGCGTACACACTTGTCAAAATCTATCCAGCTGAACATATAAGATCCATGTACTTCATTTTTATGTTAATTTTATCTCAGTAAAAAAGGCAGTTATGAGCCATTTGTTGTTGCTCAGAGGGATACCTTCTGCGGTATCATCCCTTGTCTCAAGTAGCTAATGAGTTTTCTCTAACACATTCAGATTTTTTTTTTTTCCTGAGAAGAATCCCAGTAAATATGTTTTTCTGTACATCATTACTTTCTAAGAAGTTACTAGCACCCAGTGATCTTTCAGAGCCCCATATAAATATATATAAATATATATAACATATAAACCATTGAGCAACTACCCATCTGGTCAGTCCAAACATGGTCTCCACAGCTGATGATCCTGACAAACTTATCCCAGCCTGCCGTTCTAACTTCATCATCACCACCGTTCAACACCTGTATTCATTTCACCCACAAAGAACAGCTGACACTTCCTGAGCATATCAGCCATCTATCCAGTGTTGCATACGGAACATGGCTGCCTGGTTGGGACTCTCCCCTTTCACATTCACTGTGTTTGTAAATGTTGCTGGACTACCTCACAGCTCTACCCTCATCTTAACTCAGGTGAATTGGGAATATGGAATCTAGCTCACAGGATTTTATGAGTGATTTTATAAATGAATGTGTGTGTGTGGTTTGGAACAGAGTCTGGGTGGCTCAGTTGGTTAAGTGTCTGCCTTCAGCTCAGGTCACAATCCCAGGGTCCTGGGATCCAGTCCCATGCTGGGCTCCTGGCTCAACGGGGAGCCTGCCTGTTCTGCTCCTTTTGCCACTCCCCCTGCTTGTGTTCTCTCTTTCTCTCTCTCTCTCTCTCTGTCAAACAAATAAATAAAATTGTTAAAAAAAACAACAACAACAGAATCTGACATATAGTCCCTTATAAGTGTTACTTATTAATATTTCAATGTTATTTCTGATTTCCTGCATTTGCTCTTGTTTTTAAAATTCATTATTATCTTCCATCCCATTTACTTTATTGTTAAAAGATTATCTTCTTAGCTTGGATGTCCTTAAAAAAGGGAATTTACACTTTTTACAAAAGTTAAGTTTGCATGGAACATGGAACCATATGAATGGAATGAATTATATTCATGGAAGGTTTTGAGATATTCATAATTTTTTTCATTCACAGGACAAGGTTAAGATCATTATGAAACTGATATTCTGTTTCCTAGAGTTTTGTTCGCAGTACACCTTCATGTTAAGCTTGCCCATTTATTTCTTGTATTTTATTTTAGGATTACCGTTATGGCACAGGTGAGTGAGTGAAATACTGGATAAAGATCTGCTCTGTCACACTGACTGCTGTCTCTACATTCCACCTGCTCACAATTTTCAAAGATCTCAGTCTATAGATTTTTCTCCTCTAGCTGTTTTCTCCCCTTCCTCTCTCTCATGTAGCACTTTTTTTTTTGTTTATTTTAAGAAAATTTATTTTGCAATATAGTGACTAAACCTGTTAGTGGTAACAATTTCATATCGAACCTTAAAATAAATGCTTGGGTCACTTGTTGCTTTTTGTTCCTTTCTTTGTGTAATAGTTATATTGTGATATGATTTACTTACCATCCATTTGAAGTACACAGTTGAATGGCTTTTAGTATATTCACAGAACTGTGCATCCATCTCCACAATCAATTTTAGAAAAATCTCATCACACCCCAAAGAAACCCTGTTCCCATTAAAAATCACTCTTCATTTCTCACCAATATCCTACCCTCAGCCCTAGGCAACCACTAATATACTTTAGGTTCCTACAGCTTTACCTCTTTGGACATTTCATATAAATATATTATATATATTATAGAAGTGTTCTTTAAATAATCTGAATATGGTTTCTTGCTCTTAGCATAAAGTTTTCAAAGTTCTTTCACACTGTAGCACATATCCGTACTTTCTAATGGCTGAATATTCTATCATGTGTATATGCCACATTTTATTTATCCATTCATCAATTAATGGGCCTTTGGGTTGTTTCTATTTTGTGGCTATTATGACTAATGCTGCTATGACATATGTGTACATAAATTTTGGGGTGGACATATGTTTTCATTTCACTTGGATATATAAGTGGAGTCGAATTGCTGAGTCACATGGTAATTCCCTCGGCTGATTCTTGAATACATAGTCATCCTTCAAAATCCAACAGCATTTTTACTTCTCCACTTTCCCAAAAAGAGTTAGTAAATCACAGCATCTTATCTGTTTTCATAACATTTTATACATAAATGTATTGAGTGCTTTCTTGTTGTTATAATTATTAGGTAATAAATCTGTCTCACCACTCATTGTGAGTCTCTGTGTAAGGAAATAAATTTTATTCATCTCTCCCCCACCAGTAACTAGTGCATAAGTTTTCAATAAATGGTCAAATAACAAACTGAGCATATGTGAATAATTTGTGACTTAGTCCAGTTTAATAATTAAATCGATAGACATTACACACTGTGGGTCAGGCGCTGTACTGTGTCCCAAAGGTACATGGGTGCGTAAAATGTTGTTCCTATTCAAGAGGGCAAAAATAGAGAAAAATGCACGGGAAGGTTACATACAGATACTGCCCACACTGGCTCAGAGGGCCATGCCCACTGATCCTGATTGCCTAGCTTCTGGCTGCCTGTGCTCTGCAGGAAAGGAGATGGGAAGAAATGGGGGAAAGAGACAGGACTGTTGGAGCAGGAACTGGCCTGCCAAATGGAAACTGAAAGGTGATGAATTGTAGGAGGCCCCAAGCAGACCTGCAGGAACCCATTTTTTTTTTCCTGTTAAAAATAATTTTATCGATGTTTTTTAAAGTATTTATTTATTTAGTTCAGTTAGCCACTGTATAGTACATCATTAGTTTTTGATGTAGTGGTCAGTGATTCATCAGCTGCATATAAGGTGGCTCCATGACGCAATGGATAGCGCATTGGACTTCTAGAGGCTGAGGACATCAGCTGCATATAACACCCAGCACCCATCACAACACGTGCCCTCAGTCTGTTTTCCGGAGGAGTCCATAGTCTCATGTTTGTCTCCATCTCTGATTTCTTCCCATTCAGTTTTCCCTCCCTTCCCCTATCATCCTCTGTGCTATTGCTTATATTCCACATATGAGTGAAACCATATGAAATTTGTCTTTCTCTGTTTGACTTACTTCACTTAGCATAATCCCCTCCAGTTCCATTCATGTCAGAACCTGGGTTTTAAAACAGAAACTTTTTCAGTATGATGAGATTTGTGTTTATTACAAAAGCAAAGGTGAAGTTATATTTAGGAGCAACCTATTCACCAAAAGTGAATGGACCAAAACATGGTCAGGAGGGCAGTGGAAAAAGTGGAGCTCACATTAAATCTGAAGATGTTCACAAGTTATTTATTCACAGCATAACACACGTTTGTTGAGCAAATACTAGGGTACACACTGTGCCGGCTCTTGGGAAACAAAGGAATAAGGAAATTTCATAACCACTATATGGAATAAGAAATAAGGAAATTTCATAACCACTATATGCATACACAGGTATTGCATATATATGTGTATTTTTTCCTCCTTTGTGAGGCAAATTTAATATTAGCTTTTGGGGCAAAAGAGTATTGTGCTAAACAAAAAAAATCAACTCTCAGATTCATTTCAATATTTGGAATGTAATAATATGTAAAAGGTATGTTCTAAAATTGAGGAAACATGTACAATATACTATATATGTTACATGTATCTATAACATACTTACGTTACATAAAATTCCTAAATAAATGAACCTGAAAGATACTGAGTGTGGAGTGTTTTTTATACATGATCTCACTCGTTCTTTATATTCACGACCATATTAGAGTAGGTAACTGGGATTGAGCTTGTACAATGTGCTGATATATTTTCTATGCTATTTTACCAAAAACTCCACCAGGTAGGTGCTATATTATAGATGAGAAAACAGAGGCAAAGTCATTCACCAAGGTCATGAATTACCAGCCCACAGTCATAGAACGAGTGGGAAAGCCAAAATTTTGTACCAGACAGTATCTGAGTATCTCTGCTCTTACCATTAGACAATATTACTTTCTATATAAGGTGGATTTTGTACTTATTTTACAAATGAAGAAACTGGAGATGAGAAGGAGGGATAGGATATTCAGAAGTAGTTCAAAAGAAGCTCATAAGAAATTAATCCTGAATTTTAACCCAAAATTGTGAATTCTAGTATCTGCACTTTCCTTATCTATATTTTTGCTGCACAATAAAGACTTTTTGAATGAGTAGCTGAGTAAATATGCTACTATAAAAATTATTTTTGTTTTAAATAGATCTCTTGGCAATATATAGTTTTAAGTCTCTCTGTTGCATATCTTCAGGACTATGCTATGTTGGTTGGGGGATATATTTAGGGATGGGGATTTTTCATGATACCCTTCAAATCACACTTGAAGGAATTTGGGAACACTCTGTCTTGAAACACATTACCCTTAATGCTAAGCTACATGTCATTAATATGGGCTAGCACATTAGGCTTATAAAATATAAACATTTTAGCCTTTAACATACATTGAGTTTTAAAGTGCCTCACATATGATTATCACAAAAGCACATTTGATTTCTGAGTGGGTTAGAAGAGCACTCCGTTTGAGAATACATGCTAATGATGGTTTTGTTGTGTGTAGAAATTCGTGTGGAGCACCATCACTGATGAGATACAAGACATTTCCAAGTTATAAACAAGAAACTAGAGCAAACACGGTTTTAAAAGTGACAATGGAGTCATTATTAAGAACATGTTCTATTCTTGGAAATTTAAACTCTGTGCTCCTTTATTCTCTTTTGCTCACCTTTGGAATAATATGCTTTGTCTTGAGAGTGTTACTGTCCAACTTTCAGAGAAACTTTTCCTTGAAGTCCTGAAGAACAATGAACTTTTTGCATATAATCAATCATTTCTCAGTATCATAACAGCATGTTGAGGGGGAAATAGAAAAAACCCAGGATATTTTTAAGGGCTACATTCTTTAGTTCAGGGAAAGGATTTCATGGAGTTAATGACTTCTATCTTTCCTTTCTCAGGAATGTATATAAAGATATATTAGTTCCCATTGTTGACAATTGCTGCAAATTAAGTAGTAAGATACTTAATCACAATACCTTTAAATAACACAAACTTATTATCTCACAGTTCTGGAGGTCAGAAGTCTGAAGTGGACTTTAATGGGTTAAAATAAGGTTATTGGCAGGGCTATGTTCCTTCTGGAGAAATTTGGGGGTTAATCAATTCTTTTGCCTTTTCCAGATGCTATAGGCCAACTACATTTCTTAGCTGATATCCTTTTCTACCTTTTTTAAAGCCAGAATCACAGCACCTTCAAATCTCTCTCAGACTCTCTTGCTTCCCTATTTTACTTCATACAATCTCTAGTGATTACATTGACTTCATTAGTGTTGCCTGTCACGGTAGAACAGGAGCAAATATTGGCAATTTTTGGCTTTTTTATGATATGAGGTTGGCCACCAGACGTACTGAAGAAAGCTGATTAAATACTCTGATGACTGGATATACTTTTGCAAGATATGTCAGAATATTAGCTTTTGGTGAAATTCATTTATGAGCTTATTCTTTCAGGACTGTAAACTTCAGAGTGAAATAACAAGAAGCTTTTCTTCACACATGAAGCCAGAGCTATCATTTGTCAGTATGCCTTATTAACCGGATATTTTTATAGAACTTGAGTTGATGATACTAATTAATTGGGCAGCTTCTTTCTTACCTTTTGATATCAATATTTCAGGCACATTCATGAAGGTGTTCTTAAATAGCTGGTGGTATGAGACATCTCTAATTCAAATTTCAAATTTGCTTTAATTGAAGCCACATATCTATTTTAGTATTAGGAACAGAAGAAGAAGAAAGGAGAAAGTTACTTGACACCTATCAAACACAGGATATTTTAGGGTCTCTAGGAATTTGGAGAAATTGAAAAATATTACAGTCCCTAGAATATCATCTAATTCAAGAAGGATTTCAAGCATGCAAGGATATTTAAGAAGTATTATAAAACACATTTAAAAAATAAGGATCTTATACAAAGATATTTTTATCTTATGGCATATTCTAATAATAAAGGGAAGGATTATAAGCCTCCTCTTTGCTCAGTGGAAAGGATGGTGATGACAATGAATGATGTTTGCCTTGGGTGTGGGAACAAGGAAGTGGAATCATTTGGATCACACATTTGCTCTCCCTTTATTTAATGTTTTGTTTAGATTCTTCTGAATGAACACACCAAAAAATACTAGGCTTTGTTGAAAATAGGTACTTCTTAATATTATTTCTATTTTCTTAGTACCATTGAAAGATAGAGTGGGTTCGTCTGTTCTTCCAAGGAAGTTGACAGGTATCTTGCCAAAAATGCTTTCTCTTAAATGCATTCATTAAGACCAAGGGAGAGAGGTGCCTGGGTGTCTCAGTGGATTAAGTCTCTGCCTTCATCTCAGGTCATGATCTCAGGGTCCTGGGATCGAGCCCCACATTGGGCTCTCTCCTTGGCGGGAAGCCTGCTTCCCCCTCTCTCTCTGCCTACCTCTCTGCCTACTTGTGATCTCTCTCTCTCTCTCTCTCTGTCAAATATATAAATAAAATCTTAAAAAAAAAAGACCATGGGAGAAGTGTATTACCTTTTCATATTATCATTTCTAATGTTATTTTATTATGGCCACAGAAAATAATAAAGTCATATTCCTTAAATGGTTTTCAAGGGCAAATGACAAGATATTTTGTTTTTTAAGATATAAAAACAAAAACAAAATAACTCAAAAGGAATAAAAACAAGCAAAAAATTCTAGAACGGGCCACAGAATACATTTCATGATAGGGAAAAGCCATGAATAAGAGAATATCAAGCACAGCCCTGGGTAAATGAAAAAAAAAAAAATCAAAATACATGAAAGAAAAAAATTGAAAAATGTGAAAAATCATGAAAAGACATAAATAATCATAGGAAATACGTTCTGAAGAGCAATGAACATTAGTTAATTACTGTTCATTAATTACACAGATGTCAGGAATGACATATTTGAGTATTTAGAAACACCAATATTTAACACAAATATTTTGAAGTATTTATATATTTCAAAATTTTGTATATCAAAGTGTAAATTAGGAAGCAAGGGATGCATTTAATTATAAAAACTAAACCAAAAACATTTTCTTTGGACAACAAATTCTCAGAATAATGCAATGGTGTCTCTATATTAATGTAAGGTAAAGGGACAAAGTAGTAGTGGGCTGCTTCCAGAGAAGGCTTCTGAGGATAGTCTCAGGGGTAGAAGTGTGGAGAGAAGAAGAGGCATAAAAATACAGGTCACATGAGTGTTTAAATCAGGAACAAACAGAGAAATTATTAAACTCTTTACACCAAAAATCAACTTGGGTTTATTTTCAAGGGACATTTTGCAAAATTTTGCTTGGTTTCATCTTTGCTCTACTTTCAAAAGTATATACTCTAATTCTTGGATTGCTTGTTAGGCATGCCTGAATATAAGGTCTGGGAACAGTGATGGGCTAGTAAACTAGTTCTTGGTAAAAAGCAAAACACAGCACGGGGGACATTGGGAGATGGAGTGGAGAAGTGAGTTGGGGGATATCAGAGGGGGAGACAAACCGTGAGAGACTGTGGACTCTGAGAAACAAACTGAGGATTTTGGAAGGGAAGGTGGAGGGGATTGGATGAGCCTGGTGGTGGGTATTATGGAGGGCACGTATTGCATGGAGCACTGGGTGTGGTGCATAGACAATGAATGCTTGAACACTGAAAAGAAATAAAATATAAAATGGAAAAAAAGCACATAAAATGAAAAACAACCCCAACTTACAGAATTTGAGAATTTATGCACTGTAAATTCTTCCACCAGGGCTGATTTCCAGCTACCATCATGATGTCACTGAATGTGAAGTTAGGAAGAAAGGCACAGAATTGGTTCTAGCCCACTTCAGCAATGGATTATCTGGAATTAATGATTTTGCTTTCTAAAATACATCTGCATAATCATTGAGAATCATATGGGGAACACTTTCCTTCTCACCTTGTGGACTTCCCAAACCCCTGAATGAGGACAAAGCAGTAGTAAGCATATCATGGGGAGACAAATAAATGTAAAAATCTATTTTATGTTTAAAGGATTAAAATGAGAAGATCTTTCTTGCCCTTCTGTACTAGTCTGTGTCTCTGGTAAACAAACTCCAAGATGGAATTAAAGGTGCAAGAGACTTATTGCAGGGAAACATCTCAAACTAAAGGGAAAAGAGGTAGAAAGAATATGGAGAGTCTTCAGACCATAATACAGGTCTGACATCTTAGAAAGGAGAGAAGGTATAAAGAACTGAGTGGCCTCATCTACATGGGATATGAATTCCATGAATTGAGGAAAAGCCTCAATCTACAATGTAACTGGCTAGGCTGACCAGTAGGGAACCCCAGAGCCTAGATTAACTGTTAAGGTAGTTAACAATTAATGGACTGGGATGGCCCATCTCAAGGTCCCACTCTGGGTCCAGTTATTGGCTAAAAACAGCCTGTGAATAGAGTAGCTTATCATGGCAGAGGTTTGCAGAAAGATCCCTTTGAAAAGACATCTGATTGGCACTCCTACACAGTTGCCATAACTTCCTCCTATAAGATGCAAAAATTATGAGGTCTATGTGGTGGGGATTTTTATTTTCTTTGTTCACTGATATATTGCCAACACCTCAAATAATAAGTGGCATATAGTGGATGCTTCATAAATATTCATTGAATTAATTAATTATAGCCCATATTGTATAGCCTTAGCCTTTCATTCATGTAGATGTTCATAAATGTTATTGAGTACTACACTTAGTCATTGCATTATAGAGATAACATGTGTCTTCTTGAGAAACTAACACAGTTTCTTAAAAGATTAGTGACACCATTATAGCATCACTGCAATGTTGTTTAAAGCCTATAACAGACTTATGAAGAACATCTTAAAGAATGATAGAGAAAGAGAAGTCAGGCAAAGCTTCACACTGGAAGTGGTTTTATCTGATTTTTAAGTCTTCAATAGTTTCATGAAATTTAGATAGATGGATTTTTTTTTTTTTTCTGAAATGAAGGAAAAGGATTCAGGTTAAAACATTGTGCATATTGGGACGCCTGGGTGGCTCAGTTGGTTAAGCAGCTGCCTTCAGCTCAGGTCATGATCCCAGCATCCTGGGATCGAGTCCCACATCGGGCTCCTTGCTCCGCAGGGAGCCTGCTTCTCCCTCTGACTCTGCCTTCCACTCTGTCTGCCTGTGCTCACTCTAGCTCTCTCTCTGACAAATAAGTAAATAAAAAATCTTAAAAAAAAAACCACACACACGTTGTGCATATGACTATAAGCCCAGCCAACCAAGTTTATGGACCTCTCAGGGTAGAACCAAGAGAGAGCCTGAAGTTATTCACTACAATGTGTGCTTATTTCAATAAAGAGAATCTTTTGGACATTTACAGGATTCTATTTCTCCTACAGCTCCAGGTCAGTTAAACCTACATTTGCTGGAGTTATCCCTTAATCAGCTGGTCAAGGGAAAAGAATTATGCATCTCAACTGCAATGGGAAATTTAAAGAGCAGAAGTTCATTCCATCTCTCCATCCTTCCATCCATCCATCCATCCATCCATCCATCCATCCATTCATCCTTTTATTTTTTTGTCTCCTCAGCTATTAAGTGCCATATTTTAAGGTCTTATTTTCATCATAGAATAAAGAATAAAATATTTTAGAATGGAATCATAGAATAGAATAAATCATATCATAGAATAGATAGAAATCATCATAGAATAGAATAAAATATTCTACATAGAATAAAAAATTCTACTACCATGTTACTGTGGTATGGGATCTCTTCCTGATCCTCTCTATGCCTTCTGTCCCCTCCTTACCCATTCTAGGTTGTCAGGTATTTAGTAATGACATTGGGAGGCAATAAGTAAGACTTCTATCTGCATACACCATTGCAGCCTAGCACAGCTGTTCAGGACCAGGCTCTCCACAAGATTTAAGTCTTCTTATTAAATAGAAGTAATGTTATGGTAATTGAGTTATTGGCATTTTCATCTTCATTTCATGGGTTTGTTCACTTATTCATTTGCTCAAGCAATATTCCATATATAACTTCTGGATGGGGAGAAAGTAGAATGCTAGAGGGTCATAAAAGAAATATTTTTTTAAAAATCTGGCATTCAAAATATTATGACCTCAAAGCAGGATATTTTGGAATTTGAGTGGTTTTAGGTAAGGAAAATTTTCCCAGGGGGAAGCCATGGGAGGGGCAGCTGTAGTAAATAGAGGTTTAAGTCATTGCCTATGAGGTCTTTGAAGAACTGAGAAGCCAGGGAATCAGACAGTCGCCACTGGGTGCTGAATTCTTTCAGGATTCTGATAGAACATGGAATAGACATGAAGTCTCCATGAGGTATAGGAGTAGGAGTCTGCTGTGGGTGAGGAGTGCTAAGTGAGGTCTACAGATGAAAGCAGCAAGGAGGGGCAAAGAATGGTGTTTCCAGATTTAGATGTCTTTCAAAAATGATTTCTTTGGAGAGCTGGGAGCAAGGTCTAAGAACAGTGATTGAGATTGAGGAGAACCCATAGAACACCTCCTGATTTTGATGACTAGAAGAGGGAGCAGCTCCCAGGTAAGGAAGTAAGCACAGGTACCAGAGCAAGACTAGGAGGTGGGATAAATGAAGTAGCTCAACTTCCACTGTTAGAAATTCAAAGTGAGCTTGCCAGTGGAGATAGTAGAAAAAATTCAATTTTAACCTAGCCTTCTTATTCACAGGCTATACTCCCTCTGCTCCTACCAAAGCCTGACATTTGGAAATGGTCAGGATCCATTATAGATTGTGGCCACAGTTACATTTGAGGACAGAACTCATTTTGCCTCTCTTCTTATCCATGAACACTAGGATGAAAACTCAGAATATGGGGCCCCTGAGTGGCTCAGTGGGTTGAGCCTCTGCCTTCAGCTCAGGTCATGATCCCAGGCTCCTGGGATCAAGCCCCGCATTGGGCTCTCTGCTCAGCGGGGAGCCTGCTTCCTCCTCTCTCTCTACCTGCCTCTCTGTCTACTTGTGATCTCTGTCTCTTAGATAAATAGATAGAATATTTAAAAAAAAAAGAAAACTCAGAGTAGGACAAACAGAAATAAGATAGCAGGCTTAACGGAAACAATAATAACTCATGTCTCCCTTCTCTTACGGTTTTATAGACCTGAGATGGATACCTGTATTTTCTCTCCTTGGATGGGGGGAGGGGAATAGAATATGAAAATGACATAAATTTGGTTAGTCCTAGCCTATTTTATGAAACAATTGTTCTCTGCATTAGTAATGCAAGGACCTTTTGAAAACCCTTTGCAAAGTTGCTTCAGAGATTAAAATGAGTGTTCTTGTCATTTACTCCACATGGGAAAACTAGTAGTTTCCAGGTTATGTTTGAGGAAATCTGTAAAATAGTCTTTCTCCAACCAGTCTTTTTTTTTTCACACCTTCCCTACTACTGCCCTCTCCAAGCACTGCATATCTTGTGGAAGCCCTTGGATGCTTAATCCCACTGCAATGACCCACCCAAGGCTTCTCATTAGAAAAGTATCCATGTTCTTTCCATTCAACCAGAATCTTACTTATACTGTGTCCCATTTTTTGATTATGTACCTGTATTCTCTTTAGAGGGCTTTTAACTGAGGTATTTAAATTCAAATGAAGGGATTTCCAGCAATCAAGGTACTGGGGAAACAGGGTAATATCCTTTAAGTTAGAACAAGAAGACAATTTGTTTAGTACATCTACTGCATCTACTGCATCTACTGCAACCTCCGGTAATCATTATATAACATTTGTTTTATATATATATAATATTTTAATATAATATATTATTTATATAATATTATATGCTATATTATATTATTAATTATAATATTATATGTTATATGTAACATATAATATAAATATTATATAAATGTATATAATATATTATATTAATATATTAATTATTAATTAATATATATTAATATATTATTTATATTATCTATATTATAATATAAATATATAATATATAAATATAATATTTATATTATAATATAGATAATATAAATATTATATAACAAATAATATTTATATTATATAAAATATTATATATATCATTTTTATATATTATCTTATATATAAATATTATATATATATATGATGATTATATATAAGAAAGTGAAGCCCAAGCTCCTAAACTTCATGATTACAGAATTATTGACAAAGCCCAGAAATCACGGAATCAAATAAAATAGTTGCTGACATCTGGTAGGCAAAATGTGCCATTCTGGGTTCATGCTAATTGGCTAAGGCATTATTCACCAGAGAAAACCTTGGATATAAGATCTAGTCAGCAGCGTGTCTCAGACGCAAGATGCAGAGTTCTTGTCACCATGGAGACAACAGAAAGAGAAGACCATGTCACTATCCTTGAGGACTTCAGCTACAACATAAATCCTTGTTCCTACCCTCAACACCAAGTCCATATGAGTATAGTGAATAGATTATAGTCATAATCTATGAAGGCATAGTTCAGGATTTCAGGATACCTGGCTGGCTACTTAACTTTCATGTTTGTATTAATCTTCTTCTAAAACCCACCTTCTTTAATTAAATGTAGTAGCCATATTCTCTCTGAAGTAGTTTGAATATTGAATAAAAAGTTACAATAACTGTAGTTCAGTTGGCATGTTGGTATGAAGTCAAGAACAAAAACATCATTCAGGTATATATTCATTTATACATCTATTCATCCAAACTTTATTATATTTTCAACTAATTTTTATTCAGGCCTCAGCATGGGTCAGGCTTTGAGAACAATCATAAGTAATATGTAGTTCCTTCTCTTAAAAAATCCTAAAATCTAAGTTACCAATGAGTAAAGGTCCTAAATACATTGTAAGAAGAGAGGCTACAGAGCCTGATATGCTGGTAGTATAAACTTGACCAGTTAAGTTAGATGCTTTGTAATTAAGTTTATTGTAGGTGATGTTTCTAAGAATAAAAAAGTATATTCACACATGTTTACTTATGGAAAAAATAAAAACTCCTATGGAGGACATTAGGAACTCCAGAAATCTGTCAAAGAAAACCAGAGCTGGATAGCAGCTAAAATGGTAGAAGAAGATTTTAATCTCAAACTATTGCAATAAAGGAAAAGAGACTTCACTATAGAATAGGGCTCAAGCCCAAATACTGTGTGGACAAGTGGAGATTTCTAGGCAAGGAGCAGGGTGGAAGGAAAAATTACTAAGAGTAGACATTAGAGGTAAAAGGGAGATTCTGGCAGAACTGACTTATCAAGATTCGCTGAAGGCTACCAGAGTGATTAGACATCACCTGGGGGGTGAGGGGAATGAAGAGTTTGATCAGATGTCACTGGTGATCAGGTTTCAAGGGGGAAGACCCTGGCTAAGCCAACATGAGAGGATTTGTTCTAAGAGCAGACAGTGTGAAGATGAACAGGACAGTCCAGTTGTCAGGGTCTAGAAGATGGCTCAGAATATAAAATTTGGTCAAGGAGAGAGTTTTTGTCATGACATAGCCCCAAATGGTATCTGAAACTGTGCAACTTTACTTAGGTAGAAGAGTGAGAAAAAATCTGGACACTTGCTGGTACAGAAGAATTGATGGGGTTTTGAGAGGTTTAGATTTTAGTACTGATCTTGTTGCTAAGAGTAAGAGGGTCCATCTGGTTAAACCTCTCTGGCTCTTAATTTCTGTATTTGTAAGATGCACAGATAGGACTAAGCAGTTGCTAAAGAAGTCTAAGATGACGATAGAACAGCTCCCAGGCAGTCTGTCATGGCAGGGTGAACTCAAAAGGCCACAGTGATCTCTCTCCATGTATATATTCTATTCTTTACAAGGGAGCCTCTCATTTCTCCTTCATTGATCTGTGTTTCATGTGCCCTTAGCCTCCTCACAACCACCATTCAGTCAACATGATCATTCAAACACTGAGTGCCCTCTCTGCCCCAGACCTTGGGCTGGGGACTGTGCTCTTGAATCTGACATTGGCTGGCACTCACTCATTCTCCTGAGAGTCACCTTTCCTTCTGGCCAAAGGAACAGGTTTCCCTGGTCAGAAGAAGCCCTCCAGACACTGTTTGGTCTACAAACAGGGAAGGGAATGCCTCTCAAGGAGGCATTTGGCTTAGAAATAGTTTTGATAAAAAAGAGGGTGATTGTGTAATTACCCAGACTCTATGTTCAGAGTACCTTGAAGAAGAAAACTGAGATGATTTTGAAGATGAAAACCCCCTTTCTTTTCATGTACTGGGTTCAGTACAGGGACACCACAAATGCTTAGATACAAGAAGATGTGCTGTGAAGAACTCTTTCTGAAAACAATCTTTGAGCTGAATGCCTGAATCATCCAACTATGAGTTTCCTTGGAATACCCAGTGTTATGGGTTGAATTGTGTCCTTCCAAATTCACAGATTGATGTCCTAACCCCCAAACCTCACAATGTGACCTTATTTGAAAAGAGAGTTGTTGTAGATGTAATCAGTTAAGATGAGGTCTTTAGGGTGGGTGTTAATCCAACATGAATGGTGTCCTCATTATAAAGGAGAAATGTGGACACAGAAATTTACACAGGGAGAACATCTTAAGAAGATGGAGGAAGAGATCTACAAGCCAATAAAACACCTAAGATTGCAAGCAAACCACAAGATCTTTTAGCTTTGACAGATTTGATAGGAACAAATCTGATAGGGACAAAGAGCCACAACTTGATCCTGTACTTCTAGCCTCCAGAACTGTGGGACAATAAATTTTTGTTGTATAAGCCACTTACTCTATAGTGCTTTGTTATTGCAACCCCAGCACCCCCCCCCCCAAATAAATCCATCAATGGGGCTAAAAATATTGCACTGACATTTCTATAAGAACAGTTATGTGCGAGGGGCTTAGGGCAGGTTGGGACACATTTAGGACATTTATTACCTTACTCCCAAGAGTGGAAGCTTAGTATAAAGGAAACAAAATCCACTTAAATGTACATCTAGGAGATAAAAAGATATGATACAGGTTTTCCTCTTTAAACATAGGTTGACAGGATCTTAAAAAAAGGTATTGAAAAAGACATACTGATAGCACCTTCTGGTAAAGATAGACACAGAGGAAATCTAGAAAAAATATAAGATAATAAAGAATTCAGCAAGTGCTCTCAAATGCCAGCTACAATTCATTTGAGAAAAGTCTAGACGCATACAATGTGCAGTAGATAAAGAGAATGGTGTTTATATATATATTTTTTCTCATGTTATGATCTCTACAGCCGGTAATAAGACAGCCTGTGAAAGAATGCGAGGGTCAGCCAGAGGTTGACAAACAGAGGCAAGGAAGACCTTTGTGGCTGATTATGACGGTTCTCTTTATGTTCACTATCCAGTTTTCTAGAAAAGCCAGCAGAATCACCTTTAATTTGCAGTTGTTTTTATTTGTTTTACCACTTTACAGGTCCGTGATTGTCACGAATGGTTTGAAGAAACAATCTTAGGGACACAGGGAAGTTTGGATGATTTGACAGTCCCAAATTTGGGTGCTTGGGATGACTTGCTATCCTGGCCACGTGGACCCACTCCCTCGCCAATTCCTGCTTATGGCTGCCTTTGCCTTCTTTCACTCTGCACTGGCCCGGGGGGCACATTTCTGTCTCTTCTCCTTCCCCTTTCCTTTATTTTTGTTCTTTTTTTTTTTCTTTAAGATTTTACTTATTTGACAGAGAGAGAGATCACAAGTAGGCAGAGAGGCAGGCAGAGAGAGAGGAGGAAGCAGGCTTCCTGCCGAGCAGAGAGCCTGGTGTGGGGCTCGATCCCGGGACCCTGAGATCATGACCTGAGCCGAAGGCAGAGGCTTTAATCCACTGAGCTACCCTGGTACACTTTCTTGAGCTGACTACTAAGTGAACTGAAAAAGAGAGGGGAAATATGTTGCATTTATTTCAGGCCTTTCCATTATTTTCATATTTTTAAGTAAAATATCAACAGGTTTTGCTCTTTTGTCTTTCCACTATTTGCCATTTCCCTCAGCAAGCCCGAGGCACCCCTCTGAAGAGGTGAGGTGGGCACAATAAATTGCCGCAGTGAGGCTGAAAAACATTCAATACTTGACAATAGACTTGAAGGCTTTTTCCTGTAAGGAGAAGCTCTGCTCTACTCCCTCAGTGCAGAGCTCTGCACCTTCACACACTGATGTGTTAGGAATGAGTCACAGATGTAAAAAAAAAACAGAAATCCTCAGAACTGCTGGGGGTTAAAGTAAGGCCTGGGGCCAGGAATGCAGAGAGGCCACTCTTGCCAGGATCAGACTTTCAGGTCCTCACCGTGACAAGAAAACAGGGAGTTGACAGAAGCTGCTGGCTGTCTCCCAACAGATGAGCAGCAACCAAGGGAACAAAACATCACCATGGAAACCGAAGGAATCAGAGGACAACAGGAGGACACGAGATTTCCTTTACTTATGAGGTCACATAAGCCACAAGCCTCCACCAGGAGAAAAGGAGATGTGAAATCTGAGTGGCTGCATATTTTATCTGAAAGCATTAAATTACCCCAGCAGCTATAGTGGACTGACTAAATGCAGTCTTCCTCCTTTACCACCCAGGCTTCAGGGGCTTTTGAGAAAGATTAGTCTTAAGAGAAGATAGATTCTCTTTGTGGTGAGGGTATGCTTGCTACTCAGCTTAATGTTATTAACTTTTGCTCGGTTTTCTGCCTGTTTGATATTCAGGATGAGATGATTCCAGAAGTAGATACCAACAACCAATGAGAAGGGGACATGAATAGGAACATTCTGTGCCCCCTGTCATTTCTCTCACTCTCTTCACTTCTTATGAGAACTGAGTTTCTATGGGTAGTTTTGCAATAAGAGCGACTATGGGTCTTTGCAGAAATCTTTTTCTCAGGCTCAATTTACTCCTGAGCACTGATTTTTGAGCCCTTTGGTTACCGGGTAGAATGAAGACAAGTTGGTCGATGATAAAGTCAGTAATATTATGTTTCTCAAATAATAACCTAGGACCAGTTTTTTTTTTTTTTAAATTCCTAAACTGTTATAGATGTAGTGCATCTGTAAAATACAATAAAAATGAGTCCCTGAGGTCCAGAGAATTTTGGTGTGCTGCGAAGATCATGAGTGTTGGCGGTGGCACCAGTAAATGGCAAAACCGGGTCATTAAGATAATTTTCTCTCCTCTCATTGTATTTGCACTTTTCCTTTTCTTCATATTCATAGTTACTGCATCAAAGACAGTGTGCTATGAATATCTCTTCTAATCTTGGTGTTTCATTATTATTTATTATTAGTGGGTTTTGAGGAATATCAGTTAAGCATTTGAACTCAGGGCCTTGCCCTGGATATTGTACAACAACTAATTTAAAGTGATATGGTTCCGTCCACTCAGAGCTAATAATCAGATATAATGACTGGGAGTAAGCTTTGCGTTTAGACCATGGTACACGCAACAGAACTCCTTGAACAAAGGCAGCCAAATAACAACACAGTGGATCCTTGTTTTATAAATGACAATGCTGCATTAGGAACCCTCTTGAGTGCAGGTAGAAAACACTCCCCAAAAAGCGCTGGAGGTGGAATATCAGGATTCTTAATTATGTTAATTTCAGGTTTCTGGAAGGTAAAAGCATTTATGTTTCCATATAAGGACTGAAGATATAAAGAAAGTGTTTGAAGGGAAATGTTAATGGAGATAAAAACAGGTGGTATGTAAATTCCTAACAATAATCTCTAATTTGATGTATAATTTTCTGGTGAACAGAAAACACAACAGTTAGCAGAGAATATGTTGCCTTTGGTAGCTTAACTGCATTGGGCTCCATTAGACATTAAAGGAAAGTGTTTGCTTCTGTTTTATCTTTAGTTTTAAGAGAGGGTTTTTCCTATGCTCTGAATTAGTGTTAATAGGACAACTATTTCACTTTGGATAACTTCAAATTGCTTATTTAGATGTTTCTATGGTCCAGTAACTGAGCATGGATAATACGTAATTAGCTTTTAAACTCTACCTTAATAAGCAATATACGGCTGCTGTTCTATAGAACTTCATTGAATATGTCCCTAAGCACTTTTAGAATGTTAAATAGAGAGTATTACCTGGCATTTGCCTCAATGCAGTGAAATTCTCTCCCAATAGACACATAATCTATACAAAAGTTTCAGAAGAACTATTTAGGGTAGTGATATGAATAAAAAAATTATTATATGGACTAGAATACAAAGAACATGTAGGAGATTGAGAGGAAGTAGCTATATACCTGGAAAATCCTTACAGAATTCAATTTCACTTGAAGACACAAAATAAAGCACCAAAATAGAAAATGTATACTGTTTTAGAATTAAAAAAACAGACATTTGGGGCACCTGGGTGGCTCAGTCATTAAGCATCTGCCTTCGGCTCAGGTCATGATCCCGGGGTCCTGGGATGGAGCCCTGCATCGGACTCCCTGCTCAGCAGGAAGCTGCTTCTCCCTCTCCCACTCTCCCTGCTTGTGTTCCCTCTCTTTTGCTGTGTCTCTCTCTGTCATAAAAATAAACAAAATCTTAAAAAACAAAAAACAAACAAAAACCCCAGACGTTTAAATAGGTGTTGGGCAACATGACTGGAGGAAGTAGGGTAAACAGCTGAAATTCATTTAGAAAAATTCTTAATAGTTTATCTAAAATTCTATCTTGAAATGGTAAGGTCTCTGAAATTGTTACCACAAAGAACATTCTTCCTCCTCCTGAAAGCTGCCTTATGAGCTTTGAGAGGCTAAGAAAGCTTTCTGGAACATGTTATGATTGCAAGAAGGATCACAGGGCAGAAGGGAGATACAAAAATAAAGTTGTTTTCTGAAATAGTAAGAAAATAATAAGAAAGCTAAAAATTTCCCACTGATTACTCAACTGCATTTAGAACTGAAACAATGATTTTCTGATTCTATTAACAAATTCTTTAATTGGATACAGGAAGAATTTTTCATGATTATTTCACAGAGAAAAATAATTCCTGTAAACCTGTGGACTCTGATTTTGGCATCTTTGAATGAAGTAAGTAGATTTCAATAGCAGGTTTAAAAAATCTGTTTATCTATATGAATTATGTAAAAAGTCAAAGTTGTCAACAAAAGACTACTTCAAAATACATTCAGTTAGACATGTAACTGAAATAGCTTAAAATAAGCAAAACTTTTTAAAATTTCTATTTGATTCTTTAGGTATATTCCAACTTCATATATCTATGTATTAAAAACTGTTGTTATTTTATGCATATATAAAATTACATTTTTTTCTAATTCTGAAGAAAACTTTCAGTCACCTTATTTTTTTTTTTTTAGAATTTTACTTTATGTTTTTTTCCTTTTCTATATATTATCAGTTTTTTGATTATGCTCTTGGCATGAAATAGGAGAGTATGAAAATGTGAATGCTAACTTCCTATCTAAGTCCTTACTGTAGGTAGATCCAAGAGTTTTGAGGGAGGGTAAGTGAGGTTAGAAGGATTTAATAACCAGGACTATTGGAGATGGCAAAGGCATAAAGGTTATTGAATGTGAATAAAAATAATTAAGTTGGAATACTCAGAAGAAACTCCAAGGGTTTCTAGACTTTGTTGAGACACAAAGCAAGGACAGAAGGATGAAATATTCAAAGGCATCTTGACACCCAGATGTAATCTCCAACTATGGCTGAACTGTGCATGCCCCACTCTATTGCCTTGACAAGGGATTTCTCTTCCTGCTAACGACATATCAATTAACTTTCACAAAATACAGCCGGTAATGAGAGGTGGAGCCACATAGACTAATCAGTTCCCCAATGAGGGAATGGTCTGGAAAAGCCACCAAAGAACTCTGGATACTGGTACCATACTGCTCCTCCTCCAGACTCTAAAATAAAATATTGTCTTTGACTGCAGCAACATTCTGTGGAAGAATCATGGTCAGAAGAACTGCCTGTAGAGTTGATATAGGTGCTGTGCATTCTTGGCACTCTCCATAAGATTGCTTCTTTAACGTTAACATCGCCAATGAGGTTTGCATCTTTCTGAGCAGGGGTTCAGTAGGGTAAATGAGCAGAAAAATCAATCAACATCTCCCTATTCAGAAGCAGCATAAAGGGTTAAGGGGTATTACATTTTAGTTCTCTTTTTTATATCCATTTAAAAAAATATATAGCTGAGATTATACTGTATCATGTTATTTTATTGCTTTTCTGCATATATATGCATTCCCATCTAATTATATATGTATATATTTTTCATATCATTTATCATTCCTCACAAAAATGATTTTAATGGTTGCATTTTTGCTAATATTTTTTCATGTTAATGCATTTTTAAAATTTCTAAATATTCCATTTTTTTCTGTCATCTTCAATTTCTTTCTTGAGTGTTTTATAGTTTTCAGAGTACAGATCTTTTTACCTCTTTGGTTAAGTTTATTCTGATGTATCCTATGGTTTTTGGTGCAATTGTAAATGGGATCAATTCCTTGATTTCTCTTTGCTGCTTCATTATTGGGCACAGAAATGCAACAGATTTATGTAAGTTGATTTTGTATCCTGAGACTTTACTGAACACAAGTATCATTTTTAGCAATCTTTTTGGTGGTGTCTTTTGGGTTTTCTATATAGGATATCATTTCATCTGCAAATAATCAAAGTTTGACTTTTTCCTTGACAATTTAGATGCCTCCTATTTCTTTTTGTTGTCTGCTGAGTTCTATATTATCAGTATTCTTTGCTTACCTATTATCCTCTTAATAGAAATGAAAATCATTTCCTTGTTCCACTATTACAAAAATGTGGCAGTGAAAACACTCACATGCTACTATATATCTTTCTATATGCTTCTATATATGTCTACCTGTCTGTGATAGGTACCTAAACATACAATCATAGAATTGAATAGTGCACGTTTCTTAGATAGGACTGCCACGATCATGATCAAGAAGTCATTCCAAAAAGGAATGTTTGCCTCCTTTATACTCACTGTCTTCTCTTTCAACTTCTTCTTTTCCCAACATACATCATTGTCTCAAAGACCCTCAGTTTAGTATCCTTTATCGCTTCCTTGGGAAACCCAATTCTTCTCCACAGAAAGAGAAGTTTTCTTCTCTTGGTCCAGTTCAGTACTGTGCACACTTCAGTGGTCCTCTTAGAGGAGCACCTTAAGAGGCCCTCCTGGGCTTGAGCACAACAACTGTACAATGCAGTGGGATTTCTGGAAGTTCTGGGGGTTCAGTTCTAGTTCAGACTTCTCACTGGAATTAAACTCAAATTCCTTCCAAAATGGTTACTTCATTACCAGGTCTCCAGGATGGTGGTATAAGTCACCAAAACAGTATCATGTTTGCCCCCAAACAGGGCAGTCTACAATTATTTAGGGAAAGAAGACTCTAGAGAGCATGAGATGAGTGTCTTCCCTAATGCCAATCTCCTAGTAGTATGTGGGTGTGTGTATATGAATATTATTTAGCCATGAAAAAGAATGTTATCTCGCCATTTGCAACAACGTGAATGGAACAGAGGGCATTATGCTAAACAAAATAAGTCAGAGAAATAGACATAGAAACAGACAAATAATACGAATTCGTTCCTATGTGGAATTTAAGAAACAAAACAGATGAACATAAGGAAAGGGAAGAAAAAACAAAATAAGATGAAAATAGAGAAGGAGAATACCATAAAAGACTCTTAACTAGGGGAAACAAACTAAGGGTTGCTGGAAGGGAGGTGGTTGGGGGATGGGGTAACTGGGTGATGGGCATTAAGAAGGTCACTTGAAATAATGTACACTGAGTGTTATATGCAACTGATAAAAAATTCTTTAGTAAACATTGTTTTACTTGACTGAGGTGGTTGATGTAAAATTTTATAATAATGTTTGTAATCTCTCTTATTATAATAATCATATACATTCACTAAAAAATCATGCTCCCTGGTTAGCATTCTGCTATATTTTCAGGATTTAAAAATATAAATAGGGGACGCCTGGGTGGCTTAGTTGGTTAAGCCACTGCCTTCGGCTCAGGTCATGATCCTGGAGTCTTGGGATCAAGTCCCATAAAGGGCTTCCCTTGCTCTCCAGGGAGCCTGCTTCTTCCTCTCCCTCGGCCTCTCCCCCTGCTTGTGCTTTCTCCGTCTCTGTCAAATAAATAAAATCTTAAAAAATATATATATAGATAAACAAAACTGGTGTCATTACTATTTTTTCCATTTTGAGTCCTTACAACTCAATTATAGTGTTTCTATACTATTTGAATATTTATAAGGTTGGTTCCAGGACCTTCAGGCTTTAGGAGGCCTTTCTGATTTCCCTTTAATCATATGTGTCAATATCAAGGGCAAATACATGGCTTCTTATACTTGCTCATTTTCTCACTTGGTTTGGGACATATATTTACGTTAGCATTTTTTTCCTCTTAAGTTGCAGATTCTGACTGCCACAGTACTTGCACATAATTTTTTCTGGTGCTTTCCTCCTGTCAATTGCTGAGCATCCACTGAAAAATTACCAGGACTCCCTGAGGGCATTTTGTTGTGCATCACCTCTGCTGGTGATCATTAACCAAAATTTGTGAACTGGTTTCAAAAGCACCACTTTTTAACCTTTTTGTGGTCTATTGAGCTCACAGGTGGTTGGTCGAACAACTCCCGCCAGAGCTGGTGTTTGCCATTTGTCATCTCACAACCCTTGCTTTGACCCTAAAGTGGCAGAAGGACCACATCCGTATTTTCCTTGGCTGGGTAATGTAAATGGAATGGCAATGTTTCAGCACCTGAAATGAAATGAATCTTAATCAGAAAGCAAAGTGATGGGCTCAGCATATTTTTTTTTGGAACTGAAATAAAATCCACATGTAATGTATAAACTTTCTATTTAAACTTTATTTCAGGCACTCTATGAATACTGTATAAAATGTAGTAATATTCTATGTATTTCATTAATAGATGCTAACACCTTAGGGTGCTTATAATGTACCAAAAAATGCCCTACGCATTTCACATGTGGACTGTTTGTATTCCTCCAAAATTCATATGTTGCCCTTAAATAGTATTGTGAGTGGGGCCTTTGGGAGGTAATTAGGTTTAGATGAGAACATGAGGGGGTAGTCCTTAATATGGAATTAGTGTCCTTAGATGAAGAGGCCAGATAAAGCTTGCTTCTAATCTGCAATTTCCTTGCCATATAAGGGCACAGACAGAAGATAACTGTAAACCAGAAAGAGAACTTTCCCCTTGAATAGGACCATGCTGAGATCTTGATCCTGAATTTCCCAAACTTAAAACTGTTTGAAATAAATATTTCTTGTTTAAGCCACCCAGTCTATGGTTATTTTATTATAGTGCATGAATAAGGCTAAGAAATGAGTAAGAACTTTAAGATTACAGATGATGAAGAAATTTGGGAGGTAAAGTATCCCACTATAAGGCCATTTTTCCAGTGAGCTGGGATAAACCATGACCATTAATTCTAGCATCCATCACCTCACCACCATGCTATATTGCCTCCTCCCTCCCAGAGACCTAAGCATGGAAAGAAAACCAACATTTTTGTGAAAAATTGACAATCCTTGCATAAAGCTGTTAGTGCACTCAAGTCAACCTAGTCCTGGAATTTGGGAGACCCATCTTATTGATATTGTATTGAGCCCAGCATCACAAATAACCACAATAACTTCCAGGATGTTATTTGTTAGAAAGTTTTATCCATATTACCTATTTGTATAGAATTTAGCCCTTTGTTCATTATCATATTTCATTTTAAAGTGATGCTATTATTTTTTTTCGTAGAAACCAAATGGATAACTTCACCCGTTCATTTACTCAGTGTCAAATGTACTAGGATGGAAGTCACTAAGTATTTTGTCTTTAGATACTCATTCCTTCTTATTCATTTATTCTACACACACTTATTTAGTGCCTACTCCATGTCAGACACTCTTCAGGGCATTGGGAAACAATGATTGGCGAAGCAGATAAAAGTTACATATGTTCATAGAATGTACATTCTGATGAAGAAAGGGGAATTGATAATAAGCAAAAAATTAAGTAAATCAATACTCAAGATAATTTCTGGTAGTGGGAAATGCCGTGAAAGTAAAGCAGAAACAAATAAATGAGGGGATGCAGTCAGAGATCATCTCTTAAAGATGTCAAGATTTGAGTTGATATTTGAATTATGAGTCAGAAATTCTAGAGAAAAGCATTCCAGGCAAAGAGAACAGTGAGTTCTAGATTCAGAATTAACTTCCATGTTCCAGAGAGTAAAGTGAGAACAATTTTTTTAGGCTCAGTTTGATTTATTTCAGACCCTAGGCACAAACCAGTTTGCATGGTTAGATTAAATAACCTAATGAACTCTGACCCACATGCTTGGGCATTATGGTTGTCAAGTACCCATTTGCATTTTGTTTATGTCTTCCTTCCTGTTGAATGACATCCTATTTGAAATCTTTCCAGCATTGACTTTAAAAAGGAAACATAGGTCATTTAAATGAGAGAGCAAGCAGACAGGAGATGCTGTAAATCAGAGCATTACTGATCATGATTAGATTTTGAACATATTCCAAGAATACTCTTTGCATTCCTCTCCAGCCTCTTCTGATCTGATTGATTTATGCTAGAAGTTATGATCTCGTCTTACAGTCTTCTATTGGTTTGCTGCTGGTATACTAGCGTTTTATAATGGCAGTGATAATGAGCATAATGAAATCATTACATTCCCCCAGCCATTACCAGAAGAATTTGGGGTGGGAGAATTTATTTTTTTAAAAATAGAAATTCCATTTGAGTCACTAATCCAAATAATAAAAATTCACATTCCACTAATGACTCAGACCACTTCACCAGAGAGTGCCTTAGTATACGTATTGGGTAAGGCCATTAAGGCAGATGACAACACATTGTTTGAGCAGAGAAAGGGTTTACAATTAAAGGCTTAAAGATAGAAGGACCTTTCTTCTTTCCATTACCAGAATTTTCCTTCTTTATCTATGCATTGTCTAATTAAGATCCTAAAAATTTAAACAGAATCATATAAGCTGGTTTATAATGTCTAATTTCAGAAATAATAAAGAAAGCATACAGGGAAAACAATATATATTATATTACTAAGTATCATAATGCCAAAATAATAATGCTCCAAAAAGAAAAGTGAGTCTTAAATTATTAGAATCATCAAATGACCGGGCTATGAGGAAACCTTGGAATTTATATCAATTTCAAAAGGAAAATAATTTGTTAAATAATTTTGAATATTTACTGATATATTTAGAAAGTTCACTTAAGTATTTATTTTCAAAATGTTGTAGGCCATTTTAGCTATTGTGATTTGCTTTTTCTATTCCAAAAGAAATTCTAGAGTCACCCTGTTATTAGCCAATATCACAGGAACGCTAATGGTTCTCTCCCAGCTTACTTGGGGGAGACAAATATGCTCCCTCAAAGGCTTTAAAAAAAATCTTAATGCTACTTTTACCCTTTATAACTAAATTTAGCCACATAGGTAGTTTTTCATAAAAGTCTTTAATCGTGTTTCTGAGTGAATCTAGCTCTGTACAGATACTTCTCATTTAAAAACCAAGTTGCTGCAACAGTGTATCTGTCGTAGGCAGAAGTGGTGTTGTATCATAGAAGTCTACAAGTGATAAAGAATGAAAACTCAGCATTTGGTGATTTGGAAACCTATAGATTTAGACATAATTGGGCACTCAGATGCCTCTCTCATGCTTATTATGGATTATCAAGTGGGATTTATGGTCCTCAGATAAACATAAAGAGAGTTCTATACATTCTATTCTTCTTACTATGTTGGCAAATATTTTCAACCTGCCGTGTTGGTGCATATTGTCAGACCACCTGACATGCCTGGAATTCCAACATAATTTACTCCATTGGTATCTGCTGGCATTTCAGGAAGCCAGGACCACTCATCATACTGCCTGATTGAAGAAGCAGATTGAGCTGATCTTTATGAACATTAGCAACCATCATTTTTTAAAGCAGAATTTATGTGAAACGTTATTAAAAGCAACAGTGCTTATGCTAGCATAGCTGATAGTGGTATACTTAGAATCTTGATTGGAAGGAAAACATTGAATATCTTCTTTTGTGTGGCAAATTTGAGAAAAAAAAATCATTCTCTTTAATAATTATCCAGAAGCCAGTAATACCAGTAATGAAAAAAAAATCTATTTTTTGTTCCTTCAAAGTATGATTAATATTCAACAAATGTCAACTATGCATGCATATAACCAGATAAGACAAATACTCAAGAGAATGCCTTGGAAATTATTTTGTATTATCTGAAAGGCAAGTAAAATTTTAAATTCTAAGCATAACCAGAACAATTATGATATGATAGTTATATGTAAATCTATTAATGAAATATGTAAATATAAGATAATATATTACTGAATCTTAGCAAGTCATTTTTATTCAGAACACTTTTGGAGCTTTGTACATAATGAAGTGTGTTGAGAATATTTCAGCTTAGTTAATAGCTATCTTTAAAAAAGATACATTAAACATTTCTTTAAGTCATAGGCTGGGAAATGTTTGCAAAATGAATTCAAATCATTAGAATTACTTAAATCCATTTAAAAATTTTTTTCTAAGGATTTTATTTATTTAACAGAGAGAGACACAGCAAGAGAGGGGAACACAAGCAGGAGAGTGGGAGAGGGAGAAGCAGGCTTCCTGCCAAGCAGGGAGCCCGATGTAGGGCTCGATCCCAGGACCCTGGGATCACGACCTGAGCCCAAAGCAGACACTTAACAACTGAGCTGCCCAGGCACCATATATCCATCCAGATTATAAAAAATCTAGAATTTTACAAAACTGTCATAAGGATAAGAAAATGGGATTAGAAAATAAGTATCTGGTTGAGTGTGATTTTTAAATCTGGCTAAATAAGAAAGATAATTTATTAGAAGCTTAATTTATACTTCAGAGGACTAAAAGGGAATATTTTAGATTTATTAAGTCAAGATTTGTTCTAGATATGTCAGGTTCATGATATCACAGACGATGGCATTTTATCATCACTTAGACTTTTCAGACAGAGTATCGAAAGAGACAGAAATGAACAAAACAGCATTACATCAAATTTGGTTGGTTTATTTAATTGTCTGTGGAAGGAACTCTTATTATATACAATGGAAATTATTTTTAGTCAAAACTGTGACAAGTATTATTTGTCGCTTTCGCGGGTGAAATTTAACATGTCCATTCATTCAGTTATTCAATGAGTAGAAAGCCCACCAAATATCAGACCCATTTTAGGCACTGGCCATTTAGAAGTGAACAAAACAAGAAGAAACACTCCTAACTGTCAGTAACACTATTAATTAAGTACAGAAATCATAAGTATAAAAATAGATGTGTCATGCTGGCTAAAATTAATTCTTTTAAATACACATCAGCTGCATTCATGTCCAAAGGTTTCAGGAAATGACATTTGCTCTGAGAGGAATAATATATCAGTATATATATTATGTGGAGCATAGCTGATCTGCAGTATTCTGGAACTCTCACTTCTTAAGGAAAATAGAATCCTAAACTGAAAATCCAACTCAAAATTTCTCACTTATATTTTCACTTGAGTGAAAAAAATTCTACAAGTAGATGAACAGGTAGGTAAATTGGTAAACAAAAACAATAAAAAACAAACACAATGCTCTACATCTAGGTTCCTTTAATATTCTCCAGAAGCAGTTCAGTTAGTTGATAGCTATGTACCAGTAGGTGTCCGATAACTCTTGTACTCAAAAGCTTCTGTTTCTTTAATATATTGACATGAAAATGTTAGATTTTCTAACAAATACTTGTGTGACTATGAGAGTTGTTGTAATGCTACTTCTGAGCAGTCTTAGCTTTGATTTCAGGTGTCCCTTGTGGGACCACTTTTTATTCTGAGATAATAATAATAATAATAGTAATAAGAGCAAGGGTTAATACTTGCTGTTTTGAAATAACAATCATACTATGATAATAACAATAATAGTCTCCATTTGTTGACTTATCTATACCAGGCATTGTGCTGAGTGTTTATGCACATCATCTCATTTAATCATCTAAGCAACTTAAAATTTTTAATAGGGGAACCTGAAATGCAAGGAAGAAGTGTTATGAAGACAGTAAGAGGGGATGGGGGTCTGGATTAGGCTCAAATTTAACTAATTCCAAAATCTATTTCTATAATCCCAGTTCAAAATAAAACCTCATCACTTTTAACAACATTTGTAAAATCTAAAGTTATAGCCAATCCTGTTTGAATCATGACCTAGATAATGTCTGATATTTAAGTTCCTGCCAACAATCTTTATTTTGAGGAGTTTTCCCAAGAGCTCTTACCAAAGTTCAGCTGGATCAGTAGGTATTTATGAAAGATCACCTAAGAAGTGTAATCATATAATTTTAGGATTATTCAAGCTTTATTTCAGTATTAAGCCAGAAATATAGAAAGTTACATGATTTGATGATTAAGTTGGCTTCACCAAACCAAAAAATTCATCTTGTTTCTTTTAATGTATTAACCACCAAGTACCATAAAATTTTTGAGCATTATGAAAATGCATGCAGTTGAAAGACTAAGAAGGGGCCGCTTGGGTGGCTCAGTTGTTTAAGCACCAAGACTCTTGATGTGAACTCAGGTCATGATCTCAGGGTCGTGAGATCAAGCCCTGTGTTGGGCTCCATGCTGGGCATGAAGCCTGCTTGGAATTCTTTCACACCCTCTCCCTCTGCCATCTCCTCCCCATCCCGCCCACTCAGACATACACGCTCTCTCTATAAAAGAATTTGATCAACTAATTTAAAAAGACCAAGATAAAAATAAAACTAAAAATACAATTATGACACAGCCAAATATACTTCATGATCCTGAGATACATCTGCAAATTTGACTTAGAACTTTCTTAAAGGCCAGTCGAAGGGAGGATAATATAGTTGTTTACAACACGTAGCATCTACAAAAGATGAAAAACTAAGTATGATTCAGAAAGAGCACAGTGTTTCCAGATTCTGAATTATGAGAGAAATTTCTCTCCTGGGATCTAATAAAGAGGAACTGTTCTTCATAGCACCCGACACAAGATTAAATACGAATTTCACGGAGTTGCTCCTATTGTCTTTTATCACTGAGCCAAACCAGTACCGTGTAAATTTGGATTTCTCTGGTAGTCAATGGACTGCATCATGTAAAAACTATGCCATAAATAGTATTTCTCCTGGGCTGGCTTCTGCTAAGGTTTGGACTGCAAGAGTTTAAGGTTGCAGTCTTTGGCAAGAATCTGCAATGCTGGTATTCTACGAACTGATTAAAAATAATTCCATTTGTTTTAATGTAAGACAAAAATTTATTTTTTAATGAAAAAAAAAAAAAACAACCCCATGATATTCACCAAGAAACTTGTTCAAATAGATGGCTATCCTACCTTTGGGTGGAGCTAGGTCAGGAGCAGTGAAGGAATAGAAAGGGTTATAGAAAGTGTTAGGAGGACCTGGACTGAAAACTTGGCTGAACATCAGTAATAGGAGACATGGAACAAGTTCATACACTTACGTGGACATGTTTCTTTCCTGAAGTTGGAGACAGAAATAATTTTTTCATATGGTTGTCATGAAGAGAAAGGGGATGGAAGTAGAAACATGTGTGCTAGAACAATATTCTTTTTTAGAATCTATTTTTTAAATTATAATTCTTCCTTGCCACTCACACTTTGGCATACCCTGGTCTTTGGCGTTCTTGTATCTGTTAAATCAAATTAAATTTAAATGCATGCTAGGACAAATAGATAACCATTTATATACTCATTCATGTCAATGCCATGCTTAAGGCTATGCAAGGTGGAGAACAGGGTTATTATCCAATGGACTTGATCAGTGGAAGCAGATGTGCTAACTCATGAGAGAGAAACCAAGACAGAGAGAGATGCAAGTATCCTAATACTCTTTTTTTTTTTTTTTAAAGATTTTATTTATTTATCTGACAGACAGAGATCAAAAGTAGGCAGACAGGCAGGCAGAGAGAGGGGAGGGGTAGAATCAGGCTCCCTGCTGAGCAGAGAGCCGGATGTGGGGCCCCTGGGATCATGACCTGAGCTGAAGGCAGAGGCTTTAACCCACTGAGCCACCCAAGTGTCCCTCCTAATAGTCTTAAGTTAAAAACCAGAGGTGGGGGAAGCATCCATGTATGTTTGGGTGACTCTGGAAGCCTAGCTACTGATGGTTCGCTCCCTGGATGGAGCCTGGGTATACTGCTTGCCTCTTGGAGAAATCCCACAATTAGTATGCCTGCACATTAAACATGGTGCTCACACACTAAACGAGAAGTGACTGAAGGAGATGCCTGGGTATGGACTGTCCTGGTTAGGGACTGCTGTCCTGGTTAGGGACTGCTATCTAACAAGCAGGGAGAGTTAAGGGCCATGCTCAGAACCAGCATGGTATGACTCCTACAGTACTCTAGTGGTAAGAGGTGAAGTTTGAGTTTGGAAAGAGTAGCATAGCAGCACTGAAGAAGCTGAGCACAAACAAATTTGAATTGAAGATAGATTTCAGTATTAGAGGTGAAGGTTAAAAGGCAAGGTCGATTTTGAAATCAGTAATTTGCTACTTGCGGCAGTCAGCCACCCTATTGAAGAGCTTGTACTCAGGGTGAGTGACTAAAAGAGTTGTCACACGTTGGCGGATGGCCACCTCTGCTGAGCGTAGTATAAAGGGAAAACATGTCTTCCTCCCTCTGTGCCTACTCACTGCAGGCTGACCTCTGATGACTGAGCCCTGGAGCGAGCAGCAGGCAGTAACCTGACTGGAGGCACCGGTTCACAATGACAGAAGGGAAAAGCCAAATTGCTAAACCACAATAACTCTGTTATTAGTTTTCTATTGCTGCCATAATAAATTATTATAAAGTTAGTGGTTTAAACAGCACAAATTTA
Organism: Mustela nivalis; assembly: GCF_964662115.1. Lineage (NCBI taxonomy): Eukaryota > Metazoa > Chordata > Mammalia > Carnivora > Mustelidae > Mustela > Mustela nivalis. The sequence goes on from NC_139021.1 coordinate 53,625,173, forward strand.
TTACCTTACAGTTTTGTGGGTCAGAAATTAAACACAGATCTCACTGGGTGATAACTGAGGTGTGAGTAGGGCTGCATTTCTTTCCAGAGAAGAATCTGCTTCCTTGTCTTTTCCTGGTTCTGGAAGTACCTACATATTTGGGCTCATGGCACCCTTCCTCTAATTTAAAGCCAGCAACATTGCATCTCTTGGATCCTTCTTCCTTCTTCACATCTCCCTTTGACTCTGACTTCAGCTGGGAAAAATGTTCTCTGCTTTGAAGGACCCATGTGATTAGGCTGAGTCCAGGATAACCTACTCATCTCAAGGTCCTTAACCTTAATCACATTTGTAGGGGTCCCCTTTTCCTTTTAAGGTAATCTATTCATGGGTTCCAGCAATGAAGATTTAGACGTTTTGGAAAACTCTTCTGCCTACCAGAAACCCATTAGAAATGAAGAAACTTTATCCGAGATAACGTTCCTCCTGTTCTTCCACTCCATCTCCCATCATTGTCTGGATTTTGGGGGTGCTGAGTTCTATCCTTTCTGGTGACCACAGCAATGGCAAATTTTTCATATGGCTATCGTGGTGGCCAATGGTTGTGAACAATAGCATCAAGGCATATGTAAAGGGGAGCTCATCTATCCCCAGGAGCCTGGAAGAATGGCAGAACTGATTCTCAGGCATTTGTGAACACTCCAAGGAACTGGGAGTTACTTCAAAAGGATCTGGGAGAAAAAAACTGCACTTTCTTACATGAACACCTGGAGACTTAGAAACAAAAAAGTCGAAGAGATTAAACATGAACTAATTTTTTCTTAAAAGCTGGTGAAAGTTGGGACATACCAGTTAGAAATGAATGAATATATATATTGTTCCTCACTTTCACTGCATTTTGTACTACACTCAAAAGCCTGACTTGCTACTTACAAGAATAAATACTGGAGTGACAAAAACACACACAAACACAGGAGGATAGAGAAAACCTTTTTTAAAATTAAACCTCTATAGATATACAAGATTTAACTTCTTTGCTCATTCCCCAGGAGGGAGCCAGCAATAATCTATTAATAGCATCCCCTAACATATAACATTCTGCAGATGTTCCCTTACTGCTGAATTTTTTCCCACACCCAAACCTGTTATCAATTATCTATCTATGTTTTCATTTTGGGAGGTTAGAGCCAGGAAGAGCATTAACTCCAGTGCTGTCATAGCATTTATTCTCAGCATCAGCAAGGTTGTAGTAATTTTTGCATAAAAAATATATATTTTTAATTCAACGAGCATTTTCCTTATGGAATTTATTAAAACTCATTATCTATCATGAAACAAGGAGTACCAGTATTGCACAGCCATACATCTTCCACCTGTGAAATCTTGAAATCAGGATGATAGAAGTCATAACAGTGGACCAAATCAAAATGCAAGAGTGGGGAGGGTGAGGGATAGGAAGAAAAAGAGAATGATGTGCATGTTTTGCACATTCAGGGAGAAAGCAATGATTAACAATAGGTTCTCAACTCTGTAAGACAGCTCATTTTCTAAAGTGTTTTGGGGAACTCTATTTTGGGCACCAAGTGAAGCATAGCCACTTGAAAGAGACTTATTGATATGCAAAGAAACAAAACATCCTGTAAGTATGGAATGATCCCTTTTCATTTTGGCAGGGTTGTTGCATGTACTGAGTTGATGGAAACTTCTTGGGAATAAACATATGTTAGAGAGAAAAGGAAAAGCCATGACTAAATACTTCATCTGTTCAATGGACCTTCTGTAAATGTGCATAAGCTCGGACTTTTAAGAGAAAATAATTCAGTATATGTTTCAGATTTCAAATGTTATGATTGACTTAATAAAGCAAGCTGTATTCTCTTGTCTGGGTGAGCTTGAGTGTGACTCATGACTATCTCAGTCTGTACCCAGTTGCATCCAAGAGCTGGAATTTTGGTCTTAGTCATCTTTTATAAGAGAATTCTTGGCAACAAAGGAGAAGGATCCTGGGTAATGACAGATCACTAATGGATTTCAACAGGATGTTTGGGGCATAAAATAAGTAGGCAAAGTTGAAAAGTTTATACTTATTTTATGGTAGGACTATACCCAGATCCTTTAAGAAACCTCATCCTTCCCAAGAAACTTAATCCTTCCATTTTAGTAAGACCTGGAACAAAAGTTTAGGAGAAGGTTGAAGCTTCTCTGCCTTTGGCTGACCTGCCTCTTCAAAGAGATGGCCCTTTGTGGACCTTAGGGACCCATACATCAAGCTTTGCAAGACATGGGTTATTAGTCACTGGGTCCCGATCTAGTTGCTCATTTTTTTTTTAATTCTTTATTTTTTATAAACATATATTTTTATCCCCAGGGGTACAGGTCTGTGAATCACCAGGTTTACACACTTCACAGCACTCACCAAAGCACATACCCAACATGGGGCTTGAACTCACAACCCCGAGATCAGGAGTTGAATGTTCCATCAATGCCTTCATCTTAACATGGTATCTCCTCATGTGTGTCTGTGTTCCAGTTCGCCCCTTTTATAAGGACCACTCACAATAGTGAGTCTGTTTTTACATCTGCAAAGATGCTATTTCCAAATACATTCAAATTCTAAGATGTTGGGAGTTACATCTTCAACACATACATTTGAGGTGGGGGGGACACAATTCAATCCATAACAGGGAATTTCTCAATATAAATAAATTTTGATTTCCCTTATTATGATACAAAAAAAAAAAAATTGCAGCCTTGCCTTTGTGCAGAGGTTAGGGCATGGGGAATTTGTTCACAAAAGTGAATGCATGCCGACTGTGCTACCTACCAGTCTACAAGCTTGGGAAAACACTACAGTAGCCCCTGAAACACAGAACTTGGTAGTTTCACAGCATTCCCCATATATAATCCACTTGCACTCCCACTGGTTTCTCTGAGCATGGAACTGCTTTTTTCTGAATGAGCCTCAAATGATGAAGCTTCTGCCCACAATAATGGTAGTGGCAGTGGTGGGGGTGGCTTCTGATCCCTTGAAAGGCACTGAACACCAGAGGCAACCACCATGTGTGTGCAGAGAGTGGAAGATAAAGGATGGTCTGGGCAGTCTGTGGGGACATTTAACGAGCATTTGTTGCCAGCTTTCTTAGAACAAAGCTTTCTAGCAGTAAAGCTAATTAAAAAGCATATTGCGTTGTTTTTGTCTAAGACCAAATATTCTTCCGTGAAATACCATGAAAATGGCAAGCCTAGCCATTTGTCCCCCTTATTTGACACTTAGGAGAGGCATTCATTGAGTTTCAAAAGCTGGCCTTAATATTGACAGACTGACCAGATTTCATGGATGTTGTCTTATTTGCTCTTCTTCTTGGCAACCCTGTGAGGGAGAAAAAGGAAGTTTATGAAGTTTGGCAAACCACTGAAATGTGCTTCAAAGTTTGTGGAGTTAGTATTTATATACAATTTTTATCTGACTCCAATTTTATGCTGATCCCATAATATCAAACAGAAGCAGCTGGGCATGTTATAGTATGACTGGGAACACTATGTTCTGATTTCAACTATTTTGTCCCAGTAGGCATTCCCAGGAATCCACACAATGTCTCAGTAGGTAGCAAAGAGATATTGCAGAAACATCACTTGGTTCTCTCTACCAAAAGTTGTTTTGGACCGCAAAACAATTTTCACCACAGTTCGAAGTGGTTATACTGACCAGCACGACAGCCTCCCTCCTGGAAGATTTCTGTATGTATAATGACAACACTTAGCATCCTTAACTCTATGAAACTTACCTTTTACTGCATGTAACTTCCTGATGGTAAATGTACACGTAAACTTGAATATCATCTAAACATTTCTCCGTGTGTGGAATTTAAAATTTTTATACTCTACACACTGATATCGGGGAAGTTAAATGACTTACATAGCATTTTACAGATACAGCAAGTGACAGAACTGTGACTTGAATTCACATCTCTATGAGTTTCAGCACGACACCATGCTGCACATCTCCTGTGGCAACCAGTGTAGTGCTCAGCACATATACTTGTTCCAGGGATACCAAAATAGTAGAAGTCAAGACACTGAGAAAAAAATAAAACTTGAAAAATGATTAAAACTATCAGACAGTGCAATAAGTAGACCTTGGCTTATAGGTTTTCTGTGATTCTGATTTCATTTCTTTTCTGTGTCTATGTATCTGTAGGGCAATGTTGACTTTAGATAATATAACATGTGGAAAGCTTCTCTTGAGGAGAATTAAACTTCAGAAAAATCAAAAGCATGTTGACTCTGTGAGGGAATCTGGACACTGGTCATCATCTAAACCGTCTTATGAGGGCTGAGGGGCAGAGGATTGTTGTGCATTTTCCAGGACAGCAATGTTTCTGGGACTTTGAATGATGACCTGTTGGAAAATGAGGTGAACAGGTTGTGTTTACAGTCTCAATGAAATCATATGAATAACACAGCTAAGCATGTCCAATAAAAGAAAAAGAAAACACATGTCCTAAAAGGTCATGTACAAACATGAAATAACCCTGGCCCCAAGACTCTGTCACTTCAGGCACTAAGGAATCTTGGTCAGGCAGAACACGATGTTCTCCCTGCTTGACCTCTTAACTCTTCTGGATGAGATATTTTTAAAAAATGATTTTATTTATTAATTTGAGAGAGATTGAGAGTTAGAGAGCACAAGCAGTGGGGCTGGGGGAGCAGCAGAGGGAGAGGGAGAAATCGGTTCCTCACTGAACAGGAAACCTGATACAGGGCTCGATCCCAGGACCCTGGAATCATGACTTGAGCTGAAGGTATATGTTTAACCAACTGAGTCACCTAGGCAAACACCTTCTGATGATGATGAAATTGTTTTAAACATAATAGTTCAAAACACTGAAAACTTTCTATTTGCAATGCTTTTAACTTTTGAATCAAAAGCTGGCATGATTTGTACCCTTGCCTTTCATTTTATTTGGAATTTAAGATAAATATTTTAATAAAGCAGGAAAAGATAATGACCCTGACATCTCTTCTGTTATGGTATTAATAGATAACTATGATGATCAGAAAATACAGCCCAGGCAAGATTATGAAGAGGATGATGTTTTTCCTGGTGCCTCAGTTATGTGATTCTTTCTGTATGTTGAGAGTATCCCTTACTATTCCTCTCAGATATTCATGGTGAAGAGACCTCTGGCTGTGACACTGCGATTTTCATTAGATATTATTCAGCTAACCTGACTGTATGGTGAGTGTATCTTGGCTGATGCTGACATATATATAGGCAGTTAACTTAAAGAGAGGTATAGAAAAGTTCCCTGGCTTTGAAGGAACAAAAAAGAGGGTGGTAAAGGCCAGTGATTCATAGTCTGACAGGGAATCTGAGTGCCTAAGAAATTTTCATTTCCATGTTTTTGCTTTTATTTAATTAAATGTGGGTTTTCCTTCTCCAAATAATTTTGGGCAGATGAGAAGAGGGCTGAGACCCTACTATTCAATCAATGGTATTACAAGCCCAATTTGGGAACCAGTGGTGTAAATTGCTCTGGAGTGTAGTCTGGTAATATCTATCAAGGTTTAAAGTACACATACCAGTTACAGTTGAGTATAGAAAAAAAACTAAAGAGATTAAATAGCAACTTCCAATAATACATATTATTCTCACAATTGAGAAAAAGACAACACAACACAGAGATAATGCAAGTCTATGAAATAGAGAATTCAACAAACAAAACAGGGGAGGGGTTTTCAAAGAATAAGTTGATTAAAATTTGTCTGAAATGAAAAGACTAGATGGATCGATCAAAAGGACCCTTGATATACAAAGACAGATTGATTCAGAATTATAGAAACTGAGACATATTCTCGATAAGTTATTGAACTCAAAGGATAAAGAAAGAATTCTTCAGTTGTCTGGTCAAAAAGTAAATATCAACCATGACGGGAGAATATCTAGGTGATTTAATTTCTTTCCCATAGCAACCTTTAATGCAGCAATGTCTACAAAGTTCTGAGGGATAAAAAGTGTAATGCAAGTTTATTGTACTCATCCCACTTTTCTTTTTTTTTTAATACTTTTTATTTATTAATTTGACAGACAGAGAGAGCTTGAGCAGGAGCATGGGGGAGAGGCAGAGGAAATGGGAGAGGCAGACTCCCCACCAAGCAGGGAAGCCTAATGCAGGACTCCAAACCAGGACCCAGGGATCATGACCTGAGCGGAAGACAGACACTCAACCGACTAAGCCACCCAGGCACCCATCCCAGTCATTTTCCAAGAATAAATGCTACACAGAGGCTTTCTCAAAGAAGCAGCATCATATGGCACCCATAAGTCCCTCTGGTGAAAAAGACAAAACTTGAAATCCAACCAAACATGAACGATTTCAAAAGATGGAATTTAACATGTAGCAACTATGGTAAAAGACTTTAAAGTATTCAAATCCTTTTAGTAAGTATTTAACCCACTAAAATATGAAAACAAGATTAACTAGTGAAAGAAATTCTGATAGCAGATCACAATTTGAATGTCATTCATTCATGCAAAGTAAAGATAGCACAAGTGTCACAGATGGAAATGTGAGCGGGAGGTGAGGGGCTGAAATGTACTGATGCTATGCAGTTCCTTTCTCATTAAGAAAGACAATCAAAGATGTCTGAACTGGAAATGTATTTTTTTAATGTTGTAGTTGATCTAATATCAGTGTTTTAGATAATAATTTTTTCCTGAAACTTAAAGAGATATTGTAGAGTCACATATATTTTGTAAGGAAATATATTCATCTGAGAAGACTGGTAATTTCTTCTCTGTGTGTTTTCTTTTCAGTCAAAATCAAATAAAATTTAATTATTCTCAAGGTTTAAATATATATATATATATATATATATATATATATATATATATGATGACTCCATTGTTTTAGTTATTTCTATATTGTTTATGGATCTATGTATTTATATAGCTGTTATTCCACATCTGCATATGTGTGTGTAAATATATATTTATGGATGTACACATGTATGTTTATGTACACACACAGGTACATATATACACACACACCTGCATATCCTGACACACATACTCTCTGATAGAGAGACAGACAGCTATTGGCAATAACAAATACTAACACTGAAATATTAACACTGAAAAATGCCTGTGACACTAGCCAAGTCACCTCCCTTCCATGAGAATTGTTTGTTCCTAGGTCTTTTTGGCCAAATACACAGGTTCCCACTGTATACTACTAAATCAGTAGCAGTGTCACTGTTAAGTCCTCTGTCTTTCTTTATTGGAAAAACTTTGAACTTATATCAGAAGGTCTTTCAGCTTCATTTGTCTTTACCAAAACCCCTTAACTTTCCCCAGAAACTCTTTGTGACTAACACACTTGACCAAATACCCATAAACTCTAATGATAATTAAGTCTCTCTCTTGTCCCTGGCCTCTCAGGCCATACCTGATTGGTTTAAGGATGAACATCTCCTTGAGTTGGGACAATGCGCCTGTCTACAGAAATTTGGACATTTTCCATGCTCTTCTGGTTTGAGTGGCTAGAACTTTGAATACAATGTCTCAGATTGTGAAGACTCATTTTCCACCATGGCATCTGGAAAGCTGAGAAAAGTGAAGTGCAGGGAGAAAGAAGCAGAAATTATAGTGGAACAGACACCAAAGTGACGGAGCATCTCATTGTGTTCTTGCTCTTCAGTCACCAAATTGTGCACCTCTCTTCTCCTAACAATAAATTCCTCTTTCAAGTTAGCTTCAGACAGTTTCTTCTGCTAAATAATCCAAATTATTATATAAATTTAATTCTTTTTTTAAATTGTGCTATGTTAGTTGCCATACAGTACATCATTAGTTTTTGATGTAGTGTTCCATGATTCATTGTTTGCATATAACACCCAATTCTTAAGAAAGACAAACATATAAGAAACTTTTTATAGCATTTAAGTCAATGTAGTGAGATATAATAAAAACACCAGCCACTTCAATTCCTGGTATAATTAAAAATAAAAGTGTTATTTAAGAACTACTTACTTTTTCAACAAATAGTCATTGAGTTTACTATATGACCCAACTACTAGTCTAGCTACTTGAACAACAACAACAACAACAAAAAACAAAAATCATAACTTTTAAGGAACTTCTATTTTGGTGGAAGCATATAGCTTTCCAGTCTCTGGAAAAAGTTGAAAAGTAAAATATGAAAATGAAACAAATAGTTTCATTTAGGAGTAACCATTTCAAAGTTTCCTAAAAGATAGAGAACATTTGCATCAAGAAATGAAAACATCTCTCAACGCAATGAGGCAATACTACATATTTTTGAGTTGTAAGATAACCTTGATAAACTAGAACAGTAAAAATATTTCAGACACTTGTATTTCAATGCAGTTACCTAATGAAGGAAATTATGCTTCCAGCTTCCAGCTTTTGATAACACATAGCTAAAGAGAAGCTGTTTAGAAAAATTCATTTTGAGCTAACAAAACGAAAAATGTGTCCAAGAAATATTTGTTGTATAAATGAATGGAAAGTTTCTGATATCAAACAACTCACACCAAAAGTAAGGGAGATATTACCACATTTTCAACCATTCAAACCCTGTCAAAAAGAAGTAGATTTACTTAGTAATTCTCTATTCAGCTGTGTCAAATACAAAATTCATATCACTTAAGTTTTCTCAATTAAATATCTTCATATTTAGAATTCCTAGTATATTTTTATTCTGCCTATTCATTATGGTTATGCCATTCATTCATGGATGTCATTACTCAATTTATTTCTTTGAAGACCATATACATATTTAAAGTCATTTCCAAATTTCTTTTGCTATCAGTATTTTTCCTGAATTTTAATTTTGTTATTAGTATTTCTAGAGGGTTTTCAGTGGCCCAGGCTCTGAGAAAATGGTCCAGTCTTGAATTGGAAGCTCAGGTTCCTTAAGTAAGATGAGTGAGATATAATGAAGCTATAATCACTGAGAATATATCCTGGTCCATATTCTGGTTCGAGACCCTATTCTCCTACCTCCTTCATTATGTAACTTCCCTAAACTGTATCTAGAGCACTTTTTAAACAATTTTGGCTCCTGACTCTTGCCATTTTCCTGAATAATAACTCCAGTTTGCTTCAGCAGGCTTCCAGATACAGAATCCAACAGAGTTTATGGCTTTAGCCCCCTATGAGATATGTTTATCCTGTGTTTTAGCATAGCTATTTTCTTTAATGTTTCTCCTTTCATTTTTTGTCTATCGTTGCTATACGTCTGGAGTGAAAGGAGTATCGGAGAGTGAACTTACCAATAGTAACTTGGTTAGAAGTTCCAAAATATTGTTCTCAATTACTCTTCCAGACTCCAACACAGGAGGAATGGGAAATATTATTTTATGCAGTGAGACCATTCCCCTTTAAGTTCCATCATATAGTTGAACTGAAATTAAAAACAAAAATGCTGTGAAATGTCCTCTCACTGGCAGTAATGTAACAAACCATTTTTATGATTAGGCAGTTTCTAAGCATTTGATCTGGTAGAACTTCATAGGGTCAAGCCCCTCAAAAGAGTTCTTGGCTCTGTCAAGAGAATGATCACTTATTCATACACTGTGGGAGGTGGCAGAATATAGAAATCATGAATTTTAAACTGATTACAAGAAATATGAAGGAACTTGCTCAGTGTCAAAATATTAATAAGAAGTAGAACTGAAATTAAGTTTTAGGTTCCTTGGCTAACAGGTCATTGTTCTTTTCATAATATCATGCAGTTTTATTTATTTCTTTTTCTTATATAAATACAATGAATGTTGAGTGTTTAGTGACATAATCTGCAAAATGTCATATGATTTTCCTGGGTTAGAATTAATGCATGCCATACCAATTTGTTGGTATTGATGCAAATGTATTTTTGTTGAGTTTACTTTTATTGTGCCAAAAACTGAAGATAATGTTGATATTTACCTTATTCTTTAATTCAATTAATTTCAATTCAAATATTCATTAGGTGAATTTACCTTTGCGAGATTAAAATATTTCAGAGTATTCTTAAAAATCACAACTTTCTATAGCTGCAAATTGTAACTTTTTAGCCTCAAGTTTTTAGACTTTTAGAGTTGTATGTCTTTATAAAAGCTTGTTCATTCTTTTTTTTTTTCATTTCAAATATTTATTGAGTGCCTATTATATGGCAGATGATATACTAGGTATCTGATATATAAAGTGAACAAATATAGACATGTCCCCTGAATTCAAGGAATTGAGACTCTAGTGGGAGAAATAGAAAATAAAAATAATAATTGTAAGATAAATGAAAATTAAAATGATTGCAAGTATTTATGAAGGAATGATATCAGGTCTTATGTGGAAGTAATCAGAGGATTTGACTAAATTGGGAATCCAGGGAAGGATTCTCTGGAGAGAGGGCCTAAAGGTCATGCAGAAGCAAATTATTTGAAGAAGGGTGGGGCAGAAAATTCCCAGCAGAGAATAGGATGTGCAAGGTCCTTTGGGAAAAAGGTCCATGGGTCCCTCAGTGAATTAAAATAAGCCAATAAGGTTGGAAAACATTCAGCAAAGGAAAGGTGGCACAAACTGAGGCTAGAATAGACAGGGTTAGGTTATGCATGGCTTCACAGGCAAGTTAAGGTATTTAGATTTTATCTTTAGCATAATAGGGAGGGTTTAAAGTGTTCAAAAGTCATTCTGGCTGCTGGTGAATATGGGCCATAGGTGGAAGCAGATAGATCAGGTTTAGGCTGTTGTTGTACATCAGGTAAGAGAGAACATTAAGTTGGATGAGACAGTGGGAATAGGCATGGAAAGAAGTGAATGAATTAAAAATGTATTTAGAATATGTGAATGATGAATTACTAAATTCTACTCCTGAAACTAATATTATACTATGTATTAGCCAACTAGAATTTAAATTAAAACTTGAAACAAAAAAATACATAAAATGACAATTAAAAAATAGTACTTAGAGAAGAACATTAACAGATGATGAGAAGGATCAGGATGGTTCTTAGGTCTCCATCTTGCATATCTGACTACATAATGATGTCCTTTGCAGAAATAGGAACCACAGAAGAGGACCTGGTTTCAAGGAGAAGGTCAATTTTTCAGTGGGGTCTTATTAGTTTGAGGTACTTTGAAGATATATGACAAGAAGATGGAGCTAAAATGGCAGAGTAGAAGGACCCTAGGCTTTCCTTGTCCCTTGAACACCGCTAGATAAATATTAAATCATTCTGGACACCCAAGAAGTTGGTTTGAGGACTGACAGAACAAACTGAACAACTAGAGGGAGAGAAGAGGCCACATTGTGGGAGGAAGTAGGTCTGAAGACATGATTTGGGGGGTAAGGATAGTGGGTTAATGGAGGGGAGGGATCCCTTATCATGGAGGTGGAGGGGATGAACAGGGGACTGCACAAAGAAAACACTTCCCCAAAGGTATTGACTTGGAAAATAAGAGGGATTGATACCATGAGTGAAGCTCAAAGACAAGAGTTTTAGAAGTCTGTGCCCTGGCTGCTGCTGAGCTCAGTGGCCACTTCAGTGCTCCTGTAGAAAAGGAGGGTAGAAGCCAGGGAGCTGACAGTGTAATCTGAGGATCCCCTAGGACACGATGGGAGAGATGGCTTGCCTTTTGGAATGCATCTGGGAGAGGTGGCATTGCCTCTCAGGACAAAAAGAGTTGGTGGGCACCAGTATGCTAGCTTTACTCCAAACTTCAATTTCTTGCATATTGGTGCAACTGCCCTTCTGGGACAAACCTGCACCAGCACTAGCATGGCAAGACTCTCCCCCAGAGGACCAGTGCAGGTCCACACTGTGTGAGGTCCCTAAAGTGTGGAATTTAAGAACTCAGCTGGGCTGTCTGGAGTAAGACACAGGTACATTGTGCTGCCAGATGGGCAAACAGCCCAGACACATACAGAGTGAAGGCAGGGAACTAAGGAATGCTTGAGATGCATGAGGGGAGGTTGTTTGCTCTTTTGGGAGGGCTTCTTGGACAGTACTGGGTGTGAACTCCCTTTTCCAGGGACAAGGGAGAGGGCTGGTACTATTTTCTCCCCCCACCCCTCAGCATAAACTGACTTCAATAAGGAGTTAAACTGCTTACATCAAGCCCCACCCCTCTGCAGTCTGCAGGTGCTGCTTTACCAGGGTAAGTGTGCCTGAGAACCAGAACAGCAATCACCTCCCCCAGACCAGCACGAACCCCCAAATGCATGAAGTCTACTGAGTATAGAGTGTTGCAACACTTCAGCTGCAGTGGAAGTAGCATCAGGTCTCTTCTAACAATCAGATCTGAGCACACCTACTTAAAACTCACCACATTCTGGCTAAGGTCCAAACGCTGCCCACTGCAGGCAAAAGGAAACTCTGCAGAGAACTGATCTGAGGAAAAGCAGCCAGACATAGCAGCAGAGTGCACACAGCACACACCAGAAACACTTCTTGAAGCACCAGGCCCTGGACAGTGTATGACCTCTTCTTAATAAAGCCATATTCCCAGGAGCAAGAAACATAACAGGCTTTCCTAACACACAGAAGACAGAGAATTAAACAAAAATGCCAAGATAGAAGAATTCATCCCAAAAGAAAAAAACAAGAAAAGGTCATGGCCAGGGATCTAACTGAAACAGAAATAAGTAATACTCCTGACCCAGAATTTAAAATAACAATCATAAGAATACTAGCCAGGCTTAAGAAAAGCATAGAAGACACCAGGGGGTTCCTTGGGAGTGCAAAGATTTAAAAAAAAAACAAAAACAAAACCTAAAAATTAGGATGAAATAAAAAATGCTATAACAACTGAGATGTGAAACCAACCAGATGTAATGACCACAAGATGGAAGAAACAGAAGAATAAATAAGTGATATGGAAGATTAAAATTAGGGAGGGATGCTTGGATGGCTCAGTTGGTTAACATCTGATTCCTGATTTTGTTTCAGGTAATAATGTCAGGGTTATGAAATTGAGCCATGTGTTGGGCTCTACACTGAGCAAGAAGTCTGCTTAAGATATCTCTCTGCCTCTCCGTCAGTTTCTCCCCTGGCTCACATGTGTTCTCTCTCTCTCAAAAAAAGGGAAAAATAAAATTATAGAAAATAATGAAGTTGAAAAAAGGAAGGAAAGAAAAGTACAAAAGTAGACTTAGGAAACTCAGTGATTGCATAAAATGTAATAACATTCATATCACAGGCATCCTGAAGAAGAGGGGAAATAGGGACAGAAGCTTTATTTGAAGAAATTGTAGCTGAAAACTTCTCTAATCTGAGGAAAGAAACAGATGTCTACATCCAGGAGGCACAGAGAACTCCCATCAGAGTCAACAAAAATAGGCCAACACCAACACATATCATAATAAAATTTGCGAAATATAGAAATAAGGAAAAAAATCTTAAAAGCAATAAGAGAAAAGAAATTCCTAACCCATAAGGGAAGACAAACAAGGTTAGCAGCAGACCTCTCCATAGAAAATTGGTAGGCCAGAAGAAAGTGTCGTGATATATTCAATGTGATGAATGGGAAAAATATGCAATCAAGAATACATTATCCTGGGCGCCTGGGTGGCTCAGTGGTTAAGCCGCTGCCTTCGGCTCAGGTCATGATCTCAGGGTCCTGGGATCGAGTCCCGCATCGGGCTCTCTGCTCAGCAGGGAGCCTGCTTCCTCCTCTCTCTCTGCCTGCCTCTCTGCCTACTTGTGATTTCTCTCTGTCAAATAAATAAATAAAATCTTTAAAAAAAAAAAAAAGAATACATTATCCAGCAAAGCTGTCATTCAGATTAGAAGGAGAGAAAAAGTTTCCCAGACAAACAAAAACTAAAAGAATGTTTTCCTTTAGTTTTCCTTTCTCTGCAAGAAATATTAAAGGGGATTCTTTCAATGGGAAAGAGAAAGCAAAAGCAACAAAGACTAGATAGGAACAGAGAAAATCTCCAGAAACAACAACTTAACAAGTAATACAATGGCACTAAATTCATATCTATCAATCAAAACTCTGAATGTAAATGGACTAAATGCTCCCATCAAAAAGCAGAGGGTGTCAGAATGGATTAAAAAAACAAGACCCATCTATATGCTGCCTACAAGAGACTAATTTAGACATAATGACACATGGAGATTGAAAATGAGGTGATAGAGAACCATTTATTATGCTAATGAACATCCAAAAAAGCTGGAGTAGCCATACTTATATCAGACGAACTAGATTTTATTTAATTAATTTATTTTGACAAACTAGGTTTTAAAAAAAGACTGCAATGAGAGATGACAAAGGACATTATATCATAATAAAGGGGTCTATCCAACAAGAAGTTACAACAATACAACAAATGAAATTACAACAAATATTTATGCTCCCAATTTGGGAGCATCCAAATATATAAAACAATAATAAACATAAACGAATTCACTGATAATAATACAATAATAGTAGGAGGCCTTTACACCCCACTTACAGCAATGGGTAGATCATTTAAGCAGATCAACAAGGAGGAGTGCATAGGTGGCTCAGTCCTTAAGCATCTGCCTTCGGCTCAGGTCATGATCCCAGGGTCCTGGGATTGAGCTCCACATTGGGCTCCCTGTTTGGTGGGGATCCTGCTTCTCCCTCTTCCACTCCCCTTTCTTGTGTTCCCTCTTTTGCTGTACCTTTCTCTGTCAAATAAATAAATAAAATCTTAAAAAAAAAAAAAGGAAATCAACAAGGGAACAATGGCTTTGAATGACACACTGGACTACATAGACTTAACAGATACATTCAGAATATTTCATCCTAGAGCAGCAGAATAGACATTCTTTTTGAGTGCATATGGAACAAAATCTAGAAAAGGTCACATACTGGGCCACAAACCAGGCCTTGACAAATACAAAAAGACTGATCATACCATGCATATTTTCATATCACAATGCCATGAAACTTGAAGTTAAACACAAGAAAAAATTTGGAAAGACCACAAAAAAATGCAGCTTAAAGAACAACCTACTAAAGAATGAATGGGTCAATCAGCAAATTAAAGAAGAAATAAAACAATACATGGAAGCAAAGGATAATGAAAATGTGATGGTCCAAAATACTCAGGATGCAGCAAAAGTGTCCTAAGAAGGAAGTAGATAGCCTTATCGGCCTACCTCAAGAAGCAAGAAAAATCTCAAATACACAGCCTAAACTTACGCCTAAAGGAGCAAGAAAAGGAACAACAAATGAAGAAAAAAGTCAGCAGAAGAAGGGAAATAATAAAGATCAGAGCAGACATAAATGAAATAGGAACAAACAAATGAACACTGAAGATCACTGAAACCAGGAGCTAGTTCTTTGAGAGAATTAATAAATCTGATAACCCCACAGTAAGACTTAACAAAAAGAAAAGAGAAAGGACCCCAATAAAATCATGAATGAAAGAGAAAAAAACCACAACACCACAGAAATACAAACACTTACAAGAGAATAGTATGAAAAATTATATGCCAACAAATTGGGAAAGCTGGTAGAAATGGGCAAGTTCCTAAAAACATACAAACTATGAAAGCTGAAACAGGAAGAAATAGAAAACTTGAACAGACAGATAACCAGCAAAGAAATTGTATCAGTAGTCAAAAATCTCCCAACAAACAGAAGTCCAGGGCCAGATGGCTTCTCTTTGGTAGAATTCCCAAACATTTAAAGAAAAATTAATACCTATGCTTCTGAAACTTCCAAAAAAACAGGATGGAAGGAAAACTTTCAACTTCATTCTATGAAGCCAGAATTACCTTGATTCTAAAACCAGACAATACCCCACTAATAAGGAGAATTATAGGCCAATATCTCTTATGAACATGGATGAAAAATTTTTCAATAAAATACTAGCAAATTGAATCCAAGAATACATTAAAAAGAATCATCCACCACAATCAGGTGGGATTTATTCCTGGGCTGCAAGGGTGGTTCAATATTCACAAATCAATCAACATGATACACCATGTTAATGAAAGAAAGGATAAGAACCTTATGATATTCTCAATAGATGCAGAAAAAGCATTTGACAAAGTACAGCATCCACTCTTGACAAAAACCCTCAACAAAGTACAGACAGAGAGAACATACGTCAACATCATAAGGGTCATGTACTAGCATCATCCTCAATGTGGAAAAACTGAGAGCTTTTGCACTGTGATCACAGACAAGACGGGGATGTCCACTCATACCATTGTTATTTAATTTAGTACTGGAAGTCCCAGCCTCAGCAATCAGACAACAAAAAGAAGTAAAATGCATCCAAATTAGCAAGGAGGAAGCCAAACTTTCACTGTTTGCAGAGAACATGATACTCTATGTACAAAACCTGAAACACTCAACCAAAAACTTGTTAGAAATGATACATAAATTCAGCAAAGTGACAGGATGCAAAAATCAATGTACAGAAATCTGTTGCATTTCTGGATACCATTAATAAAGCAGCAGAAAGAAAAATCAAGGAATCAATTCCATTTATAATTGCACCAAAACCCCTAAGATACCTAGGAATAAACCTAACCAAAGAGGCAAAAGATCTGTACTCTGAACACTATAAAACACTTATGGAAGAAATTGAAAATGACATAAAGAAATGGAAAAACATTCCATGCTCATGGATTGGAAGAATAAATATTGTTAAAATGTCTATAGTACCCAAAGAAATCTACACATTAAATGCAAACCTTATCAAATGTCACCAGTATTTTTCACAGAGCTATAACAAACAACCCTAAAATTTGTATGTAACCACAAAAACCCTGAGTAGTCAAAGAAATCCTGAAAAATAAAAAGAAAAGTGAGAGGCATCATAATTTCAGACTTCATATTATATTACAAAGCTGTAGTCATCAAGACAGTATGGTACTGACACAAAAACAGACACATAGATCAATGGAACACAGTAGAAAACCCAGAAATGGACCCACAACTATGGGGTCAACTAATCTTTTACAGGGCATGAAGGGATATTCAATGGAAAAAAAGTCTTTCAAAAAATGGTGCCAGGAAAACTGGTCAGCAGCATGCGAAAGAATGAAACTGGACTACTTTCTTACAACATGCCTAAAATAAGTTCAAAATGGATGAAAGACCTAAATATGAGACAGGAAACCATCAAAATCCAAGAAAAGAACACAGGCAATAAACTTCTTGTCTTCGACCATACAAGTTCTTACTAGATGTGTCTCCAGAGGCAAGGGAAATAAAAGTAAAAATAAACTATTGGGACTTCATCAAATAAAAGTTTTTGTACAGCAAAGAAAACAATAAACAGAACCAAAAGGCAACCTTCAGAAGTGGAAAAGATATTTACAAATGACATATTCAGTGAAGTGCTAGTATCCCAAATCTATAAAGAATTCACCAATCAACACCCAAAACCCAAATAATCCAGTTAAGAAATGGGCAAAAGACATGCATGGACATGTTTCCAGAGAAGACATCCTGATGACTAGCAGAGCATTACTGTTCTCTTCAACCTTGGATCCTCCATGCATACAGAATGCCTGCAAATAGTAAACATACATACGGTATGCATTTACTGAATAGATGACTTAATGTCCATCATCTACATGAGAAAACTGAGCCACTTAGAGGTTAAGTTCTTGGCTAAATTTATAGCGGATAGGAGGAATGTTAGACCTTCAGAGTCCAAGTTTAGGGCTCTTTCCATTTTAGACTTGCAAGGATCTTAGAGATAAAACTAATTTATAATGGACCTATTGATTGGGTGTTTTGTAGTTAATTTTCTAGAGAAAATATTTCTGTAATGCTTAAAAGAATGGCATTTGAAAGCAAAGCCCACCAACTATTCTGTCTTTTAAAACATCACATTATCCAGATAATTAAATTGTGGCCACACTTAAGAGACAAACAGGAAGTTAGTCATTGCTTTGTGAAGTATGAGGACTATCAAGCAGATGCATTTTAAATTAGATTCTAGTGAAATTTCTTACAACTAACCAGCAAACCCAATACAGGTGAAATAATAATTAAGGTATAACAACTAACATAATAATACTTCTTAGATATTTTCTACAAAGTCCACTTATTCCTGGATGGTATGAAATGAACACTATATATTTTTTCTCTTATGACTATAATACAGTAACAGAGGTGGGGGGAGAAAGAGAGATGGGGATAGGATATTGTAGATCCCATCTTGGATCCACATTCAGCCCCAAATTATCAAACAGTCAAATATAATCTATAAAAATCTTATGGTACTTCTTGTATTCTGCCTTGAATGATAATTGAGCCAAATACCCATTGGTCTGGGTCCAAACAGCATTTTCTTTCCCCAATCCTCCCCACTTCTGAATACAATTTCTCCCCAAAATTCATTTTCAAAGCATTTAACTATTTCCTTTGATGTTTAACTCCATATTTAAAATACTATACCTTATTAATATGGTGGTTTTTAAAATGTTACAAATTATATAAATTATCTTTCAGCCTTAGTGTTGCTTTTAAGAGTTCTAATGTCATTCTCATTTCAGTCCTTTGTATTTGAATTTTAATTCTGACTTGTTTCTGGAAACATGAGGAATTTTTTTTTTAATATTTTATTTATTTATTTGACAGACAGAGATCACAAGTAGGCAGAGAGGCAGGCAGAGAGAGAGGAGGAAGCAGGCTCCCTGCTGAGCAGAGAGCCCGATATGGGGCTCCATCCCAGGACCCAGGGATCATGACCTGAGCCGAAAGCAGAGGCTTTAACCCACTGAGCCACCCAGGCACCCAACACTAGGAATTTTTGAAGGCATTCTACTTTAAATAGAAATTAGCTTTCTATAATGAAAGGCAAGGAATTAGCTTTTATATATTCATCCCAAAAGTATTCTCCTCCACCTTCATCATTTTGCTGATACAGTTACATATATACATATGTGTGTGTATACATATATAACTCTATATAAATTCCTTTCTTGAAAAAAATTGTTTTCTGGAGTTAATAATTTCTATTTCTTCTCCTTCACCTCCTCCTCCTTCTTCTTCCTCTTCTTTCTTTTTGTATCCTTTTCCACTTTCTCCTCCTCCTTCTTCTTTAGCTTGCTTATGCATCCCCATTTTACCCACAATCTACAAATCAAATTACATCAGGTAATATCTATTTTATACTTTATCTTGGGAACAGCCTAGTTCCAGTGGTTGTGCTCTTGTGCTCCTACACTCAGCCATGGGAAGACCATGGCCCACAGAGATGCTCCAAATAAGAACATAGACGCGCATGTGCGGGAGACCTAACCTAACCAATAGCCCGGATCCAAACCCAATCAAAGAATATCAAAGCTACAAATACACAGAGACAAAAGATAATAGTTGAGAGAGAGAGAGAGAAGAAAAAAGAAAAAAACAGACAAGGTAGCTTAAATTTCCACAAATTCTGGAAAGATGGACAGTTTGTGCTGCCTTTTGTTAAAGAGCCATTTCATTCATCATTTTATGTAGGATAATTAAAATACATGGACTTTCAAAAAAATTGTATGAAAGAGGGTGTGTGCCTGCATGAACATGCACGTGCTGGTTTCCCAAAGAAGTGGAGTGTAATGGAAAGCTTTATTTTATTTTTTTGTTGGACTTAGAATGCCATAATTCAGTAAATAATTGTTGCATCACCATAATAAAACCCACAGAGAATTAGGAGTTGCATCCTTATACGTTACTTCTTTTCCAATGAAACCTTATTTGAGAATGTTTTTCTAAATTTCTCTGAGACACTAGATGTCTATACAAAGTCAAGGCACTGTTAAAGTGCATATTATATATGATGTAACAAATGAGGCAATTAATTTGGATTTGTTTCCACAGAATAAGCTATTTGATATTTCTGTACTCTTTATGGCAGATTAGTTTTGATTATGGTAGATTATTATATTCTTTCTGAGTCATTAAAAGCTATTACCGACATGTACCAAACTGTGTTTTAAAGCATTGTCATTATGTTTAAAACGTATAATTTGTAGATAAAAGTAAAAGCATGAAGCTTGTCAAATATCTTTTATTTAATATCTCAAAAAAGTAAGAAAATCCCTCACTTCAACATTGAATTATTTTAAGTAGAGAAGTCAGTGGAAAAAATGAGATTTAAAAAAAGAAATGTTATCTCAATATTTGCAGGGAAATGGTGGTGAAGTTTACTAGTGCTTTTCATATCTGATTTTTCTCTCCTTCCAGACAACACAGGAAAAAAGTACTTCCCAGACCCCTTTGCAGGTAGGCAGGGTCATGTGACTAGTTCTAGCCAGTGAGATGCAAGTGAAATCCATGCATTCTTATTTCCAGCTGAAGCTTTTAAGAACAAGTTTGCCACTTCCATAATCTCTCTTTCTCTCTGACAGTGACAATGGAGGCAATTAATCAAAATGGCAGGACTCAACAAATAAATAGTCTGAGTGACTACATGGAGAAAAGCAGCTCTGGAAAGATATTTGACTGACATCAGACTTGTGCATGTGAGAGATAGATTTTATTGTTTAAGACTCTTTTGCTATAACTAGTGACTAAAACAGGCATGTCTTATACAAAATCTGTTTATAAATTTTAACTTTTTCTTAGATTTTATTTATTTATTTGTCAGAGAGAGAGAGCACACAAGCAGGCAGAGTGACAAGCAGAGGCAGAGAGAAGCAGGCTCCCCGCTGAGCAAGGAGCCTGTTGCAGGTCTCGATTCCAGGACCCTAGCATCGTGACCTGAGCTGAAGGCAGCCGCTTAACCAACTGAGCCACCAAGGTGTCCCTAACCTTTTAAATGGAAACATACTTTATTAGGACAGAGATACTATTTGAAAGTACTCCAAGGTAAATATTCCTTTAATCAAACAATTGTTTAAGTACAAATAAATAAAACCACTTAATTTACATGGTTTTCAACTGAATGTTAGTCTTCATTGTTCGATAAAGACTTGTGCATGAGGAGAAAGGCAAATAACTTATATGTAGTCATATTTTGAGCCATTAAATTAGGTCACACATGTGAGAACAATTTGTAAGCTGAAAAGTATTATAAAATATAAAGAAATCAGTGGAATCATTATCATTACTATTAAAATCTTGCTTTATTGAGAGTCTCAGGGATGGCTGTACACTTAGGAGCGGGTCTACATATATTACTCTGCTAGATGATATAATAAGCTAGTAATTCAGTCTATCAGCTAAAGTTGTTTGTACTACCTGGTACTGAGCAACCTACTTAACTGACTTGCATGTTAATTGACAGTTCATTATCTTGACTGGTATTGTAAGTTGTTTTGATTTCATGTAGACATTCTTAGACAGTTACAAATTATTATCTAAGAAGCTCATGCTCCAAACACAAAGTCAAGGTCACCAAAGGCACTACAGAGACTGGCAGTGACTCTGCTCAGAAGTTTGGGTCGTGTGTGTGTTTGTGCGTGCGTGCGTGTGCTCAGGAGTATGTGTTCACAGTTTTTCATATTACATATTTTAGATATCCTGGTATTATTCTAATCTGACTACCTGACAGCAACTTCAAGACCTTAAGCAACTTACCAAATTTTGTAGAAGTAAGAATGTGCTAAATGTAAGGCATTGACTCTGACCTTCTGTGTTCAGAGCCAGCACCCTGTCCATTAGAACACAGCTTCTGTTAGAGAAAAAGAACCAAAAATCTCAATATTATAAGGCATTTTTTGAAACATGTTATATTTTGCTCTCTGACTTATCTGGAATTATTATTATGCTTAATGTGTGAAAGAAACCTAAATTCATATTTTCTATACTATAATCCAATAGTCTCAATCCTGTTAATGCCTTACTTTCCTGTGTTTCTAAATTTCTATCCTCATTTTCAAGCAGATAGAAAGGAAAATTAATTATGAGCATTCACTAGTAAATGTTACTATAATGGAATGCTGACAGAAGGATCAGAGTTCCTTGTACTTTTTCCTGTCTATTCATATGTCCTTAACATCATCCTTGTCCTGAAATTTTTGCTGTTGTAGAACTGTATTTATCTCCACAATCTGTTTTTAAAACTTTGTAATAAATTTCTCAAATCTTAAAGAAGCAGCTTAGAAACATGGATTTTAGACATGAGATATTGATTTGAATGCCAGTTTTACCACTAATTAGCTGAGTGAACTTGGGGATGTTTCTTAAACACGCTGATTCCTAGTTTCCTCATTTCTATGGTGGAGTTAAATGCTTCATAAATAGCAAGAATTAATCAATAAAATGTACATAAAACAGATCAATTAATAAAGATGAAAATTATGTTGGTTACCTTCAGAGGCCTTAAAATCCACTTTTGGAAGGTGGCTTATTTCCAGCAAAGACTAAAGGTAATACCAAGTAATGCATATCAAGGACAATAGAATTAAATAAACCTAGGTTTAAATGCTGTTTCTACCACTTACACATCAATATTTTCATCTATAAATTATGATCATTATAAATGAATCTTATGAAGTTGCAAAGAAGATTAAATGAAATAATTTATAAAAAATACTTTGTGGTTCCTATTGGTACTATGGAATTGAGCTCATTTTCTCAGGAGAAAGGGATCAGGGAAAAAGAGAAATCTCTGGGAAGAAGGCAAGTGGAGGTAGGGCAGGAGAAGACTTGAATAGCAATGAGAACCTAAAAGATCAGGGACTACACCATTCACTTTGCTCTGCATCACTTGTCTATGGCCCCATACTTGACACACAACACCCAACCAACACGTATGTGAGAAATGAATACAACAAGTGTCCTTCTAGACATTGCATAAAATGCGAAATCAGAAGCATGAAAATGATGAAATATGTTTTGAAAAAAACTCAAAGTCAAAAGCACTCACCAAAATGCATTTATGTAGAAAAGGCAGAGCTTCTTGAAAGGAATAGAATATTAAAATATTAGCAAAGATAAAAAAGGTAAAATAATTATTTGTTCTTCCAAAAAACTATTTCTTTCTCTCAGAGATGTTTTCTTCATTGACATCAACTGGTAATCAAGAAAGACAATGCACTGGGCTGGCTTCGTAGATACTTGTTATACCAGTTGGGCAACATAACTGCATTGTAATTCCATTGTTGGAAAAACCTACAGACAATGTCTCCTTTGTAAGATAGTTAAGGACTTGGTTGCTTAGACAATAAATCATCTAAATAGAAATGGCAAGCAATTCAAAGGAAAGAGAATCTGTACTCTATTTCAGAGTAAAATCACCATCACCCACCTCCCCCACCAATTTTCCATGTATATGTGAAAATCTCTCTGCGTCAGCCAATAACAAGGTTAACACTTGTTCAGACTCTTCACTTTACCCACACAGATCTATTTCATCCCAAATTCAAGGACTAGAATACATATCTAAAGACACAGAGAATTAAATTGTAATGTATTTTACTACCTTAGCTCGGATTGCTGGAGTTTTAAGGCTATCAAAGAACAGTAATAATCATAATTAATATTTATTGAAATCCTAAAATAGCATTATGCATATGTGTATGTGTATGTGTTGTATGGATACTATTTTGATCCTTATAACAATTCCACCAACTAGTTAAAACAAATGTTATTTTCCCATTTATAGAAGAAGTAAGATCACAAAGTTTTGGTGAGTTTCTCAAGACTAGTCATGCATTGAGCGTGGACCCAGAACTTGAACCCCAGCTATAGAGTCCACCTGTTTTCTACTAGAGGCTGCCAACATAAGGGTCTAAAATAATAAAGACTTTAAAAGACACAAAATTAATTAGCATTTCTTCTCAAATAGACATAAGGGTGTAAAATAAACATAAAAGATGTGAAGGTGCCTGTCTCATTGGCCAGAATGCCATGGTGAGGCCAGAGTTATTCATAAACTTTGAGCCTGGGGTCTAGTCAGCAGAAGCTATCAAGAAATGGTGAACAGGTTGACCAGACAAGGACAGTGATTCAGATGTCAGTAGGTGGGCTTTGGGACGAGAGCATTATGATCACCAAGGCTTCCCATCAAATAACCCAGAAAAAGACCTGTTACTAACATTTATCTGGATCTCAGTTCAAAGTCATAGTCCACTGCCACTTTAGAGAATCTCAACAGAAGCACTTAATTATCTAATCTCCATTTAAAATATTAAAAACATCCTTAACTTTAGAAAAGTGCCCAAGCCACACGCTGTTTTCTAACTCACTAATTCCTAGTCACACTGAACATTTAAATGTAAAATTAAACCTTCCCTGATCTGATTCTCTCATTTACAGTCAGTCCTGAAAGAAGGAATATATGGATGGAAAATTCTAGGTCTGCCACATACCTGGGCTTAGAATTAAGTCAACTTGCCCATACTCCAAAATCTCTTTGTTGTCAAAAACATGTGGGATCCAGGGATACACCATGGCACCAATGTTGCCCCCACCTCTCCTCTCGTCATTGTATCAGTTGGCATATAATAAATTATCCCTAAACTTAATGGCTCGACACACCTGTTTATTAACTTATAATTCTGCAGATCAACAACTGGGTTTGGATTAGTGAATGGTTATCTGCTGGCCTCACCTGGCCTTATTCACGTATCTGCATTTAGTTGACAGTGTTGGTCTCATTTACATTTACAGTCTGGGTATTTCATGGCTGCAAGCTAGCTTACCGTTGAATGGATACCTAAATTCTCTGCCTTTCATTCTCCAGCAGGCTATCTTCTGTGGTTATCTTAGGGTTCCAGATATAGCAAAAGAACAATATCTAATGCATGGAAATTTTTTAAGGCTCTTCTTGTGTCATAATCCAAAGCAGTGAGCCACACAGCCAGCGCTCAGATTCAAGATGTGAGTACACACAACTTATCTCATGATGGTAGAATCTGCAAATGTCATATTGTAAGAATGTAGATGCAGGAACAGAATTAATGGTTCTTTTTACATTCTTCCACAGCCAGTCCTCTGGTCACACTGGTCCTAAATGTTAATATTATCCCCACTTGCAAAATATACTCGTCTCTATCTAGGACACTTAAAAGACTTATTCCATTAAGGCACTAAGTTCAAAGGTCAATAATCTGATCTTGTAATGTTCTACATATCCAAATGCAGTTTCTTATGGAGGTATATAGAAGGTGATATTACAGCCTAAATGCCTGGTGATCACCCTCTATTGAGTTAAGAAGAATGTACCCAGTCTACTTTATTACAGGTTAAAGGTTGTGCTTTCTCCACCATTACAGAATCATTCACGCAGAATCATTTTAGTCAGACCAATTGCCTGCCAACTAGAATGACTGAGACTGACTGATCTGAGCAGAAATTATGGTCCATAATGTTTTTTCTGCTTCATGTGCAGAAACAGCCTCCAGCTGGATCTGGCTGAGCCAGACTAAATTGCATTTGATTCATTGACTTTGCTGCAATTGGTCTGTATAACAGTATGGCAGGGACCCAACATTACAATCCTTTTGTTCACGGCACTAAAATGGTGAGTAGTAAGTTAGACAAAATGCATCTTTTGATACCATTTTTATTTGCTCAAATAAAAATTATAGGACTTTGAAATCTTAGAAATGCCATTTTGTGTACTTGCATGCACACACACATGCATCAAGGGATTTTAACACTTTGTACACATGTTGAATCATAGCACCATCTTTAGAGAATGTTATCTCTAAAGTTTATTTTGTTCATTAGTTTATAATAGTAATATATTAAATGGTGTGATTATTATATGTCATATATGGTGCTACAAGCTTTCAAATCATTAGTTCTTTTGATCTAATAGAATGTCTCATCAAAGTCAGTACTATTGTCATCATCCTCATTAATAGCTGATGGCACTGGTGATTGGGGAGGTTAAGTATCCTACCTAAAATTACATAATGACGTTGCCCCTTATTGGTTCCTCTCTCCCTCTTTCCCTACTTCCCTTCCCTTCCTTCCTTCCTTCCTCTCTCTCTCTCTCTCTCTCTCTTCCTTCTTAATTCAACTGGCATTTTTGAGTATCTATTCTTTATTTAAACTTAAAGGGAAAGAAACATACATTTCAGGCTCTGGAAAAATTTATAGACAACTAAGGAAAATAATTATGTAAGTAACATTTAACAAATGTTATCAAAACATGGTGAATCCTCTAATAGATTAGAATAATATGTAAGGTGTTAGAGTATTAGAACAATAAATGTCCGTGATGTTAGGTTTAGTGTCAGCTCTGTTTACCACCTCAATCCTAGACTGAGAGCACTACCTTGAACCTGTCAGGCATTCAAAAAAACAAAAACAAAAACAAAAAACCTTGTTAATTGAATCACTGAAAGCAGTCTCACCAAAAAACATACTTGATTACTGAAAACAGTCTCACTAAGGAGATGACCTTTGACTTGACCCACACCTATAGTATACTCTCAAAAATGTCAAATATTTAACTTAACTATGAAACACTTTACTATGTGGTTTATCATAGGCCAAGTATTCTTTTAAGCACCTCACAAATGTGAACATAAATAATCCTCATAGGAATTATTATCCCCATTTTCCAGATGAGAACAAGGATTTGCAGAGAGATTGGGTACTTTGTTGTAGCTAAAATGTGGCAGAGCTGGTACTCAAATACCTGCAATCTGGTTCCCTAATCCAAGTGCTGCTCCTAAGCACCACTTTATGCTGTTTCTTTTTCTTTCTCTTTTTATCTTTTAAATTTTATAATTTTTTTTCAGTGATCCAAAATTCATTGTAAATGCACTGTACCCAGTGCTGTCTCTTAAGGGTGCTGGGAGTTCATTTTATACCTTTTGCAGCCGATTGACATTCAAAACACGTTTCTCTTCTCTTCCTTTTTGTCTTGACATACATAAAGAAGAGTTTTCAACTCCACTTCATTAAAGGTGGAAAATTGGAATTCATGCCATTTGGAACAGAATTTACATGAACAAGAGGCTAGGTTTTATTTGGTTTTTGACAGACTTCTGTCAAGTTGTGTGTATATATCTGCACATAGGATTCGTGTGTGTTCAGAATTTGCAGGTTTTTTTTATTTCTACATGGCTACCACTTACCTATCTTTGTAATTTTTTCAGCTTGTCCATTTAAATTTTCACCTGTAAGTTCATACACATCAGAACAAAGTCAGGCTTTAGGCACAGGAGATGTAGTGGTCCTCGAGCTTGTAGCTTGCTGTCCTAGCATTGCTTCAAGTTCCTTTTCGTTGTATACCTACTAGTTCTTACAAAACATTTGGAATCAGGGAGAATGGTGTTTAAATGCAAGAGGTTCTAATTCTAAGTATGCAAAGCTGGGTAAGTTATTTAACCCGTAGGTTTCCGTTTCTTTATCTGTACAAGAATAATACTCACTGTATAAAGTTTCATGAAAAAATGTATATAAAATGGTTGGGGCTATACCTGGCTAATTAAATGGTGGTTATTAAAATGGTTCAAGTCATGGAGACTTACTGTCCTTCTGGACTCACATTTCTGCAAGTCATGTCTTAGCAAAATTATCCTGGCTTTTTTCCTCAGAAGACATTCCTACCTCTCTCTGCCTTGGGCTTTCTTATAGGACTTTCTGTAGTGAGTGTCTCAGTTCTTGGCCACTTCAGTCCTCATGATAAAAATGCTATGCCATTAACCCATGTCACTAATGCCCACCAGAAGAGGTAAACATTTCTCAGCTTGAATTTCATAGATTTCTGTATTCTGATACCCTCATCTACCTCAAAACATTTTTTCCTCTTTATAACATAAAGAGGAAATCCCCCAATGGGCATATACACATTTTCTCTCCCATCTAAGGATTTTTCATCTTGCCCTTTGCAATTATTTCTTTGAAGTTTTGACTTAAAATTAGCCTCCTATATTATATCTTCCTCAAAATTTCTTGCTCATTTTAAAAATTGATTTTGGGTTCAATGGGATTTGATCAGAAAAACAAAGCTCCTGGGAGTGATAGAGAATATGGGATTCATTTTTTATTGTTCTTGCACTATTACGGAGCTTGTTAAACACTTTATGAAGCTGTTGGTAATGCATCTGGTTCTGTGAATAAAGTCAACAGAGCAGACAGTGAGGAAGGAAAATAAACATGGACTGGGGAGAACAAAGGCAATAGAATGCACAAGGGCTAACTGAACCCACATAGAGCTCTTATCATCACCAAGCGTCTAACTTGAATGATGGGGTGACCTGAAGAAAAGCTGGTCCTCTTCATCACAGAGCTAAACATGGAACTGCCCATGATTTAGAGAAGTAAAAATAGATTCAGTGGGAGCTAGAGAAGCTATGAGCCTGGCTGCTACACTTCACCAACATGATGAGTCAGGTCAGTGACAATGAGCATGAATGGTAATAGAGCTTAGTGCCAGAATAAACCTTCTGAGCTTATCTTCACTTTCTGTGTCATTGATCTACCTCATATTTCTTCCCAGACATCTTTTTCACCAATTGTGTTTTTTCCAAGGCCTTCATCATCCAGCCAAACCATTACCTATTTATTGCCTTTCAATTAGTGAAGATCCATACTTCTGGTCATCTCTTTAGGCAAAATGAACAACAGGTACATTGCTTAAAGTTATTATTTTTTAATATTTATTTATTTATTTGTATGAGAGAGAGTGTGGGTTGGGAGGAGCAGAGGGAGAGATGAAAGAGAATCCCCAGCAGAAGCTACACAAAACCCGGAGCCCAATGCGGGTCTCAATCCCTGAGACCTGAGATCATGACCCCAATCTGAAACCAAAAGTCAGATGCTTGACCAATTATGCCACCCAGGCACCCCACATTGCTTGAAGTTCTGACTACTGGGTAGATTTTCCTTTACCACTGTTCTGGGATGCCCCAGAAAGGGACTATAGTGTTGTAGCCATATACCTTCAAGTAGTGCAGAATCATTTGTAAGTCAGGACCAATTTGATCTTCCTTAAACAACTCTTCATGAGGTCATAGGTGATGGTTAAGAAGGAGAAGGTAATATAATAGGAAAATGGGCCAGGGGCATTTGGACCATTTGCTTGCACAACTCACTCTGTCTTCAGAAACTGATTGAGCTCAATCT
Source organism: Mustela nivalis (assembly GCF_964662115.1). Lineage (NCBI taxonomy): Eukaryota > Metazoa > Chordata > Mammalia > Carnivora > Mustelidae > Mustela > Mustela nivalis. The sequence continues at coordinate 53,654,115 of NC_139021.1, forward strand.
CATATCTATTATTTCTGTTTGATGATGGGATGCTACTGTCTCTCTCAAGTGTATGAATCAGTGAATCAGGTAACACTCTGATGGGTAGTTAAGACCATATGGTAATTTGGTGGCCCATGGTTAGGTGTTGGTTTTCTACTAAGGCTCTGTAGCAAGCCAGAGATATTTTACAAAAGGAGAATAATTATTTGCAAAAGAAGGTGCAGTTTTGCTGCAAAATCCTAAATATCTGTTTTGTGAATCACTTAGAAGGACTTCCAGAAATTCCATACAGCCTTACTGTCTGACAAAGAGAAAAGAGACTACCAGCTCTGTTGTATTGTATAGATCACATGGTATGGATGGTAGGACAACTTGCTTGGCCTCTTATACATGTTGTAGGTTCTTCTCTTGTTCTGAACCTCCATGAAAACTAAAGGCTTTTTGAGTAACTAGATAAATGGGTCAGAGTAGCATATTCAAATGATGTATATTTTGCATCAAAAATCAAAAAGATAGTGGTGAGAGGGGACAGATGCAGCAATTTCTTCTTCATTTTGGAAGTGATACTTTGAAATGTCATGGGCTATTGATTGGATCTTTAGAAATTCCATTAAGTAGCCAGTCTTGGAATTTTTGTGACGTTTATTTCCTATCCACCGGCAACGATGTTTATAAATAATGCCTAGAATAGCTGCTACTATTTTTACATCCTTCCCAATCAGCTAAATATTATAAATAAAACGAACAATCATGAAATCCTACTGAAAGAAGAGGTAGTCAGGGTTTTTGCAGACTAGATTATGAAATAAGGCTGGAGAATTGATGTAGCCCTTAGGTAAGATGGTGGTGATACACTGTTGTTTCAGACAGCCAAAAGTAAAGTGTTTCTCTTGGTCTTTGCTAACAGGTAGGGAGTAAAGAGCATTTGCCAGATCAATAGCCTTATGCCATATGCCAGGGGATATGCCGGTCTGCTCTAGTCACAAAACCACATTTGAAGGAGCAACTGCAATTGGAGTCACCATCTGGTAGAGTTTGTAGAAACCCACTGTCATTCTCCAAGATCCATCTGTCTTCCACAGAGGCCAAAGAGGCAAGTTAAATGGAATGTGACAGGAATCACTATCCCTGCATCTTTCAAGTCTTTAATGATGGTACTAATGTCTAAAATTCCTCTAAGAATGCAATGTTGTTTTTGGTTTACTATCTAGGCAGTTCTAGTGGCTTCCACTTGGCTTTCTCTAACATAATAGTTTGCATTCCATAGGCTAGGAAACCAAAGTGGGAATTCTTACAGTTTCTGAGCATGTCAATTATAATCATGCATTCTGGAATCTGGGAAATAAACCACAGGGTGAGTGTGGAAACTCATTGGTTCCCTGTGAGATAGACCCAAGTCAAAACTCAATTAATTTCAGACTTCCATTAACCTCTACTATAATTGGTGCATTACAATGACATATTTGGTCTCCAGGAATTGGTTTAAGTTTAGAGTCAATGTCTGATTTTCCCTCAAAAATCTGATTATTTCCTCTCTTGCAATGCACAATCACCCCAATAAAAGATGCACACCTCTTTAAGGGATGGCTAGAAGATTTACATTATATACCTTCCTCATGGAAGAGAGTTTTTTTCCTACAGGTAGCAAGGCTTCCTTTCATTTAAGGGGCTGTGGATCTGTGAACCAGTTCACATCTAGCATGTGGGCAAAGGTATGTGAGATACAACACTATTTGTTGTCTTGCACTGACCTGAGGGTAAAAAAAATACATGGCTTCTGTCCCACTTCTGCCTTCTCAATATCATGCAAAAATGTCCCTCATGTTCCATGCTAATAACAAAATATACAGATGTCAAAGCAAAAACTATATCAGACAATGCCAGATAGGCAATGAAGGCTTTGTTCAAGGTTATTACAAATGAAGAGACATATCAGAACTCTGGGCTTATCTCTACTGAAGCAAATGGCAAGAGTTTTTAAGGGCTTGGTTGTGAAAATTTTAGACCCCCCTGTTTGTTAAGTGACCTTACCCAAAGGAAAATTAAACTTTCTCTTCATGACAACTTGGAGCAAGATGTCCACTGAAGTTGGGCTTCTCCCCTCCTAGAGAGTCTGGGAGGCAGGGGTGTTATCTTCCCTGATTACTCCTTAAAAGGGTAGTCCCCTACTCCTTAAGAAAGACGGTCTTAGGCTGCTAAACTGGCAAGAGGCTTTTTAAAAGATTTACAACTCAAAAAGACAGAGAAAGAATTTACAACTACAAGTTTTCAAAAATAAATGTTCTAAGAAAAGGGAGGTCAGGAGCCTAGAGTCAGGAAGATGTCTGTTTATAGTTTAGTAGGCTGAGGGGCATATTGAACGCGTCTTTGTCTCAAGGAAAGGGATGCTAGGAAATGTAGTTTTAGCTTGGCTAAATTGATACTATACAAATCCAGCAATTCTCTTTCCAAATTCCTACTGTTCAGATGCCTTATTTAGAGCTTATTTGTTCTGTTGAGAACACTATACAAAAGTGGGAAGTAGGATAAAAGAGTGACTGCATTGCTTTTAGGTGTCATGTTGAAGCACTATAATAAGACTATTGGTGATTATTTAATTTTCACTGTTGTAGCTGACAAACTGCCACAAACCTACGTAGATGAATGAGTGTGGCTGTGTTCCAGTAAACTTTATTTACAAAGACAGGTAATGGGTTGGATTTATTTAGCTCATTGGCTGTAGTCTGCTAACCCCCCACTTTAGAGGAATGTGGTTTTGTTTGATTTACTATTTATCATGGATAAAAATGTAGATTCTGTGAAGCGAAATATTGATTTATGGTTTTATACAGTAAATGATGCTTCTTAAAAAGAGATGCAGTAGTCTTCTAACCAGTACAGAATATAACAGCAAATGTGACAATTTTAGACATTAAGTACTTTTGTATTTTACATTGTAATAATCTTATTTCAGGGTTCTGTGTTTTTTTAACTATAAATAATTACATCTCTCCTATACTTTTTTGAACCAGCTTTACCAATCCTCCATTTCCCTCTTTATTGCCTTAAATAAATCTCTGATTGGTGTTAACTCTGTATTTGCAATAGACTTATCTTTAACTTTTGAAAATTATGCTTTGATAGTTCTCTAATTGTTTTCAGCATCGGGCATCCTAAGCCTCTCTCTGATAAGGCTGCCTAAGCCTGCCCTGATAAGGTCTAAGAAAAAGAAAAAACAGTGGAGCTAAACCTGTTCCATAATTTTCCCCCCAAAGATTAATTACTCCTCTTCTCTTGAGGAAGAAAAGTTAGGGTGTGAGCATGGCCAAAAAAAGCCCTCCAGCTTTGTAGTTCTTCCTGTGTGGTCCCCAGAGGAGCAACAACATCCCCTGACAGTTATTAAAATGGTCAAATCATAGGTCCCCACAGAAGACCTACTAAATAAGAAACTCTGGAGGTGGGGTTCAACAATCTGCAATTTGAGGAACCTTCTAGGTGATTTTAAGGCAACCTAAAATTTGAAAACTTCTCCTCAGAAGATATGCAATGGGAACTTCAAGTACTTGCTTCTCAAACAGCATTTATTTATTTATTTATTTATTTATTTACTTATTTACTAATTTATTTAGATTTATTTATTAGCAAGAGCAAGCACACAAGCAGGGGGAGAAGTAGGCTCCCCACTGAGCAAGGAGCCCCACCTGGGACTCGATCCCATGATCTTGGGATCATGATCCAAGTTGAAGGTGGATTCTTTTTTTTTTTTTTTAAAGATTTTATTCATTTTATTTGACACAGAGAGAGATCACAAGTAGGCAGAGAGGCAGGCAGAGACAGAGGGGGAAACAGGCTCCCTGCTGAGCAGAGAGCCCGATGCGAGGCTCGATCCCAGGACACCGAGATGGTGACCTGAGCCGAAGGCAGCGGCTTAATCCACTGAGCCACCCAGGCGCCCCTGAAGGTGGATTCTTAACTGACTAAGCCACCCACATGTCCCTCAAACAAAGCTCAGCCCCATTCTGTAGTCTATACTTTCACTGGTGAGGGCCCATCTTAAGCACTTCCCACTGTCACTGAAGGGAGGTTTTCAAATTTGCCTTGTAAGTATGATTTGCTTATTCTTGATAATTTGCTATTTAATTGGCAAGTTAATTTCCATCTTACTACAGGATTTATTTTTAAAATGAAAGATAAAAATTAATTTGGGAAAGTGGTGTGGGCAGGCTAGGCACTTTTCTCCTCGCCCTCTGCTTCTATAATTTACTATTGTTTTTATAAAGACAAAGATTTAAAATGCATTTCCACATCATCGCTGACTTTTCTTCTATCTGTAATTCATTTCCACTCGGGCAGATGACCTGAAGTAAGAAAAGTACAGTGAGAGAATAATAAAACAGAATGGGATACAGAGATTGATCTGAGCAGAGTATTTCATTCAGTTATTTCAAAAGCTGTGGTGGGCTTTCTGGAAATATTTGCTTCAAGATCACCATTGGGTATGTCTCAAATCATGCTGAAGAGTGAGTGAACAAATGAGACAAGCAATAATAATGGAGACAGCCTTATGGGGCTTTTTGGATACAGATCACTGGTGGGGTGAAGCCTTTCCTACAACCATAATTAATCTAAATAGAGACTAATAGATTGCCATGGGAAGTGCTCACTGTAATGCCACATTTTTTCATCCTGGAGGACCAGATTTTGAATGCTGTTCCAGGCTACTGGGAAAACCACTTTTTGTTGCACTGACCTATTCTGACACATGAAGGGCAGGGGAGCTGCATTTGCTGCTTGTCTCCTTACTATAAGACCACTGAATATCCCAGTAGTGCCTACCTGTCACAGAAGTGCAGCATCATCTAGAACTTAGAGCTCAGACTTACACCAGCAGAGGTCAAGTGTCATCGTGAGATCATTTCTTCCATCAGCGGGGCTTCTATTTTCTTTCTCTCTCTTTCTTTCTTTCTTTTTTTTTTTTTAAGACTTTATTTATTTATTTGACAGACAGAAATCACAAGTAGGCAGAGAGGCAGGCGGGGCTTGGGGAAAAGGGAAGCAGGCTCCCTGCTGAGCAGAGAGCCAGATGCGGGGCTTGATCCCAGGACCCTGGGACATGACCAGAGCCGAAGGCAGAGGCTTAAGCCACTGAGTCACCCGTGTGCCCCAACAAAGCTTCTATTTTCATTAAGCATCCAAAAACATATGCTATCTGAAAGCAGGAGGCCACATGGAATAAGTATTTCAAGAACACAAGCTTCTTTTTCAGTAATCATTGTCTTTCTACAACAATTTCCTTCGGCTACTTGGGATGTTATTTCTAAGGTAATTTTGGAGTCATCGTGGCTTCCAGAATATCCCTGTTTTCTACAAAACTTTGCCATTCAGGAGGACATATCAGACAATGGAAGATGGCAGCTCTTCACCGGTCCTTAGGCCAATTGTTAAAAGAGTGAGTGAAGCCTAGGAGAGTCTGACCTGAAATTCACTAGTCCCAGGGGGCTGTTGTGGACTCTCTACTTTCTCCCTCCAGCATCAGCGTTCAAAAACACTAATTTTGTTAGTACATAGGAGGAGGCAGATCAAACTCTAGATGTCTCAGTCTAAGTAAAATGACCAAGATAGACAGATAGATAAATAAATAATGATAGCTTATTTATGAATTTGTAGGAAAATCTACCTATACATATAATTTCAAGATATTTATGCTCCTTGGTTGATAAGTACTAGATTGGCATTATTATTAAATGTTATTACAAATACAGATGATTATTATTTTGAAAATAGCAATAGGGTAATTTACTAACTGCTCAACATATTCCAGGGACTATTTTTTACAAATGCAGTGAAAGATATTTTCAGAAAATTACTAATGTACACCTGACCCTCATCTGAGTGTGTCTACAGATTCAGAGTAGAGATTATGATTTGTAATCTGAAAGAATGCTACGAGAGAGAGCATTTAACATTCAAAAATATGATATGCAGGAAGATGATAATAGTCTTAGAAGCTGTGAAAAGAAAGAAAAAAGAATCTTTAAATTTCCTTATCTTACAGTTTAGCAACTCAATAGCCAAAATTTGCAGGCCTGACCTAAGTCTTTAACTAAAGAAAGAGGAAGAGTATAATAATGATGGAAGGAGGAGAACAAAGGGTTATATACTTGCATTATATTATTGAAGGTCATAGCAAGGGCAGAAAGAAGCTCTGGTCTCTTCATTGAAAAAAGTTTTGCAATTCAGACCTTTGGTTTCCCTCTGACCAACCTGGGAAACCAGTCTCGCTTATCTTGGGTCACATGCAGAGGACTCTGAGGTTAGCATTCCAAATCCACCCTTGGGTCACAGAGGCGGTGAAAACGGGACCCAGAAAGAGTTAGACATTTGGCTGGGGAAAGGCGATTTTTAAAAAAATTTTATTTAAATTCAATTTAATTGACATACAGTGTATTATTAGTTTCAGAGGTAAAATTTGTTTATTCATCAGTTGCACATAACGCTCAGCGCTCATTCCCTCATCTCAAGCATGACTGCAGAGTGAACCACCTCCTAAAGAGGAGGTACAATCAGGGAAAAATAAGGTTTGAATCCAGTTGTCTTGGACTCTTAGCCTGTACTCCAGTAGTAGGATGTCCTTAAGAGAGATTACCTTTATGATGGGATAGCCTGGGTGGTCACAGTTCTCACCTACATGCCTTCCTTCCAATTAAGAATGGAAAAATGCCATCTGATGATCAACCTTCCTTTGCCTTCAGAGTACTGAAAATTCTTCCCTTTTTCCTGTTTTCATGAATAGCACCATTTTTCTTATTGCAATTGTTTTTATAACATCTCTTCATTTTGGTATAATTTCAAGTGTTTTAACTGCATTTGTACAGATTTGCCATTTACAATATTTAAGGCCTGCTGCTTCCAGACAATATGCAGGAAGACACCTTTTCCCCCTCATTTGTAAAATGATTCAGAATCATGCAGTACAATGAGTAACTTCTGGGAAGGCTTCCATGCTCAACAAAATTATTCTAATCTCATTCAGGGCACGTGATGTCTTGTTAGCCACAATCACAGAGGACACTCTGTCTTGGCCATCTAGTTTGCTTCCTGACCTTGGTCTTTCTCATATTTTGTCTCCAATTCTGGGCTTCATGATCCTCTGTGTCCACTGGTTGGATATATGACAAAAGTATGTATTAACACATCATTCTTGAAAAGTTCTTTGCAATTATTTCTATTTTTCTCTTATACATCCTAATGAAGAAAAATGATTTTATTTTTTTCTCTTCTATTATACAGAAGGCAAACTTGGAGGTTAAGTGCTGTTTCTTAGGAAGGCTAGAGATATATCAAGAGCAGAAGTACCCAAGACCTTTAAAATCATCAATTTGCCTTACTTGACACTTCCCTTAAAATTTTATCACTTGAACAACTATGAATAAAACATGAGGTTTGCACTCATGCCATTTACATATCTCCTTGCTCTGAGGAAAATGCAGTCACCCAGATTTCTCTCTTCTTGTTCTGGTGTATTTCAGGGACTAGTAGACACAACTGGGATGATAAATGAGATGCCATGGCTTAGGGCAGTAGAGTAGCAACCCACTGACCCAGTGCTCCCTCGAACTGGACTTGCCCATGCCTGAGGCTAATGATTCCGTTTGCTGTATAATGAAGGCAGGAGTCTGGAGAACTTGATTAGCATACATTCACTTTTGTTCTATTTGTGATTTTTGCCCTCATGCTGAGATTTTCTGCTATGACACCCCCCAACCCCTGCCCTGTGCCTTGGACTTTTACTGTGGACTTTGGGCTACTTTCATTAAATATATTTTTTAAATCTCTAGTTTTAATTCTTCATAGGACTAGAATATTACTGCCATATACTTATCATTGAATCTTAATTTGTCTATTTAAAACATGAAGATAAATAATAGCTGCCCATCTAATATCTTTGTTCCCAGAATCCAGTAAGATATCCACCTTTTTTTTTTTTAAGATTTTATTTATTTGACAGACAGAGATCAAAAGTAGGCAGAGAGGCAGGCAGAAAGAGAGAGGAGGAAGCAGGCTTCCGCTGAGCAGAGAGCTGGATGTGGGGCTCGATCCCAGGACCCTGAGATCATGACCTGAGCCAAAGGCAAAGGCTTTAACCCACCGAGCCACCCCGGCGCCCCCACATTCTTTTTATAAAATTATCAAACTCACCCAAACTACTCCTATTACTACTGCCACCAGCAGCACCACTACTAACACATCTACAACTTGTAAACTGTCCTCACTTGGGGGCTTTTATATCACCAACATACAGCAATATTTGACTCTTAACAAGTGCTCAGTACTTATAGTTAAATTATATTAAATTGGATTCTGACATTAAGCTCATATTCTGATATCTACAAAAATACAAACTCAAGGACTCTAGTCCTGAAGATCATAATTCAATATATCTTGAGCCTGGTGTTTTTGGTGATTCCAAAGCCTGGTCAGGTTTGAGAACTTCAGCTTAGATTACATCTACTTTTTAGCACCAGGGACAGCACCCTGGACTTTACAATTATGCAGTAGAATGTTAAGAATTCTATAGTTTTTGAATGAAAGGGAACTTTGAGATAATAATAAAAAAAAATAGTACATGTCTCCCAAGTGAGAAAAGTAAATCATACAAAAATTTAAAAATGTTTTATAAAGATCACACAAGCAAGATGAAGAGTGCTGATGGCCTTATATTTCATGACATTCTTTAATTAATTCTCCAACGACACTGGATTTTCTTCACTTTGTAAAACACACAGAGCCCATCTCCCAGCCCCCATTTGCTTTGTAAACTTCTCCTTACCAGCTTCAAGTGCCAGTTCCTCAGACAGTCATCTCTGATTTCTTAGACTGTCAGTTATTATTATCATAGGGTTTTATTTTTTAAAATTTAAAATTTTTTATCCTATGCTTTTATAGATCCATGTTGCTACCCTTCACATATTTTATCTCAACATATAATTAGACAATCAGCAGTGTGATTATTTGATTCATGTTCTTTTCCACCAGACTGTGAATGTCACATTTTGTGACGTTTTTGCTTATCTTTGCATCCTTTCCCTAGCACAATGCCAGGCACATAACAGACATGCGATAAATATGTGTTTAATTGAACTGAATTTAATAGAAGCCATAACATGTGGAATTTTATTTGTCCTAATTTAAAATCTAATGAAATTTCTTGTTCATGCCATTTACTTTTGACTTCAGTGTGCTGTTTATGACTAACATGTGCAAGAGGATCTTTTACTATCACATAAAAGTTCTTTATGACAAGTAAGTTGTTTGCTGTTTTCAATTATGTATGAGTTATAAGAAAAAATATACTGGCTCATCAAAAAGCAGAGAAATTTTAGTATGTCTATTCAGGAAACTGAAAGATACATTTTTATTTTGTTCTTGCAGTTATATATAGCACTCTCTGTGGAGAGATAGCTAGAGAGATGATAGATGATAAACAGATGATAGAGATAGAAATATAGATGTAAACATAGATATAGATGTATGTGTGACATGCGACACGTGACTGTATTTAGTGCCCAAGGACTGTACACTTAAAAATGGTTAGTAAATTTTATTAAGCGTATTTTACCACAATAAAAATAAGTAAATATATATATATATATATATATAAAGATTGTCTCTACTTTCAAAGAATTCTTAATCTAGTTACCATGAGATGTGAACATCAGTTTCAGCAGATCAGTGCTGTGCTGATAGGAAGCCACAGCCTTGACTCAAAAATGAAGGAAACTACTAAATCAGGCAACTCAGTTCTGCTAAATACGTTATGAAATGACTCAGCAGAATGAGTTTGCAAGTCAGTTCTCTGTTCAGCAGAAAGGGAATGCTGAGCTTTGCCCAGTTAGTACTGCTCATAGCTTGAGTAGAATGCTAGCGAAGTCTAAAATTGCCCTTTTGCTGTTTTTTAGAAGCTCTAGATTTCCTGTCTTTTCTAGCCTGATCCTGTGATTTACACAGACTTGTGCTGATCAGGCTTTTGTCTGTCAGTGAATGGAGAGAGCCTTAAGAAAGAATTCTGTCAGCCTTTGATTTATTTGTTTTGGTATTTTTCAAAATTTAGTTTAGGCAGAGAGCTTTGCAAAGCTCTTCAGATAAGAGGACTACTAATTATTGTTCTAATCTTGGTATGGTTATCATAGGTAACTAGGAAAAGAGACATGATGGTGGAGGGTTTGAAGATGAAATATATGTGTTATAGCCATTAGATTAACATGGGAAAATTATTAATAGGCTGATGGTGGGAGTTCATCAGGACAGATTCTAACTTAACAGGGCTTAAGCGGTGCCTAGAAATTTTCATGTTAAAACAAAAACAATCCAGATTAAAAACAAAACAATTAGGTTAAGCTGAATTTCAATAATAGTGTATACTGGAAACAAAACCAGACAACTAGAGATGTAGGTCCTCATTTAATTTTATTGTTTTACTACTGTAGTTGAAAGACATAAACTATATCTAAAAGTTACAACGGCAATGAGGCAAAATGAGAAGTCAGTAAAACAGTAAGTTATTTCAATGGTGTAGATCACTGGATCAGGGATCTTAACATAAAATTGACTGACTTTTTATTAAACAGTGGTTTATTCAATAGTGGTCAATTATGTCTATTGACTGGACTATTGATAGACTTAATAGGCTGTTTTACCACCATTGAAACAGTGTTTTTAATCTCTCTGTTTCTTGGCCTCTATTACATAAAAAAGAAATTATCAAAATTTACTGGTAAGGTCAATGAGGGGCTCTGAAAAGCAGTATAATGCAGGGAAAAACAGACCTAGGGCTGAATCTAGAAAATAGAACTACTGTATAATCCATCAATTCCACTTCTGGATATTTATTGAAAGAAAGTGAAACACTAATTTGAAAAGATATTTACATCCTCATGTTCAGCACAGCATTATTTATAGCCAAGGTAAGGAAACAACATCAGTGTCCATCGACGGATGAATGGATAAAGACATTGTGGCATATATATGTGGACTATTATTATTCAGCCTTAAAAAGAATGAAATCTTGCCATTTGCCACAACACAGATGGACCTTAAAGGCATTATGCTAAGTGAAGTAAGCCAGGTAGAGAAAGGCAAATACTTATGATCTCTCTTACATGTGGAATCAAAAACAAGAACAAAACAAGAATGAAGACCAAGCTCACAGAAAATATAGAGAACAGACTGGTAGTTGCAAGAGGCAGGGAGGTAGAAGGTAGGAGACATATGTGAACTGTTTGGTTTTGTTTTTGTTTTTCATTTAAATAAATTAAAATAAGCAATTAAAAAGTGATATAAAAGTGATAGTTAATGTATAAAAACTTTTAAAACTTGTAGTTCTAGGCCTATGTAGTTTGGGGTTAGTTTTTTTCTCTTTATGCCAAACTTTTTGTTATATTTTAATTCTGGCATATTGTTATATAATTTTGTTACTCTAAAAGCAATCTTCTAATGAGAGCAATATTTCTGTTTCTTTTACTCTTTCAAAAAGTCAGCATGCAAGTAAGTGTGAGTGTTCATACACACCTGATCTTGAAAACATGTAGCATTTTTTTTTTCTGGTAAAATACACCTAAGATTTGCCATTTTAACCATATTTCAGTGTATGATCAGAAGGCAGATCCCTAATATCTGTTATACAGGGTCTTTAATGGCCACCTGGTCCCCATAAGCTGCTCCCAGAGCATGTGCACAGCCGCCTGTCATCTGGCTACAGGTGGTGGACAGGGAGCTATTTTGGGATAAGAAAGAGTTAAATTTGACAAAAATAATTTTAATTTACCATCCCCTGGAAGTGACCAAACTTCGATGGCCTCTAGAGTTCTAAAATAGTTAACTCAGACAGATTTTACCCGTGTAATTGTTGAGTAGGGAGATAGATTGTTGGTGCTCCCTACTTAGCCATCTTCTTAGGATCTTCTCACATACAGCTTATAAGGGCCTTCCCCGCACCCCCCCTTTCCATATGTGTCTTTTGTAGCAGTCTACTGCCACAGGATAAGAAGAAAAGGAAACCCATAATTACAGATATAACAATGAATATACCATTCAGGTCCCATTTGGGACTGACCTCAAAAATCTCACTGGACCTGGCTGAAGTACAACTTGCCAATGTCCCTTAAAGGATTATACCTTTGGGGACACCTGGGTGGCGCAGTCGGTTAAGCAACTGCCTTCTGCTCAGGTCATGATCCCTGGGTCCTGAGATTGAGCCCCACATCTGGCTCCCTGCTGGTGGGGGGAGCCTGTTTCTCCCTTTCCCTCTGACTGCTGCTGTCCCTCCTTGTGCTCTCGCTCTCTGATAATAAATAAATAAATAAATAAAATCTTAAAAAAAAAAAAGGAATTACATGTTTGGTCAAAATCTTTCTCCCTATCATGGTTGCCCCCTTGTATGGTAGAATAAAAGGGAGAGAGGAGTTAGCCAGTCTATATTGTTGGAAGGATGAGTTTTATTTTATTATTGAAAAAAACTTTGAAGTTGGAAGTTATTTTGTCTGAAGATGGGGACAAAGATGTGAACATCTTTTGCTTATTCCTTTGTTCTTCTCTTTCTATTCTTAAGAGTGTTTTCATTTTGGGGGCGCCTGGGTGGCTCAGATGTTTAAGGCTGCCTTCAGCTCAGGTCATGATCCCTGGGGCCTGGGATTGAACCCCACATCAGGCTCCCTGCTCAGTGGGGAGCCTGCTTCTCTCTCCCTCTCTGCCATTCCCTCTGGCTCTATCTTTCTGTCAAATAAATAAATAAAATCTTTAAAAAACAGTGTTTTCATTTGTAATGCTAATGAAAATAAATGCCCTTTAAATTTCTATTCAGTTATAGTAGAGGTAAAGATGTAAATTTAATTAAAGCAAGTCAACTTAAATATATTTCTTTACCAGAACTAATTTGTTCAGTATTCTCATGTCTTCTCATTTTGGGACAATGGGAGAAACATGATGCAAATCTGTAAAGAACTAATTTCATCTTCTGCTAACTGACATGTTTATGAGGTGATTAGATATATCTGTAAAGAACAATATGCATTATATATAGACTGTGGGCAGGGCACTGTGACAGGTGCTTTTTAAAGTTCTCTACGAATGAAACGTGTTGTTTGTTTTCATAAACTGTGCCTCTGGTTGAGAGAATGACAATGATTGACATTATGCTGAATAAACTGTCAGATGGCTGAGAGAAGTTTCCTAGAATCAATTAATCAGTTTTGGTGTGATCTTTCTACTGCTGAATTGTGTTTACAAGATGCCTTACCTCGGCATTCAAGGCCCTTTGTTTTATGGATCGAGCCTGTATTTAAAACCAGAGCTTTCATTGCTCTTTGACTATAGTTTTCACTTCATCCAACTGGTTTACTCACTCTCATACCTATTTTTTCCTCCTTGCATTTCATTAACACAGGTTGTTCCTCTCTCTTTAATTCTTCCTAACCAAATCTCTTTCACCCTTTAAAGCCAAGCCCAATGCCATTTTTTTCCTGTCACTTTCCTCCTCTAAATTCCAATAAGTCTTTTGTCTGGATCAGCATTTAGGAATTATTCCACTGCTGACTTGTAACATTTCCTTCTCTTTACCTGACTGACACTTTAAGGTTTATGAATAACACACTTGAGAAAATTCACTAATCAGTTATCATTCTTTGATATCCACCAAATGATAGTCATTTATCTCATTAAATATACTCCTTCAAAAATTTTACCCTTGTAAGTTAAATATTGCTATTCTCTTTATATCTATACTGAAAAAGATGCTCATAGCTGTTAATGCATTTTAAATAGAGTCATATTTAGCTAAAATAACTGAAATACATTTTCTAATCTTAATGATATTCAGCTTTTTAATATTTCTCTGAAATATTTAATTCATTCTTGTCTAGGGCTTTATTTTTTTAATCTGAATATCTCCCCCAAATCACTTATCCTCTCACTAAGCACTTTTCTAACACTTATCATTACCATATTGTATACTAATATGCTTACTGGTTTATTATCTGTCAAATTTCTACTCTAGAAAATAAAGTCCATGAAAACAATGATCTGTCCATTTGCCTCCCTGCTATTTCACTAATGGTAAAAGAAAATTGTGTGTAATAATAACTGCTGAATGAGTAAATTAAATAAAATGACAAAACGAGAATTTGAACCTCAGAGAACCTAAGGTCCTAAGGTTCTAATTCTGGCTTTTATAATTGCTTGGATCAGGATCCCTTCAGAAGCAGGAGGAATTTTAGATAAAGTAAATGCTATCCCCGGTGAAAGATTAGCCCTGAACAATTGCAAAGTAGTTTAACACTGTGGGAGTTTAACTGATTGCTCAGGAGCTCTTCTGTGTGACTGTTCAGCAGGCAGACATCTATAAACGTGATTCATGGATGGAGGCTCTAACTTGTGTTTCCACCATTCCCTAGGGCTTCAGTGTCCTTGACTGGCAGACAGGGGTGAAAAGTGAGTGGAAGTTTGCATGAGGTTTTCAGCGTCAGAGGGAGTGTGCATCATTTCCTTCCAGAATCCATTAACCAAACCCATGCACATGGCCATGGGTAACTGTAAAAAGATCTGGAAAATATATTCTAGGTATGTGCCCCAAAGAAAAGGGAACAGGTGTAATGAAAACCTGCATCTGCCACAGAAGATGTCAGCTTAAGAATACAGACCATACAATCCTGCAAGGTTGTGAAGAGGGTAATGTCTATTAAACTTCTTTGTGTATGCCATAGCCTTGAATACATACATAAAGTAGATTAAAAAAATGACTAGATAACAAGTTCAGTATTGATGGAGGGACTGTTTATATTCATATCTGGACATTCTGCAATGCCTGGTATAGTTACCTACTATTCATTACATTGACTAGTTTAGAATGAATTAACTAATTAACATAAAAATTTTCATCAAGTTATTGTAACCACAAGAAGTGAACAAGTTTAACTGGCTTCTTAGTGGCTATGTGGTCATGACTATTTTTGTTCCTACTTAGAGAGACATATCTGTTTCACATATCTGTTAAATTCTTTTTTTCTTCAGGAGTGATAGTCATGGTTCAAGTAAAAGTAGAGAAATTTGGTCATAAACTATATACATATTTATAAAAAATAAGAAATGCTAAGCAATGATCTTAGATTATCATTAGGGAGAGACAGAGGAAGAAATGAGGTGAGGGAGGAGCATGCACATAGCTAAAATATTCAAGTTCTGGGTAGGGGATAGATTTGGGGATATTTCTTAGAATATTAAAAGTAAATAAATAATTGATGATGAGATTCCACTTCACACCCATTACCATGGCCATGATCAAAAGAGCAACAGAAGTAGGTGTTTGTGAGGGTAAGGAGGAAATGAAATCCTTATGTACTGCCAGTGAGAATGTAAAATGATGCAGCTGCTATGGAAAACAGTATGGAGATTCCTCAAAAAATTAAAAATAGGACTACCCTATGACTCAATAATCTCACTTCTGGGTCTATATCCAAAAAAATTGAAAGCAGGAAAAGATACTTGCACACCCATGTTCATAGCAGCCTTGATCATAATAATCAAAAGATGGAAGCAATCCAAGTGTCCATCGATGGATGAACGGATAAACAAAATGTGGTACAATGACTATTATTCAACCTTAAAAAGGAAAGAAATTCTGACAAATGCTACAACATGACACTAGAGGACATAAGGTGAGGTGAAATAAGATATTCACAAAAAGAAAAATGCTGTTATGATTCTACTCAAATGAGGTACTTACATTAGTCCAATTTACAGAATCAGAAAGTAGAATGGGGGCTACCAAGGGCTGGTGGGAGGAGGAGTGGAGTAGAGTTTCAGTTTTGTAAGATGGAGAACCTTCGGTGGATGGACTGTCGTGATGGTAGCCCAACAGTGTCAATGTACTTAATACCAGGAACTATACATTAAAAAATTCTTAAAATAATAAGTTGTTAATTTTGCTTATTTACCATTTTTTTAAAAAATAAATAATTTTAAAATGTAAATGAGTAAATGGATGAATAGAAGTGGACCATTCACACAACAATGACAATAGTGCACTATGAACCAAAGATTATGATTAATTCATTTTTGTTTACTTAGATTACTAAAGGAAAAAAAAAAACAAAGGAAAGTCTAATGGTTTTGTTTATATAATGCCAAGATAATAGGTTTACAGGCTCAATTCATTCATTAAATTAAAAACAAACCAAAATGTTGCTTACAATGTGTGCCCAAATAATTTATCAAATAAATGTTGTATTTTTCAAATGATAGCCTTTGCAAGTCAACATCTTTGATATATTTTTTTTCTTTTCAGTGTAACAGTATTCATTGTTTTTGCACCACACCCAGTGCTCCATGCAATATGTGCCCTCCCTAATACCCTAATACCCACCACCTTGTTCCCCCAACCTCCCACTCACCGCCCCTTCAAGACCCTCAGGTTGTTTTTCAGAGTCCACAGTCTCTCATGGTTCACTTCCCCTTCCAATTTCCCTCAACTCCCTTCTCCTCTCCATCTCCTCATGTCCTCCATGCTATTTGTTATGCTCCACAAATGAGTGAAACCGTATGATAATTGACTCTCTCTGGTTGACTTATTTCACTCAGCATAATCTCTTCCAATCCCGTCCACATTGCTATAAAAGTTGGGTATTCATCCTTTCTGATAGAGGCATAATACTCCATAGTGTATATGGACCACATCCTCCTTATCCATTCATCCATTGAAGGGCATCTTGGTTCTTTCCACAGTTTGCAACTGTGACCATTGCTGCTATAAACATTGGAGTACAGATGGCCCTTCTTTTCACTACATCTGTATCTTTGGGATAAGTACCCAGTAGTGCAATTGTAGGGTCATAGGGAAGCTCTATTTTTAATTTCTTGAGGAATCTCCACACTGTTCTCCAAAGTGGCTGCATCCAACTTGCATTGCCACCAACAGCGTAAGGTTCCTCTTTTTCCACATCCTCTCCAACACATGTTGTTTCCTGTCTTTCTAATTTTGGCCGTTCTAACTGGTGTAAGGTGGTATCTCAATGTGGTTTTAATTTGAATCTCCCTGAAGGCTAGTGATGATGAACATTTTTTCATGTGTCTGATAGCCATTTGTATGTCTTCATTGGAGAAGTGTCTGTTCATATCTTCTGCCCATTTTTTGATATGATTATCTGTTTTGTGTGTGTTGAGTTTGAGGAGTTCTTTATAGATCTTGGATATCAACCTTTTGTCTGTACTGTCATTTGCAAATATCTTCTCCCATTCGATGGGTTGCCTCTTTGATATTTTAATTTATGATTAAAGACCTGATCCTTCAACTCACTCTTGAACAATGCTATTCCCCTTTACTTTTCCTACTTAACTTCATGCTGTTGTTTAATGTCCCTTTAATGTTAGCAAATCTTTCTGGTATTGTTTACTAAATGTGAAAGTATTCATAATTATTTCTTTATCTAGTCATCTCAATTCATCCGGAATTCACTGTTAACATTTCAGGCTTAATGACAGATGTGTTTGTTATCTATGAACCTGTCCATTTTATTTTCTTCTAAATTACTTAGTATTATTTCAACATTTGAAAGGACTAGTTTCATTGAAATATTTTTCAACAGAGTAGCCTACTGTCAACATATCAATCAAAAGTACCATTGGAAATAAAAACAGATTTTATTAGTATGTGAAGGCTTTGCTTGCATATGAAAAAGAAAGTTTCCTTGGGGTGGCGATTTTATCACATAAGTTTTATGTTCATTTC
Source organism: Mustela nivalis (assembly GCF_964662115.1). Taxonomy (NCBI): domain Eukaryota; kingdom Metazoa; phylum Chordata; class Mammalia; order Carnivora; family Mustelidae; genus Mustela; species Mustela nivalis. The sequence goes on from NC_139021.1 coordinate 53,671,852, forward strand.
CAGTGGCAGTGAAATCTATTTGTAATTCTAGAGACGACAATTTTACTATTAGTAGGTTTCATATCATTCTGTAAAGGTGCTTCAGGGTTGGCCCCCAAAGATACTTGCAAAAGGGCTCTGTCATTCTTGGTGTGACCCTCTATTTCATAGAATAGTCTGAATTCACCTCTTCACAGTGAGCCTACCTGGATTTTATTTCCCTGCCCCTTCTCTTCCTTCTCTCATCCTACAACTGCTCACTGACCTTCTTTCTTTTCTTTTTCTCCTTTTCTTTCTTTTCTACTCTCCCTTTCTTTCTTGGCCATATTATGGTTTTTCCATCTTGGCATAATTCCACAACTTATTTACAATAGAACAGTTCGGCCTCTGTTATTTTCAAACATCTTTATATAATTGTGACAGAAGATATTTATAGAGGGCACTTTCTTTCAGGGATCTAATACTGAGAAGGTCACCCTGGTTTTTCATTCTAAGGTGAGGGCAAGATAGTTACTATTACTTGTTGAAGAAAATTGAAGTTGCCTAGTAAGTAAGCAAAATTAAACTATGGCAAAATTGTTTCCATGTATGTTATCTGCAGTAGATAATAAGAATTATTGGCGCTTCACAAAACTGTTTTTATTGTTGTATTTTAGCACTTGTTTATACATATATATGTTGTGTGGTAGAGAGCATGCCTGGTTTTCAATGTTGGTCTGCCTTTCTTACTGGCTCGAAAGCATTAGGCATTTTTTTACCATTCTAGACTTCAGGTGACTCAGCTATAAACTTACAGGTTTGAACTGGATCTTTAAAAAGGCCACTTAGTTTGAAATTCTGTAGGTCTTTCTCGATATAATTTATTTGTTATTTTATCTCTCTAAGAGATTGTGTGTCTGTGTCATTGCTTCCAAATTATAACAACGCTTTTCACAGCTCTTCCTAAAGAAAACATACACTCAAAAGTCACTTAATAAATCAATGGTGTTCTGTAGTTATGCATTTTCAGCTGTGTATCTTCATGCTTTAGCACAGTATAGTAATAATGTGCTATATTATCAAACCCAAAAGCAAAAAAGCTAAATATCACTGTAATTTTTTTTTTAAATGGCAGCAAATGGTACAGAAATGTGCCCAGTAGCTCAGTGAAAGAACAGGTGGAAAAAACGTACAATTATCATCGAGAAAGAAGAGCACAGGAGCTCTGTGGAGAGGAAAGAGCTAAGCAAGCATTATAAACTAGCTGAATGACATGAAATACACATAGACTTTTAACGCCACAGGAATCATTTGAAGGCTGGAAGCTGTCAGGTTTAATGGCACTAAGTGAATAGGTGAGAGAAAACTCCCTGAACCAGTGGAAATGGCTTCACAGTCACATTTCTCTCTGATACTTCATGTTTGATAGGCAGACAAGGTTGTTTGCTCTGTGAACACTAAGAAGCTTTATTGCTCAGATTGAAAGTCATCAGTGTGTGACATTTAAAGACAGAAACTCGATAGAGAAATGTAAATTAGAAAACAAATATGCAGAAGGATAAGACAATTGAGCATTTCCACATGAACTGCTTTGGCCCAGAAGACAATCCATTTACTGAAACAGAATGAGATCAGGGAGTGACAAGGAAACGGATCTGAGGTCTCCCCAGAAAGAAAACAGAAAAGCTAAGCCTTCCAGTAATATGGACTCCAAAAGGTTTACGGAAATGAGCTAAACACCAGGAAGGGGGACAGATTTTTGACACCAACACAAGTAAGATTACACAATAGACTTTAAAATAAATCCCATTGCTATTGTATAAATACAACAGCTACAGTTAGAGCTTCTTATTTCTTTCATAGTTTCAGTTTCTCTTCCTGCTCCCTAAAGTATTGGTAAAATCTATTAGCCATGGATAAAGAAAGGTTTTCTTTTTTCAGTCATTTTGAAGTTGTTTTTGTTTAAAAAAAAAAAAAAAAAAAGCACACACACACAACTGAATTATAACAAATAGAACAGCTCAATAAATTGTTACAAAGTGAGCACATCCATAGAGACACCACCCAGGTAAAGAAATTGGACATACTAGTGTTAGAGAAGTTCCCCCCAGGCTCCCACCAGCCAGAGCATTTCCACTCCACTTTAAGGGTATCTACTGACTTTTACCAGGCCATTGATTAGATTTGTATGTTTTCAACTCAATAATATGTTTGTGAGATTCACACATATTGTTCCACATACCAGTTTATTTTCATTCTCTCTGGTGTCCATTGTATGAACATATCACAAAATATTTACCACTTTCTAATGCTGATAAACATTTGGGCTGTCTCAACTGTGAATTATAATGAATAATAAAGCTGTGACCATCCCTCTGTATACATCTTCCATGTGGACCTCTCATGTGGCATTAGGAGCTTTCTCACAGTATGGTGGCTATGTCCCACGACAGAAGAAATTTCAGATACCACTTTGGCATACTATTGTTCAAAGCAGTCAGATACAACCCAGATATCAAAGGCAGGTAAGTTCCTTGTGTGTGTGTATAAAGAAGGGCAAGAAATGCTTGGGACAATCATTCCAGATGAAACTTCTGAAAATTTGACTCAAATTCTTAAACACTCAGTCACCGCTATGGATTAATGGTTTGCTGGCAAATTTGATGCCTATTGTTGGCTTCCCTTTCCCTTTGGGGTTTTGGCCTCTCAAGTTCTCAGGGACTTGCTCTCTGTTGCCCTCAAATATATTTTGTAAACCTTTTTCCCTCACCTTTTCTAGGTATTCTTGGTTTGCATCAGACCTACTACATAGAAAAGAAAATTTTTACAAAACTATTGGAGTAGGTTGAAGGATTGAGCTCATCTTGGCTGAAAGAAAGGGTGGGATATTTAAAACTGTGGGGTGAGCTAATGGAAAGGTTCTGAAGTATACTAGAAGAGAGGGTCAGTGTGACCAGTCCATCTGTGTTTGCTAGTTTTCCCTTTTTGAATTTGGGCTCCTGGCCTCCTAAGGAGACTGGGAGATAGGGGGCTAACTCCGTCAGTGATTATGTTTCAAAGGGAACATGGTTCCCGGGTTCTTTAGAAAGACATATCTGGATTGTAAAATGACTTACATTTCAAAAGATTAGGGAAAGAATTTACAATTACAAGTTTTCTGAAGTAAATGCTCTAAGAAAAGGGAGGCTTGGGGCCTGTAATCAGGAAGAATCCTGTCTGAAGTTTAATCAAGCTCACAGAACTGCTAAGGCTGTTCTGGTTACCCTCCAACTTCCATCATTTCAGGCCCTTTCCTACATCTCCCCTGCCCTCCCTCCCTTTCATTCTCTCTCCCTTCTAATCGGCTCTGTCAGGTGCTCAGCTGAGCAATTCTCTCTGTCTTCAAGTCTCTTTGCAAATCTCTTTGTCTAGCCTTTTAATCATGATTTATAGTCTTAGCTAATGCTATTTCCCAGAAAGGCTTTCTTGACCAACCAATTTAAATTATGTGCCCCTGTTTTAAATATAGGTGTGTATGATGGCATAGGTTTAGATATGGATACAATTAGATATGAAATTATTTGGTTAAGTTTCTATTCAATGGTATATTCCATGAGGGCAGGCACCATGTTTATTTGTTCAACATCTAGCACAGTACTAGACACACAGAAGGCACTACATGATTTTTGAATTTAAAAAACCTCATGTCTCTTTACCTCAGTTAGGTAATCAAGGTCAGCACCAACAGTCTTAAATAATACTGATAATATGTACCTTGAATTAATGTGATAATAAGAATGATACATTAACCTCAGTGGTCTTCATGCCCCAAATTTACAGCCCCAGTTTAATCATGGAAAACATTAAACAAATCTCAACTGAGGGACATTTTATAAAATTCCTAACCAGCACTCCTCAAAACTGTCAAGGTTATCAAAACAAGGCAAGTGTGAAAAAAGTCTCATAGCCAATGGGAACTTAAAGAGGCATGACAATTAAATATAATGTGCTATCCTGGATGGTTCCTAAAGCAGTAAAAAGACATTAAGTTAAAACTAAGGAAATCTGAATAAACCATGGATTTTAGTAATAAAGTATCAGTTAATGATGACAAATGTATCACACTAATGTAAGTGATAATAATAGGGAGAAGTAGGTGTAGGGTATTTGGAAACTCTATTACCTTTGCAATTTTCTGTAAATCTAAAATAATTTTAAAATAAAAAGTATGCTTAAAATATACTCATGTCTGGGGTGCCTGAGTGGCTCAGTCATTAAGAGTCTACCTTCAGCTCAGGTCATGATCCCAGGGTCTTGGGATCGAGTCCACATCAGGCTCCCTGCTCTGCGGGAACCCTGCTTCTCCTCTCACTCCCCCTCCTTGTGTTCCCTCTCTCACTGTGTCTCTCTGTTAGATAAATAAATAAAATCTTAAAAAAAATAAATACTCAAGTCTCAGGGTACCTGGTTGGCTCAGTCAGTTAAGTGTCTGCCTTCGGCTTAAGTCGTGAACCGAGGGTCTTGGATTGAGCCCCGCATCGGGTTCCCTGTTCAGCGGGGAGTCTGCTTCTCCCTCTCCTTCTGTGATCTCTCTCATTCCCTCTCTCTCAAATAAGTAAATAAAATCTTTTAAAAATGTATTAGAAGAATACTCAAATCTCAATTCTATTTCCCCCACATAAATGTCAACTAAGCACATTTTATACCCTATGTATGTGGCAGGATTATAAACTATTTGACTGGAATGAAGCTTAAGATCTCATGGTTCCCTTGTTTCATGTTAAAGATTTTATTTATTTAACATAGAGAGTGAGAGAGCACAAGCAGGGGGAGTGGCAGGCAGAGGGAGAGGAGTGGGAGAAGAAGGCCTCCTCCAGAAGAAGGAGCCCAGTGTGGGGTTTGATACCAGGAATGATCCTAGAACCCTGGGATCATGACCCAACCCAAAGGCAGATGCTTAACTGACTAAGCTACCCAAGTGCCCCCCACTTGTTTCATTTTATTCATGAAGAACTCAAAGTACAAGAGTATTAAATGACTTACTCAAGGGCATATAGCCATCAAGTGCAATATTTAAGACAGGACCCTAAATATTCCTACTCTCTGTCCAGTGTTCCTCCTGACACAGCTTTTTGCCTCTAGGACAACATATAATCCCTTGAAAGAATTAAGCAGTTTGACTGGGCTAATTGATAAAATCTTGTAAATTCAGTGACTGTCTAGCAACTGTATTCTTGACAAACTCTTCAATCTTAATTTTAAACAGTGTCACCAAAGCCGCAAATTAGATGCTGGAGTCTGGATTTTGTACTACTCTATTTCTATGTATTTCTCTTCCCATGGGTCAATAAATCTCTATAATATACAAATGATTTTGAACAAAAATAAAGCTTTATTTGGAGTATTTGGGAGGAGGTGGGGGGTAGGTATCAACTGTAGAGTGTCAGACTAACAAGTAGTCTGATTACTTAATATAATCTGATATCTTTTAATATTGTTATTTATTATATGATTAATTCTGGAGATAATTTATTGAAGAAATCAGCATTTATTATGGTTCCTACTATTTGTCAGGCATTATGAAATTAATTGAGATACACAGTGAAATGATGACTTCTTTACCATTATGGAAAATGCAGCCACAAGTGGGGAGATATATGTTGTTATATACATGTTAAACAAGTGGTTTAAGGCATTGAAGGGCTATGATGATATGATATGGAGTGGGAGGTTAGAACTGTAGGAGCACAGAGCAGGGGGTAGTCATTTCCTGTTAGGGGTCAGGACTGGCTTTGTAGATAAGGTGATAATCATTGCTTACATATTCTACAATGTTCATATAACTTTTCATGGAAATTGTATTCAAATATTCAAGAAGTAAACATAGTCGATATTTGTTACCTGTCATCTCTATCTCAGTATTCTATGTTACCTTTGGGGATTGTTATTTGCCCATTCTTGGTCTGTATGATTCAGCAATGACTTTTGACTTTAAGGATGTATCAGAAAGATTAGTTTTATTATTGGCACACTATTGAATCATTAGCATAATTCCAATTGTGCTAGTCTAACATGATTGGTGTAGGGATACACAAATCTCCCAAACTGGTTTGATTCTAGTGAATCCCAGGACTTGCATAGATATCTCTTCCCTTGGAACTGCTGGCAGAAAGAAGTGAGCCATGAAGTGCCGGGGACCATTATAGTTACCCTGAGGATAAATCCAGCCAGCAGAAGGCTAAGCCAAAAGATGGAGAGAATGAAATTACTTAATAATCTTATCTGAACTCCTGGATCAAATCTAGACGAATGTTAAATTTATGCTTGGACCTTCTAGTTATAAAGGCTAAGACGTCTTCTTCACTGAGAAGGTCAGTTTGGGTTTGTTTTTTCCCATGTGCAACTATAAGTTTCTACTGTATAATAAAGCAGTGTAGAGACTTTGATTCACCAAATCATAGTCTAACTCAAAATGCATGAGAATATCATCTACATCAGAGGTTGGCAAACAGTGGCCAGTGAACCAAATCCATTTGAACCCATCTTGGCTGTCGGAAGGAATTAGAAGAGCTAGCCTGGCACTAAGGCATGTTTGAAGAGCCTGCTGAAAAGAGACATCACTTCTGAAGGCAACACTGTCCCATTATAGTAGATCCCAAAGTCAGCTATTTAAGAATCTTGCTCTCCAATTGACAGAAAATTGCTCTCCTGTTCTACCCAAAGTCCTAATCCTCACCGTTGTGCATGCAAATAAATCTGGTTTTGCATTATTTATAAAACAGCAACAATAACTTCATTTACCAAGCACCTGAGCTCCTGCAGGCAGAAGGAGTGTGTTAGCTATAGTGACTCCGCAGAAACCACAGAGGACAAATGAGTAAGACCTGAAGTCTTAGGGGCCAGACACTCTGCAGAGTACTTTAGACTTCACTTCCAATATCTCAAATTATGGGGAGATACTACATGATCCCTGTGTTGCCCATAAGCAAACCAGGGTTCAGAGAAGCTGGGTCACTTGTTTAATTAAGGTCACACAGAAAAGAAGTTAACAGGGCTGGGATTGGACCCCATCTAGGACCCCCTCCCACTATCTCTCTGGTTCAAAATTATGAATGTGACTCAAAGACATATCTGTGGGTCTCCAGCTGACTTTATACTTGTTGATTTTATGTCTGAGCAGGCATTTGTTCAACAAATTTAATTTAAAAAAATGTTTTGTAAATAAAGTTTGATTAGAACACAGACACACCCACTTGGATGGTGTTATCTACAGGTGCTCTGTTGAATGAGGGCAGAGTTGCATAACTGTGACAGAAATTGTATGACCTGCAGAGCTGAAAGTGCTTACTGGTTCTTTTTAGCAAATGTTTGTTCACCCCAATCTATATTATCTTATATTATCTTATTGTTATATTATCTTATAACAAGATAATTTTATCCCACAGAACAACCTGTTCAGAGGGTAGCAGGTTCTTGGTTCTACGCTGGTTAATCCAGTGCAATAGAATTAGGAGAATTTTGCTAGAACTCCAACCATTTGACTTCCCCAGTATATCTCACTGGCCATAACTGTGCTAAATACCATTTATAATTACCAGTGAGGGGAATGTAATTACCATGATTTGTTTAGGCCAGTTAGGATTCAGATTCTGGGCCTGGGGAGGAGCCCAATCTTCAACCCTTCTTGTGGCACATGAGCACATATATATAATTCTCTTTCTTCCTCTCTCTGTATACAAGACTCTCTATATGAATTATGAATGCCTATAAATAAAACTAAAACTATAATTATAATCATATTTTTTTTGTCTTTATACCTAGGATCTCAGTACTTAAAGGCAGAAACATGTTCTTCTCATGTTACAGATCTGGTTCTATTATAGTGATCCTGGAGAAACTGAGACAAGATAAAATTTCTCACAATAGATCCTATGTAAATTTAAATTTTACAGTGGATTCTCTGTGGTGAAATATGAGGAAAATTCTACTTCTAACAAAAATTGAGCCAATAGAAAATTTCAGTTAAGACATTTTATTCAACTATTACAATGAGACATTTTACAATGAAAATTTTTCTCTGATTAACTTCATATTACAATGAAAATTTTGCTCTGATTAACTTAATGAAAAAAGAGTTCTCTAATAATTAAAATGAATGTAAATACTCTACTTAAGAATATGGACCATTCAGCCCAAGTGTGTAGGATCAAATCCTATCTCTGGCAAATAGTTTCTGTGTATTCTTTGGCAAGTTGATGGAACTTTCTGTATCTCTGTTTCCTCATTTGGCAAAAGGAGATCATAATGGGACTTACCTCATAGAATGGCTGTGGATATTAAGTGAGATAATAAATGTACAGTGACTAGAACAGTACCTCTCTACACAGGCCAGCTAATATTATTATAATTTAGTAATATATCCATTGAGATAACCACAGTGTCCCTTTTCTGCCTACATATTTTCTAGAATTTAATTTATTTACTTACCAAACTTAAAAATCTCTAAGATACTATTATTCTTCAGCACAATAGGAGACCAAAAGAAAAAAATGAACCCTAAAATGTTTATAGTTGTTTGTATTTCATGAGCTTCAATGAGTCAGTGTTTTCAAAAGCCTGAATAAGAATAAAATCATTGGCGGGAGTGCCTGGGTGGCTCAGTGGGTTAAGCCTCCACCTTCGGCTCAGGTCATGATTTCAGGCTCCTGGGATGGAACCTTCTCTTCTGCCTGCCTCTCTGCCTACTTGTGATCTCTCTCTCTCTCTCTGTCAAATAAATATATAAAATCTTAAAAAAAAAAAAGAATAAAATCATTGGCGTCAAACAATATGAATTAGGGTTTATAGAGTAAAAATTACATTGATGGCTCTTGGAAGTGGATGAAATATAGATGGCACTTGGAAGTGGATGAAATCCTTAAGAATGTGCTCCTGGTGGGCCAATCTCCAAAAATGGGATGCTACCTAATTTCTAGCATCTCTCTTAGTGCTTTTGAAGATATTAATCACTTCTCTATTTTTCATGGGAGAAGAGTAGGGGGCACTTAGGAAGGTGAGGTGACTATAAATGAATTAAGATATATAGATTAATGGGAATGTGGAAATGTAAGACAGTACAGCCACTGTGACACAGCGTGGGGGGATAACAATCCTACCATACAGCAGTGATTTGGAAACATGTTCTCACATGTTTGGGAAGTGCTGCTTCTCTAATTCAGTCCTTGGACCCAAATTAAGGGTTAGCAAAATATTTGATGGAGGCTACTGTCAGCAAAGCATCAAGGGGCCAATGATGAGGTGAGTGGATATAAGAGTTGCTGGAGTTCTCTGATCGTTACAGAGAAGCTTTGGATCGGGCAGGTCCAGATCCCGTTCTTGCAGGGCAGATGGTGGTAATGGTACTTAGGACTTTTGCCTCTGCCTTTCAACTGTGTGGCTTGGGTCCTGGCTCCATTCATCCCTTCCTGGCTGCACTGACCTTAGCAAATCATTTGAAACATCTGTGATTCAATGTACTCATCTTCTTTAAAATAATAATACCTACCTATTAGGGCTGTTATAAGAAAAATAATAGCTATCCATCTCTCTCTTTCTCTCTCTCAGTCCCTGTGGTGTGTGTACCTATGTATTGCTGAGATCAGTGTTTTACACAAAATAAGCACTTAGTATCTATCACCATTATTTTTATGAAAACTCCCATCATGTCTCCATTCTCCCAGAAACTTGAGAGAAGTCAAGATTTATAGGATACTAGGGTCTTTAAGACCCTGTCTCAGACAAAGCAGGCTAAGCAAACTACTGCTGGGGTATCCATTTAAATGGATTCTTCTGCAGGTCTAATAAAAAGTTGTCCTTTTCAAGGCTGTCTCCATTTGATGTTTTTAATCTACCCTAAAATATTTTATCAGGCATTTAATCATTGAGAGCTGTAATCAAGAAACCTGACTTGTGTATAGACTTCCTTTTTGACTGACTGGAGCAGCATTCAAAGGTAATGCACTTCTCCACTGGCGTGAGGTTAGGAGAAAAAAGTCAGCGCTCACACTGGACTAGCTGTAGAGTTATTGACTACACTGTCCAACTTGACCTTTAGGGGCCAAACATGAAAGCACTGAGGTGCAATTAAGTCTCCCGTTATTCTCCATAAGTGAAACATTTTAATGTATGAAAACAATCATCTTGAGAAAGGCCATTCTAGATGGAGCCTTCTGCCTAAGACAAAGAGCTGGGCAAGACAGACACAACACAATTTTGTTTTGATCAGTAAGAAGCAAATTGACTTTGGTTAATATAAGCAAATTGGTTTTGATAATCATATTGTACTTATATTAAGGCAGGAAAATATATATCTATTGAACCATGTTTGAAATTGGGCACATTAAATAAGCAGGCATTCCTAATGATAGGCTACTATAGGTGTGTAAAAAAATACCATAAAGCATTTTAAGCTTAAATGACTAGATTTTTTAACTTTATAAATATTGAAGACATAGCAAACCTTCTACCTAATGCTGTAAATGATGGCAATCAATCACCAGCAAGTAGACGAGGTCATCTGCAAAGAGGCTAGAAAAGATCAATATGGTCTCCTAGCAACAGACTTGAATACTGCAAGATCCTGCAACCATCTGGGACCTTTCAATCTCTGACCTGACCCAATAAACCACAGCAGGGTCACTCTCTGCATTTCCATAATGCTAACTCAGAGAACATATTTCCCAATGACAAAGAAGTTAGTACTTATCAAATAAATATGAGGGGGAATGAACACCTAATACAGGATAGCACAATAAAGAGTTAATTAATTTATATCTGTGGTAAATGATACTTTAAATTGACCTAGATAGCACTGTATAAAATAAAACTGAAGGTACAAAGAAAATCAAATGCTCTTGCTCAGCAAATTCAAATTATAGAAATTAACAAAAATTGAGAATCATTGGGCTCTGGAGTCTAGTAGTGTTTATTGTTGTTTGTTATTCTAATCAGCATTAAGCTATATATTTTATATGATAATCAAAATAATTTTCCAGATAGAAAATGCCTTGTTCTGATTCTTATCCCAAATTGATTTTTAATTATACATTTTGCATCAGTTCTTTTTTTTTACCAACCTTATTTTTAAACCCAGTCATTTCAATTAAGAATGACAAAGACAAATTATTATAATACAGTGTGATAGATACAAAGTATACACCATAACTTGATCCTAAATAGAACACTTTACACAGCCTGTCTTAGGGGTGGTGGTAGAGACAATATTTCTGGAGGATTTGATATTTGAACAACTTTTCTTAGTTGAGTCTCTTTTTGGACTGAGTTTGTCTGGTTTCATACCACAGATCCAAAACTGACTAGTTGATGACTGGGTAAACTACGTAATATTTTGGTGTCTTAGTTTCTTCAGCTATATAAGTATTGGAAGTTGTTCCAAGTATTAAATTAATGTGTGCAAAGTACTTATAAGTATATCTGGCATAGGGGCACCTGGGTGGATCAGTCAGTTGAGCATCTCACTCTTGGTTCAGGCCGGGGTCATGATCTCACAGTCATGAGATCAAGCCCAGCACTGGGTTCTGTGCTCAGCTGGGAGTCTGCTGTAGATTCCATCTCTTCCTCTTGCTCTGCCCCTCCAACCACTCACATGCATGCATGCTCTCTCTCTCTCCAAAAATTAATAAATTAATCTTAAAAAAAGAATATCTGGCATATAGTTAGTTCAATAAATATTAGTTTTCATGGTTATCTTTAGGAATAACTAATTTGATATATACTAATTTCCTCAATTAACTCTGTAAGTATTTCCTGGGGGCCAACTCTATCAGGCAAGGCTCGGAGTTTTGGTTCCACAGCAGTGAGCATGAGACAAAGTTTCTGTTTCCATGGGAGAATATCCCTGAGATCAAGTCCATTCATCTTCCACATAAGGCACTGGTAACAGCTGTCTTAAATTCTAGATTTCTAAAATGAGCATACAAAGAAGTCTATATGCACGGGCAAGAGTTTACCACACTTCTTGATAACTCATTCTGCTCCAAGGAAAAGGTTAGGGAAAATAAATGAAAGTAAAACTTATATGTTCCTCAGCTTGCATAGGCAGATGCTATAGATGTGATTTGAGAGGCACTATTGAAAGGCTCAAGTTCCTAAATCTTTCTTTAACCATAATATTCTCATTATTAGAACTTCTTTAGTTTGGGATAAAAAAACTATGATCCTTAGAAGTCACTTTCAGCACACAAAGTTTTCTGGTAAGAATGATGAAAATTAAGGCACAATTATCGACTAGTATAATATGAAGATCAATTTATCAGACATGAGCAAGCCTGTCACCTGGGAAGGTATAAGAGCAGTAGAAGAAAGAGTTGGGGAAGAATACAAGAAAGGATCACTTTTCCTCATGATGAGAAACCCTTCGTAAGCACTGCAGAGGAGGCCCCTGGGCAGCCTGGGGTCATAGACCTGAGGGCTGTCACTATCTAGGCAAGAGAGGAAGGAGCACATAATGAATGATGAGTGAATCCTGTCACTCCCACTCTCCAAAACATGACAAAACAAAACAGGAAAAATGACACATTTATTTGTTTTGTTTAAGAGAAAGATGACCTGGATTCCAGTTCAGCTTTATCATTTACTGTCTCTGGGACCAGGGAAACTCATTTCACTTCTCTGAGTTTCAGTGTCTTCACCTCTAAAATGGCAATGTCAACACGTTTCTTGCTAGACTGTTGTAAGAATCAAATGAAATGAAGTGAAATAATTTATGTAGATCTTAGCTCACATAGTAGGCATCTGGTATATAAAATAATAATGATGGGCTACCTGGGTGGCTCAGTGGGTTAAGCGTGTCACTCCTGATTTTGGCTCAGGTCATGATCTCGGATCCTGGGATTGGGCTTTGCATGGGGCTACCTGCTTAGCACGGAGCCTGCTTGTCTCCCTTTTCCTCTGCCCTTCCCCCTGCTTGCACACTCTCTCTCTTGTTCTCTCTCTCTCAACCAATCAATAAAATAATAATGACAAAGATAATAGTTATTTTATTATTTTCATTACCTTAGGTCATAAATGTCCCTAAGACAGGAAGGAAAGAGGTGCTCATTTCTCCTGTTGTTATAGTACTCAGTAGAGAACAACATTAAGTTGGAGGCTTGTATACAACATACATATATATGGCTTAAACCAATATGTGAATACTTGAGCATGAATGTCTGTATTGGGCCCAGTGCTGTGCAGGATATCACAGAGAATACAAGAATAATATGAGATGACCATCACTCTCAAGTACTATTACTATCGTACCATTTGGATGGTGAAACAAAACAAACACAATCCAGAGAAAAGTCAGTGCAGCCAGAAGGTAAGACTTTTAAGAACAGAAAATAACTAATCTAGGGGCACCAGGGGGCTCAGTCAGTTAAGCACCTGACTATTGACTTTGGCTCAGGTTATGATCCCAGAGTTGTGAGATGGAAACCCCCATCAGGCTCCATGCTGGGTGGAGTTTGCTTAAGATTCTTCCATTCCCTTTCTCTCTGCCTCTCTCCCACTTCTCTCTCTCTTACTCTTTCTCTCCCTCACTAAAAAAAAAAAAAAAAAAAAAAAAAAAAAAAGGAAAGAAAATTATGAAATAACTAATTGGAAGTTGAAGAACAGAAAGAGTCTGGAAGAGGGCAAGAATTAAAGGAGGATTTTTCAGGTTGAGAACAGCATGATTCAAACCAACTGATGGCATGTATAGAAAACCAGCCAAGGGAATAACATAAGTCAGGGAATAACTAGAAGTGAGAGAAATGGTGTGAAACCACTGTGTGGAGCTATCCATGGAGGGCCTTAAGAAATGACAGCAACATTTCTTGCTGAGCCAGAAATACTAGATCACTTCATAAAATGAAATGTAAGGTCCTAAGTTTTTTAAGAATAGCAAAGAGTGGCAAACGATTAACAATGACAGGTCTCCTTGACTGCATATAATCTAGGATAAATAAGCCAGAGCAAAGATGGTTCCTTTTTCTCTGTTAGATACAATTCATTGCCTGGTATCAAAACAATCATTTCCAAGGAAAAATAGATTATGAAAAAGAGTAATTACACATTTGGGAACATAATAGTTGCCTTTACTTTTTCCTCTATTTTTGCACTGATTTCCTAATAGAGTTGGCAAATATAAATTACAAACATATCAGGCATTTCATAAACATCCCACACATTTCCAGGGTAGCTCAGAGCCAAATGTGGAACCAGTCAGGCAAATAAAATGTAAGATCACCTCTCAGAACAGCTGATAGCATAAAACTGCTTCTTTCCCCCAAACTGGATGTTCCTACATTGTGAATACTCACCCTGAAACTAAAGGATGTCAGGCTATACCTCATTATGTTGATCTGTCCCAACACAGGCAGCCAGGAGCCAGCCAGGTTGTTATAACATGAGTCTCATGGGAGGAAGGACATGCAATAAATGAGAAAATGGTTTTAATGGTATTGAGAAGGAGCCCATCCCAAGCCCACTGGCTCAAAAAAGTGAGCCACATCAGTAGCTCTTACTAACTATGATCAGGATCAGAATCATTAAGTCGGTAGAACAGTATCTATCAATGCAGTGGAATATGAGACAGAACTAATCTGCCCTTATCATAAAAAAAAAAAAAAAGCTTTATTTGTATTGTTCCGGTCTCTTGGTTTAAAAATTGAATTTATTTAAAATAAATAGTAATAAAGGTATGAATTCTTTCTTTTTTTTTCTTTCTTTCCTTCTTTCTTTCTTTTCTTTTTTACTATCTGATCTGTTACTACAAATACAAAGCAAACATGTAAAATGTTACTCAAGGCACAGACAAGAAATTAGGGGAAATGACAAAGACTTTTTTCTGTATCATGGAAAGAATTTTCAATATGTGAAAACTGAACAAATAATTCATCATTTTAATACTTAGCTTAATTAAAGATCTAACATCATTCATAACAGGAACAGGGGAGAAAAATAGGAAATGCTTTCTTAATGTGATAAGGGGTATGCCAGTATATGAGAGAGGTGTGGTTGGACATGAATGTGTATTTCCTCTAACCATGGAGGCTTTCATAAATTTATGATTCATCTTACTCATTCTTGAGCTGCATAAAATACCCATACTATATTATTTTCCCTGAAGAGCAAGGGGTGATTTCCTATTCATTTATAGTCAACAAATAATTATTGAGCAATAAGCACTGTATTATTTTGAGGCTGTTGCATAACTTGGCATATTTTAGGAGTTTTTGTTGATTCCCAGTAAGTAGACTCCAGCACAAATGAGTTACCCTGTGGGAAGGCAAAATACCAGACATTTCAGTTTCTGAGATTCTGTCCAGACTTTCTCCCTAAGCTGCTGTCCTGACATAGACCAAGATAATTCTATCACTGTGAACCTTTGATATTTAATGAACTATTTTTTTGCAATCTTAGATTTCTTTTGAAATGAATCACTAGCAATTATCTATGACAAATTGGAGATGGTGATTTTACAGGTAGAGAGAGAAGGCAGTAGAGTAGCTAAGATAAAAAGCACGGCTAAAGTATATAAGACAGAGAAAGAAAAAGAAAAAGAGCTGGTCTGGGTAAATAAGAGGTAAGAATAGTAGTGATATAATCAGAAACACATAGAGTATGTAGTAATAAAAGAGAGAGAGAGAAATGCACAAAGAGAATTCTATCCTCTTTTTTGCTTTTTTTTCAACTTGCATCGAGTCTGATTTAGTTAGCATATGTTGGTTGCAATCTCTCCCTAGCAACAGCCTCTCATTGGTCACCCAGCTGCCATGCGATTCCATGAAATCCAGCTCAGCTTTATGCCTAAACACAGAGCCCCACCACCACCCTCATGATAAGATAAGCAGACACAGTTTGAGAGGACAGCAATAAGACCAGTTCTTTTTTTGTTAGGGCCTAATGAGCTCCCCTAAGGGTCTAACTTATCAAATATACCCAGACAGAACCAATCTCTTCCTACCAATTAAGCTTTCATCTTTTTGCAGTAAGATCAATAAAAACATTACTGAGGTATTGGTTGTCTCAAATATGAATATGAGCATGCATAAATTCAATCCTAAATTAAAAAGACGCATCTGGAGAGAATGTATTGAAGGAAAATACTCCTGGGACCTCCGAGAGAGACAAAGTCAAAGTCAGGCAAGACTTGATAGAACTGTCAGCATCAGGACTTAACAATACATTAAAAGGAGATTTTTATTTTTAAATTACAGATTCACCTATAAGGAGATCCTAGAGCATAAAATCAAGAATGGAACCATAGAAATTGTGAAGATACAATTTTAAGGTCATACTAGGTTGTTAAATTTTACTTAAAAGAAGAAGGAAAAGCAAAACTGAATCATTCAATAGCAAATTGAAAGATTGCTCAGGATTCAGCACACTTTTTATTCATTCCACATATGGGAGGAATGCCCAAGCTACTTTAGTTTCTATGAAATGCACTATTTCTGATATTTTAAATAATATTTTACTGCCTAGCATTTATCTATACTCATCTCTTTGTTCATTTGCTTTCCCAACACTGCAGTCTCCACAGAAGGAGTCTAAAATGAAAATATGTCTTAAGGCAACTGGACGATATTAAATGAAATTTAACATTTCTTTTTATTGTGATGTATGATTTCTCCTAGTATAATGAGTGTCTTTGAATTTATGCCAAGTGAGGCATTCCTTTCAGCATCTCTCTCTGGAGATGAGGACAAACTATATACTACTATGGTATTTGCTGAATTTCCAAGGAAAAAAGTGTCCACACTCTCAGCCCTCCAAGTGGAACATCTGGAATGGGAATTAAGACAATGCCAAGATGGCATTAAAAACCGGATTGAAGCACTTCCTTGTGTGCCAAATTCTCTTAAAAATGCACCTTCCCACAAAATCCTATGCCACTGCAGCCTCAGGATCTGAACATCACTGTTCTGAAGCAAGGGAATTGTTTTTTTATTGCTGTTGTGATACAGAGACAATGAAATGTGACGCTGTTTCCTTTCCTAGGAACTAAGAGCGGGGACAGGACCTTGAAGTAGTTTCGTTTTGCCTTCAATGTAACTTGATTTCCACTTCTCCTGGGACATAGTGATAGAAGGCAGCTGCAGTCTGAAGGTTACGCTGACCTCAGTTTTCAAGAAATGGACAACAGTGAAAGAAACATGTGCCCCAGAGTCACAGAGATTACAGCCATTCCTTAGACATCCATGTGGAAATGATTTTTGTCCTTACTTTGGCTTCTGTGAGTTCAATAAACATTGAACATTTACTATCCTCCAAGCACGGCACTAGATACTGCGGGTATGATTGGGGGTATGAAGGTAAGCATTATTAATTTGGGGGTCCTATCCTTATAGTGTTAATAGACATCACAGATATGCTCAGATTCACTACAACATGGTACAGGGTAGGAAAAAAACAAGCCCAGGAAAAGGGTGGTTAGGGTTAGATGGAGGTTTGAAGCAGAAGGCATCTGATCACTTTTAAAAAGCCCTATGGGAAGGGAAACTCAGGTGGCTCAGTCCATTAAGCATCTGACTTCAGTTTAGGTCAAGATTCCGGGATACTGGGATTAAGGCCCTCATCAGGCTCCCTGCTCAGTGGGGAGTCTGCTTCTCCTTCTCCCTTTGCCCCATCCTCAGCTCAGGCTCGCTCTCTTGTTCTTTCTCTAAAATAAATAAATAAAACCTTAAAAAAAAAGAAGAAGAAAGAAAATAAGCCCTCTTGGAAAGGCTGAAGGTAGGTGTTAGACTCAGTTACTGTTCTTCAGAGCATGCATTCACTCATACCCTCAATGTTTACTGAGTGACTACTATGTGTTCAAATTGTCTCAAAGTTTAATAATTAATAAAGACAAATCATTATAAGCAATAAGGGAAATACTATGATAGAAATGTAAGTGGTTGTTATGGGTTGAATTGTGTCCCCTCAAAATCCATATGGTAAAGTCCTAACCCCACCACCTCTCCACTTCTGTACATCAAAATGTGACCCTATGTGGAGATGGGGTTTTTATAGAGGTAATCAAGTTTAAATGGGATCACTAGGATGGACCTTAATCCAACATGACTGCTTTATAAAAAGGGAGAATTTGGACTCAGAGACATGCATACAAGGAGAAACATGATATGAGCATGAAGATGGTTATCTTTGCAGCCAATGAGAGTCCCAGAACAGATTTTGCCCTCACAGACACCCTCAGAAAGAACCAACCCTGTCAACCCTTTGTTTTTAGACATCTAGCCTCTAGAACTGTGAGCCAGTAAATTTCTGCTGGTTAAGCCACCCAGTTTGTGGTACTTCATGACTGTAGCAAATATAGGGATTTAGTGGGCACACCAAGAAAGGAAGAAAACTCCAGAAACAGCCTTTCATAAATGTCTTGTATGAAATCCAGTAACTATAAGATTATCAAGTTCCCAAAGAAGAGCTATTCATCCACATAACATATATTTATTAAGTACCTTTATGTTGCTTCAAATTTTTATTTAAATTCTAGTTAGTTAACATATAATGTAATATTAGTTTGAGAAGAAGAATTTAGTGATTCATTTACATAGAACATCCAGTGCTCATCACAAGAAGTACCCTCCTTAATACCCATCACCATTTAGCCCTTCCCCTGCCCCCTCCCTCCATCAATCCTGTTTATTCTCTATAGTTAAGAGTCTCTTAGAATTTGCTTCCCTCTCTTTTTTTTCCCCTTCCCACATGAGTGAAATCATATAGTATTTATCTTTCTCTAACTGACTTAATTCACTTAGCATAATAAATTAACTTATTTCACTTAGCATAATACAGTGTAGTTCCCCCATATTGTTGAAAATGGCAAGATTTCATTCTTTCTGATGGCTGAGTGTTGTCATACACACACACACACACACACACACACACATATCCTACCTTCTTTGTCTATTCATCGGCCTTTGACATTTGGGCTTTTTCCATAATTTGATGATTGTTGACAGAGCTGCTATACGTCAGAGTACATGCACCCTTTCAAATCAGTATTTTGTATACTTTGTATTTTGTATACTTTGGGTAAATACCTAGTAGTATAATTGCTGGATCATAGGATAGCTCTATTTCTAACTTTTTAAAGAAGCTCCATACTGTTTTCCAGAGACTTTTCAAGTATCTACTACTTAAGAACTATTTCCAGTCGTGGGTAAAGTACAGAGCAATGTGGGCCCTCAGAATGTTTACAATCTGTTAGAGACAGACTCCATTGCAAGATACTAACTGACCACATATGCATATGATTTTTTTCTATTCTATCAGTTCTTCCATTGATCTTTGTGTCACCTTTTATACCAGTACCATACTATTTTGATTACTATATAACTTTATAATACAATATAACTTTATAATATAGCTTAAAATCAAGAAGTATGAGTCTTCTAGCTTTGGTCTTCTTAGGATTGCTTTGGCTATTCAGTTTAGTGATTTTTTTTTTTTTATTTTTGTAAAAAATTGCCATTGACCTCCAGCTGTAGCCCACAGTTGGACGGGGCTGGAGGCTGTGCTCTGCAGTTGGGTGTCACTGGTTGGGGTGCTTGCCTGGGCAAGGCTGCAGGCTGTCTTTCAACAACTGAGCAGGGCTATAGCCTACATTCCTCTGCTGGATGGGTTTACAGGTGAGGCTTCATAGCTTGGTGACACAGCTTGGCTGGGTTCTGAGGCTGCCCAGAGACAATGTTGGTCTCCCTAGTTATGTGGGGCCAGAGGCTAGGGCTCAACAGCTGGGCAGAGCTTCTGGCTTGGCTTCCTGTGCAGGGCTATAGGATGAATCCCACAGTAACCAGGTTGTCTGGTCAGGCTTTCTGGATGGGTAGGACTTGATGTTACACTCAGCAGCTGGGCAGGGCTGAAAATTTGTTTCTCTGTCTGAATAGGGCAGTAGAATTGGCTCTGTGACCAGCATGATCTATTGACTGAAGACCGAGTAATAATTTGGATTCTAGTTAGGAATCTTTCAAGTGTAGAGAGTATAAAAGTGAAAATAAAGTATTTTAAGAGAATGCAAATATTTTCTAATTAAAAATTAACTCTACCGTACTTAAGTTTTTAATTTTTTCTTTCTTTATTGTAAAACACAATAAACACAGAAGTGTACAAAATTTGTAAAAGTTTAGCATCCATTTATAAATTGTTCTTATTCAGATCCTAATGGTCATTTTCTGGTCATAAGTTTTATATATTGTCAAGAAGCAGTGAAGGAAGTGAAAATTTAGCTGTGTTTCTTATAAGATAGGCTCTCCCCTATCTCAGCAATATCATTAACAGATTTACAATTTAAGGAATATAGAAACCCAGAAACTACACACTGACCAGGCGACCAATCATTTGTTTCTCCTGAATTGGAAATTGATTTTGGTATTAAGCTGGCTGGAATGATTGGTGTCAAATACAAATGTGGGACCCTAAGTCGCCAATATAGTAATAGAAGTGATTATTTCAACCCTAAGGCCCAGAGTTAGCTGGTCAGAAAGTCATCTGTTTTTTAACTAAGGAGAACAGATAATTAAAAGGGCAACGGTATCCTATAATAGTAGCCTACAAAACTGCACTTGCAAGGACTAAGAAAGAGCCCAGTATGGGCCTCTGGCCACCACAAGAGAGTTAGATCCAGAGTGAAAATGGTGTTGTGGGAGAGAATAAACAGGACTTCAACACTGAAACTTTTAGAAAACTGAACTCAAGAGATATTAATTTCATTTTTTATTCAGCAATTTTGTTTCATATAATTTATTTTTTTTAAAGATTTTATTTATTTATTTGACAGACAGAGATCAGAAGTAGGCAGAGAGGCAGGCAGAGAGAGAGAGGAAGGGAAGCAAGCTCCCTGCTGAGCAGAAAGACAGATGTGGGGCTCAATCCCAGGACCCTGGGATCATGAACTGAGCCGAAGGCAGTGGCTTAGCCCACTGAGCCACCCAGGTGCCACTAATTTACAATTTTTATTTTAGAATAGAATTCCCTCACTTTTTAACCTATTTTTATGTGTGTGCCTTCTAAGCAGACCAGACAGGAGGTACCTACGTTGCCATAAATGTGTCTGAATCTCTTCTTGTGAGTTAGGGACAGTCTAGGTAGCTATGTGGTACAGAATTAATTTTGACATTTTAAATAACTGAAGGAAAGATGTAGACTGGTGAATGCCTTTTTGAAGGAGTAATTCTAATTATATAAAACATAACACTAGATACCATGGATAGGATGATCATACATCCTACTTTGCCTGGCCTGTTTGCCAAGTGTAATTAGACATTATTATATTATATGTTATATTATATTATATTATATTATATTATATTATATTATATTATATATTGTTATTATTATTTCTTTTTGGGGTCACAGTTCTATGTTGGGAAAATCCTATAGCTGCTTTGAGCCTGGATGGAATGAGGAGGGCTTTACTACCAGTTAAAGGTTTGGAAACAAGCCTGGAGTAGAGCCTGTGGAAGGACCCTGGGGCCTCCCTAGATAAGCTGGTTACTGGGACACTGTCCTTCCCCTCTCTAGGTACCCCCAAGCCAAGTTCTCTAAGCCTTCTGTACTAGCACCTACAGCTTTACTTTAGAGCCATTCACGCCTTTCCCCAGCCACAACCCTCTATCCTGCCACCTCCCTGAGTTCTTTCAGGTGTTCTCCCCACCCCCTCTAGTGGATGGGAATTTTTCTGGGCCCTCATACTTTAGTAAGGACCCTAAGGTGGTCCCAAGCAGCACATGGCAGAGTGATGTCCACAGTAGAGGATCTCAGGGCCTTGTGGTCCTTTTTGAGGTGAAGGGGGAGACTTTCACTTTCTTTTTTAAATTATTTTTTTATAAACATATAATGTATTTTTATCCCCAGGGGTATAGGTCTATGAATCCCTAGGTTTACACACTTCACAGCACTCACCATAGCACATACCCTCCCCAATGTCCATAACCCCATCCCCCTCTCCCCAGCAATCCTCAGTTTGTTTTGTGAGATTAAGAGTCACTTATGGTTTGTCTGTCTCCCAATCCCATCTTGTTTCATTTATTCTTCTCCTACCCTCCTAACCCTCCACGTTGCATCTCCACTTCCTCATATCAGGGATATCATATGATAGTTGTCTTTCTCCGCTTGACTTATTTCATTAAGTATGATACCCTCTAGTTCCATCCACGTCGTTGCAAATGGCAAGATTTCATTTCTTTTGATGGCTGCACAGTATTCCATTGTATATATATACCACATCTTCTTTATCCATTCATCTGTTGATGGACATTTAGGTTCTTTCCATAGTTTGGCTATTGTGGACATTGCTGCTATAAACATTCGGGTGCATGTGCCCCTTTGGATCACTACGTTTGTATCTTTAGGGTAAATACCCAGTAGTGCAATTGCTGGGTCATAGGGTAGCTCTATTTTCAACTTTTTGAGGAATCTCCATGCTGTTTTCCAGAGTGGTTGCACCAGCTTGCCTTCCCACCAACAGTGTAGAAGGGTTCCCTTTCTCCGCATCCTCGCCAGCATCTGTTATTTCCTGACTTGTTCATTTTAGCCATTCTGACTGGTATGAGGTGGTATCTCATTGTGGTTTTGATTTGTATTTTCCTGATGCCGAGTGATGTGGACACTTTTTCATGTGTCTGTTGGCCATCTGGATGTCTTCTTTGCAGAAATGAGACTTTCACTTTCAAAAGTATTCTCATTTGACAGGTAAGTTTTGTTGCCTGTTTATCCATAAGAAATAGAAAACTCCTCAAAAAGCACACAAATAACTTGAGGAATATACAACTTGGTATAATGGCTATGGTTATTCATGCTCATCTTCACAAGACACTGAACAGGACCTTCCTTTGATGTGAAGTTTGGGAGAATGGGCTAGAAATACAGGTATTTCCCTGAAATTGAAAAAACAAAACAAAACAAAGAAAGAAACAAACAAACAAAAAAACATGTCTGGGAGTCAAGTCTCCAGGTCTTCCATAAAATTTCCATATAGGACAGGGTTTGGAGAAAAAAAAAATCACATAATATATCTGTGCCTGGATATTCTCACTTATAAAACAGGGGGCAAGTCTACATTAATAGTGTTTAGACCCTTTCTTGAGGAGCCCTGGGTTATAGAGGTGCCTTAAGTGTGGGGATGAGAGGTCTCTAGTTTCACAAATATTGCTTCAC
This sequence comes from Mustela nivalis, assembly GCF_964662115.1. Classification (NCBI taxonomy): domain Eukaryota; kingdom Metazoa; phylum Chordata; class Mammalia; order Carnivora; family Mustelidae; genus Mustela; species Mustela nivalis. The sequence goes on from NC_139021.1 coordinate 53,694,967, forward strand.
TTAGAGCAACAGCTTTCTCTGTTTACATATTGAGCTTCTGCCCACAGCTTCACTTGAATACAAGTTTCCAGCTTCAGAGATGAAGATGTAAAATACTTGATTTTGAAATTCTCTGACAAATGATCCAGTAAATCTAACTGGGTAATGGGGACATTATTACAGGGTGGTTGCTGGAGTGCTTGTCAACCCAGGGGCATAGACGCTCCAAGCAATGAGAAAATGATTCCAATATATAGGAAGCCTGCTTACCTTCCTTCCACATCTAATAAAGGTAGTAGGTGATGACGTTGCTTGTGCCTTTATAGGTTGCATGTAGAAAATCAAACCTATTGCATTTCCTTCTCAAGAGTTCTCAGCAAGCCCTAGGCCTATGTCTAACTGTCTCTGTGGGAAAACACACCTTTTAGATTCTTGGGTTTTCAATCATATTGTTTGTGTGTAAAATCAGGACAACATCTTCTGTCTTGGTCTCACTTGCTTGTTGCCATTATCAGAGAATGTAGTAAGTGCAGGAAGCAGCCTGGAATGCTTCAAAGGAGTGCATTTCATTATTATTTTTTAGGCATGTTTCTTGGGATTATTATTTTTTTTAAAAGATTTTATTTATTTATTTGACAGGCAGAGATCACAAGTAGGCAGAGAGGCAGGTAGAGAGAGAGGAAGAAGCAGGGCTCCCTGCTGAGCGGAGAGCCCAATGTGGGGCTCGATCCCAGGACCCTAGGATCATGACCTGAGGCGAAGGCAGGCTTTAACCCACTGAGCCACCCAGGCGCCCCTCTTGGGATTATTTTTAACATAATTTTGGGGGGTTATTCTATACTACTCTTGAATGTGAATCAACTTAAATTGTTTATCATAATATTTTCTAAAAATGTTAGTTCTCAGAGACTTCATACTGTAGTCTATTGGTTACAAGCAAAGGAAACCAATCCTATCTCCAGCAAAATGGCAATGAATGCTTACAGGACAAGTGAAAATCTAGATGGTAAGATATATCTGACAGGCTTAGGAAACAGACAGATCCAGGGAACTACTTAGACACAAAGAGGCAGGAAAAAAATACAAGGTACCTGGATTGTTTGGCAGCGTGCACTGGACATTGTTCATGGTGAACATGCACGTGTTCACTATTCATTGTTCCTGCAATGAATTATCTCTAACCAGAGACAGGTAGTTTTTTAAAACACATATCAATGTCTTGGTATAGCACAGACACCGAACCATCAGGATGGTCTCTAGCTAAAAATCCAGGACGACCATACTACTGCATGCCTACTAGATATCAGACCTTGCCTCCAATTATCCCTCATGTCTGCATCTCTAACTCAAGATCAAAGATCCATTTAATTCCATTTCATTCAATGAGCTGGGGCCAGTCTTGGTCACATCACGTGAGGAGTTTAGGGAGTGTGTAGCCAAGAATTCTTCAGTACCTGAAAAACACTACCCTTGACCAAAAGGGCATACAAAAGAAAACTGTGGGCTAATACTGAAGGGATTGCATTTTTCACAGCCAGAATGACAAATACTCACACAAAAAAGTGTGGTATTTAGTCGCTGTCTTGTTTCTCCCATCCATATTTTGGTAATTGAATTATCTCTTATTTCTCTAGAGTGCAGAAAAAGTAATGCTGAGGTGACAGATAATATATGCAAGACACGAAATTTTAGATGATGATACTTATTTGCACTGATTTATTCAATGTTATTTCACTGAGCAATCAAACATTAAAATTTAATAAGACAGGGTACAGAAATATATGTGACAGATAATATTTAGCATGTCTTTTTCAGAGATAGAAACCTTCTTTAATTTGAGTAAAGAAATGAGATTCCACAAGGAAGCTTACACATTTATAAGTGCAGATGACATATATAGAATTTTTGGTAGTATTTTGCATACGTGCATTTTTTTTATATACAAAGCAAAAGCTTCTTCCTTCCTATGATAAAGTAAGTTATTTCCTTCATCTTGTTTCCATAGTAATGGACTGGTGTTAATCTGACCGACCCACCACGGAAAGTAGAAGTCTGAGTTACTCTGCCAGTTTCCAGCTGAGTCTCCAAGGATGAGAACAGTCTCCTAAGTGGCTAGAACTAACCCTCACTACTCAAGCCATCAGGGAAGCTGGCAACTAACGAGATGAATCAAACAGCTTGGGATCAAAAGCGAAAGACCAAACACAATGGAGAACGCAAAAACTGTTCATTTACAAGGGAGACATGGAGAATGAGGTTGGAGTCAGAAAATGGAGTTACCAACAGAACAGAGAGGTGAAATCTGAATGAAACAGAAGGAAAATAGGGCAAGGGAAGTCCTGGAAATTTACCTATAATATCAATAGTTCTTTAGAGGCCAAGAAATCAATCATGTTTAGCTCTGCTCGCTATTTTTAAAGGTTAGGATCAGGGAAAATCGATCTGTTCACATCGTTTTACCATTCTAGTTTATAGGCCTGCTTCTAGTATTTGAGAGGCCCAGGACCAGAATACAAATAGAAGCCCACACATAAGACATTTAAATGTTTAACAGCTGTATATCAAACCAACAAAGTATGAAATAAAATACGTTCTCTGTGCTCATCAAACAATAGACTTTCATAACAAAAAAATGAAAAAAAGAAAAAAGGAATGCAATGGTTTATAAAATGAAAAGTGGGCAAGATATAAATTCTGATTGAATTTAATTTTTATTGAACCTATCTAGGTATTCTGTTAATAGAACCACAGTGTTTAAATGAACAATAAACAAAAGCACCTATGATTTATGAACTATGTTACTTATTTTATAGTTTGTTTTTTCCTCTCCTAATCATGATTTTATAATGGATATTTTTAGATACTTATATTCTTTTGAAGTGATGATGTAAAAGATCAAAAAAGAAAATACAATTTTTCAAAGTCTATAGAAGCCTTGCATATAAAAATTTAAATTATTACCCAGCCATCAAAAAGAATGAGATCTTGTTATTTGCAACAACAATGATGGTTCTAGAGGGGATTATGCTGAGTGAAATCAGTCCAAAAGACAAAGACAAATACCATATGATTTCCCTAATCTGTAGAATCTAAAAAACAAAAGAAAGGAACAACCAGAAAAAGCAGAAACAGATCCATTTATACAGAGAACAAACTGGTGGTTATCAAAGGGGAAGGGAGTGGGGGGATGAGCGAATGAGTGAAGGGGAATGGGATATGCAGGCTTCCAGCTATGGAATAAACAAGTCACAGAGATGAAAGATATAATCAGTGGTCTTATCATAGGATTGTATGGTGACAGATGGGAGCTACACTTGTGGTGAGCATAGTGAAAGAACAGAGTTATTGAATCACTGTGTTATACACCTGAAACTAATGTAACATTGTGTCAACTATACTTCAAAAAAAAGGGAGGGAAATGTAAATTGAAGTAAATACAAAGAATAAAATGATATTCACGTAATTAAAAGTTAATTTCTTCTCAAGTATCCAAGCTTTTCTATTAAGCATAAAAGCAAAATACAATTTATAATAAATATCAATTTAAAAATTCATTTAAATGAATATAAATTGTTAAGATTTGGGGGAAAATATTACTAATTCTTATTGAAATTTTTGTCAAAATGGAACTACTCACATATCTAAATTTCTAATATCCAATATCCCTGCTGATACAAAGAATCAATATCAGGCTTCCTTTATGTTATGTAATATATATAAATGCCATAAATATACAATTTAGAGTAATACACACTAACGTTAGAAATGTTTCTAAACCTTCTTGCACAACTGTTGTGAAGACTTGGCCAATTTTCAAAATTTCCACAATTTCTTTGGAATTGTGCATTGAAATACAATTGAAAAGAAGAGAAACAGATGTTCAGCTCACTGGGAAATGATGCTTCCTTATGAAGTAAACTGTTAGAGTCGTGTGCTATAGGGAAAAGAATGGGGCACGTTTTTCCTCCTATCTTCTAATACTCAAATGCTTTCTGTTTCTATTTCCAGTGTTGACAGTGAGACAACCCAAAACCTTTACGGTATTCGGATAGAGGCATGTGTTGTTCAAGAACAAATGACAAGAGATGGGAAGCTCTTCTCTGCACCTGACTGGTTTGAGTGAAGGCAGCGATTTTAGGTATCTGAGTCATACTGTATCAGCCCTGAGCACTAGATGCTAGTGATGTGATTATGCATCATAATTTAATTTGTTATGTTTGTGATATTCAGGGTCCTCTAAAGCATGGGGTCCTGGGCAGGGGCCTTTTTTTGTGGGTTTAAGGATGCTAGTGCCAATTAAAAAGTATTACATCTGTTTAAAATCACTAATAAGGGCTAGAGGTACAGTTTTTAGCCACAAAAAGAGAAAAGTAAAGCATCCAAACTTGACAGAACTTCTACTTTGTAGGTCGGGGGACAAAAGCACATAATAAGTTGGTCAAGGTTAATGTACTGAAGTTTTAATCTGTAGCTATACTTCCTTATTTCTACTTCATGGTCATGATGAAGCACGTTGGCAGATCTTTACTTGTGTGTCTTAGGGACTATTGCGAAGATCAAAGCTCACATGTACTGATAAATTTATGCCGGGCTCCTGAGACAGGAGGACAAATGGGCAGGGGAGACTATTTTTGAGAACAGCAATGCGTAGGGAAAGATTTTCTATAGACCTGACATTGGCAGGTTCTGTGAGGGGCATCCATCTGCTTTGTGGAGGCATGCAGGAATAAAAGTAAGACCTGGAAAAGGTGGCTTCCAAGTGTCCCTATGACTCTGACCCTGAGATAAGAAACACAGCTTCTGGAAGAGGCCCAAAAATTGCATAGAAAATGAGAATCACCAAACTTCAAGAGTTCAGTGATCAGGGACAGCAGCATCTCAACAGTAAGTAGCAGACTGACAAAAGAAGAGGCTTTCCTGAATGTTCTGTTCTGCATAGATAAATGGGGCAAAGAGGTCAGTGGAGTAAAAATGCCTGAGATTGACTTTTCTGGTTTAAAGGAAGATTTAATTTCATTTGTTAAAAGTGAAGAAATGCAATGGTGCATGCATACTTGAGTTTGTGCTGCAAATTTATTATCATAGCACACAATTGTTATTATTCGGCACTCCATATTATATATTTGCATATTCATCATAATCATCTAGATACTTGATATCAAGAGATACTTCAATACTATTTAACAGTCTCTGGACAATATTAAACCTTAATTTCACTATATTTTTGCAACAAAATCATCCACATGCATGGATACCAGTTTTATCTATATTGGCTACTTGTATAGTTTGGATAAATAAAATCCCTACACAAATACATACCCTCATCTGGGAGTCATATTATCTGAAGAGTCATACCTAAGATTTATTCACTGCTCCTTTAAGGCTATATTTTAAAAATATAAATTGACCTTTAAAAGGCAACATAAGTTATTACCATATGAAGCTTTAGATTTTAGAAATAATTTGCAGTACTGTGAAGATAGTGAGCTTCCTGGGGACAGGGGAGAGATAGATTACACAAAGCTGCAAAAGGCTAGGAAGCAAGGGCTGATGATTTTATCTGAGTTTTGACTTGCATCTGCAGGTTCCAGTTTAGCAAGATTTCCAATGATTTTTAACAAACTCAAAGATGCAATAAAACTGAGAACAAAAGTAAAGCTCTCTAATCTTTTAGAAGCTTCCCACTGGTACAACCAACCAGATAAATGTTAGCCCAGTTTGAGAAAATATTCTTTGGAGTAAACGGAAAATTTTCTGCACTCCTATCTCTGACCGCGAATCACTGTTTCCATCTCTTTCTATGTCCTTGTGCTATGAGAAGGCTAATATACTGGGACCACAGCATTTGATACAGGTATTGTTTTTTGACTTAGGTAGATTCATCCCTGTTTCAAAATGTGTAGTAGGTCAAGGCAGTGGAGTGTACATGAGCAGAAGTGACTTGCACAGGAATCTAATGTTGTCTTCAAATAAAACCTCTTTGATATGTATCATGTTGCCTTACTTTTTCAAATAGGAAAAATCTCAGTCATGATATTCTTGTAAATATCTCCTCATAAATACTACACTCCTTGTAAATACTATTCACCCTCTTTGGATTATTCTGAGGCCAGTATTGGAAATACTCATTTGTATTCCAAATTTCTCACTTGGAAACTGTCAAAAAGTTGGCTTCCAAATATTACTGATTGGATAGTATGTAGATCAATTGGCACACTTTCTTGTTCTTTCATGTCCTTATGTTTAAGACCATTGTCAAAATGACACATTATGAGACTGCAGTTAAAGTCACAGCCAAATGTTTTTCGTTTGTTTAAGCTTGTAATGACAAATATAATAGTATCAATCAACTAATATAACACTATATGTTAACTGTACTGTAATTTAAATAATTAATAAAATAATATTTTTCCTTAAAAAAAGGAAAGCACAAGGAAAAGAGCCAATGCCAGAATCTTCGCTCTGGTTCTGAAGGAAGAATGTAGGCTTCTTGACTATAGATCTCCCAGGTGTGCACAGTAGATTTTTCCCTTTGCCCTAAGCTCCCAGGTATTTATTAACAATAAATAAATAATAACTGAAATAATAATAATAATAAAAAATATATACATATGTAATATCAATCAAGCCTCATATTTTAATATGCCCTTCCATATTTCCAAAGTGTTTTCATACACATTATTCACTCTATCTTTACCTGGTCCTATGAAGTCAATTTGAAATGTACAATCATTCTGATTTAAGATTAAGAAAATAGTCTCAGAATAAAGTGGTTTATCCAAGATTATACAGTTAGTAAATAAAAGAACCAGAAGAGAAATCCAGAGATTTTTTTAGTTCTATACTTTTGTATAATAATAATTGATAATTGAAGGACATATTCTTTCAAAAATATTTCCCCCCAAAAATTGCATTTCTGCTTTATAATTGGTAGACTTTTTAAAAAAAATACACTTTTCTCTGTTTAGTCAAATTCATTTCAGATATATGGGATTCAAATTTACACCTTCTTATTTCTTAAGCTTTGATTACCTGGCATGTGATGGGTGAAGTCAGGGCAGGTCCCATCAGTCTTCCTATCTTAACCTAAGTTGCAAATCATTTTCTAACTGAAAGTAAAAATTCGAACCATCTTCTTTTGTCTCCAAATATCAAACTATTAAGAAGATCCAAAAAAATACTATTAATTTCCTCCACTTTCCATCAGTTTATAATTCTCTCCTTCCCTTTGCTTATAGAGCTCTCTTTTCTTTACCTAGAAGGTACTAAAAAAAAAAAATGGCAGAGAGGCTAAGAGCTGAAACTGGGGCAGCACTAGATTCATTTGAAGCCCTTCAATTATGCATTGCCTCAATCACTTAGTTTGAACAGCTTCTTGGTTAGAACACTGCAATAACATTTTGATATTCCAAAAGCTTCAAAGTAGGTCAATTTGTACTACACCAAGGGAAAAAATAATAAGGTATTAAAATTGTCTCTACTTGAAACTTTTAAGTATCTTCCTATCCCTATCCAATTTCTTCTATAGTATTAAAATACCAAGACAGAAAGAAAATTAAATTCAGATTAAATTTTAAATTTACTTAATTTATACACTTGTGATGAATAAATAGTTTGTGCTACAAGATAAAACTAATTTGCTGTCTGTATAGTTCTAGAAGGAAGCCAGGCCATTATGGATAAATAATATAATATTTATTTTAAAAATAATGTTGATGCTATATTTTTGGGTCTTAATTTTGAAACAAGGCAATAAAAAGTGCATGGCTATCTATCTGCACCTTTCACAGATTTATGTTAAATTTTTGCTGGTTTGAACACTTTCCTGGCTCTGTTAGGACATGCATGTATCAGTTAAAAGTTATAAAGTCCTCAGTCCATTAGCGTTAACCATACATCCAGATAAAAATAGAAGAGCTCTTATTCTAAGAAGGACTGCATCTAGGCCTATGCAAATAATAAAATTTAGGAATCATACAAAAAATCTGGAGGACAAGAGATGTTCTCATTTAACTTGAATAAAAGATAAAGAAAGCTGAATATTTCACCAAGGCATTAGTTGTATCCACTCAGTTGATGATACTTCAAATAGCAGTAGTAGAATCTCAGGGGTGACTTGGTGCCTCAGTGGGTTGAGCTCCAGATTCTTGATTTAAGCTCATGTCATGATCTTAAGGTCATGATGAGATCGAGCCCATGTGAGGCTTCATGCTGAGCAGTGGAGCCTACTTGGTATTCTCTCTCTCCCTCTGCCTCTACCCTCACCCTCTCTCTCTCTCTCGCTCTAAAAGAAAAAAGAACAGATAATCTCAGTTTCCCCAAGCTGATGAGAAAGTGCAGAACAATCAAAAGGCTTGTGGGTAATGGAAACTGGTTTTCCTACAAAGCTTAAAGAATAGTTTGTAGAACTAAATCAGGCTAAACATATGCTTCGTCTTTATTAATCTTTTTATAGAAGAAACTTCTGTCATTTAGTCAAAACATTTATGGAGAAAGGCAGATCTATATAGCAGCTCTTTTAGTTTCTGTTTTCCTCACAACCACATACTAATTGTTATAGCCATGCTAAAATCTAACCTTCTTGATTTTGTGTATTAGAAAACCTCCAAAATATTGTCACCAATTAGTTATTCTCTTCTCCTAATATACAGTCAGTGCTCATCTCCTCCCTACTCCCTATTTCTTTTCATGCTTCCATTTAGCTTCATCTTTGATACTAATTCACATATACATACAAACCACTTTCATAAGGTTGCTGTTTGGGAACTGGACGAACAAATTCTCCTAATAATTAATTGTAGAATTAATAGAATACAATAGAATTGTAGAATTAATAGAATTAATTAATAGAATTTTTTGTTTGTTGTCATTCTGCTTCTGGGTCTATAGCATTTGCAGTATTTGCCAAGATGTATTACAAAAGGGTGCACTTAGGCTTCACTATCCCAGATGCAGTCTACTGAATTAGACATTGTGAAAAATTCTGAAAGATTCCTAGTCAACACATATGCATGCATGAGAATTGATTTCCTTTGTGTCTGAAGATACTGCTGCTAATTATCTTGCTTGTATCCCTGAGTGTGGTTGAAGAAATAAATCAATATGGGACTATTGGTCCTTATTATATTCTCTATGTAAGTAAATCATAGTTTGTAGTAGATGTTATTTGTGAGGGCTGAATATTAATATAAAGTTTGTTTTACATTTTAATAAACTCATCTCTATTAAAATTCTCCTGGTATTACGTTAAATATGCAATTTTTAAAAACCCTATTTTTTTTAACTCTTCAGAGAACTGAATTAAGATTCAGTTTTATACATACACACACATTTTCATTTAGATTATAGGAAAGGAATAACAAATAGATTTCTACTTGCTCCTTACCCTAGTTGATTGGTAATGACTAGTTTGAGGATTCTGAAACTGTCTTCAAACTCAGCAAGAAAGGGTGCCGAGATAATTTAGCAATGCCAGAGCATATAACTGTAAGACTCTGGGACATCCAGTATGGTTGGAAACTATGACTTGATTTAGTGTGAGATAAGCTCTGGATCTCAGAGGAAACTGATTAATATGGAAATCAAAGACCAAACACTGCCCTTCCTATTGTGTATATGGATATGGGTTGTTTTAGTGATTGAAGAATAGGAAAGCAGAAAGAAGACTGGAGAAGACATTGCAATATGGAGCCTAAAAATCTTCATGAAGGTGTGTGTCCTTGAGTCAGATGTGGAAAAGCATATGTTGTCCATTCTCATTGGATCCTCTTGGATATTATGAAATTAAAAACCTTCAAAGATTCCATGAGTCAGATAAGTCACTGTTTGTTTGTTTGTTTGTTTTTGTTTTTTTCTGCCACAGCTCTTGAATGCTAAAGAGCTACAATTAATGGATAGTAACTGGTTAATTTTAGAATTTGAAATCAAAAGGATGATCACTAATAAGAGAGTTTTAAATTAAGAAGAAAGAAATTTTATTAGATGAATGAGGTTGAGAAGAATGAGGTTTATAGGAAGTTCTTTATATAAGAAGGCACTCCAGCATGTGTCTTTTTACCTAATTTATGAACTCACTTAATTTTTTGATACTGCTGTTTTTTGGCATATCTTACCCTTCCTCTGTTAGATAAGGTTCTTTCAAAGTAGATGTAAAAAAATGTAATAAAACAATGAAAAATGTTATGTATCATGAATTTCTTTTTTAATGTGCATTGCCTAAGATGGCCAAGGGGCACAAGAGACCAAAGTGTTTGTCATGTCAGAATCATCAGAAGCTAGCTTCTCTTGAAGTTGAGTCATATGACACCTCACTGTTTAAAAGTGAATCTAAAACTGTTTGATAACTGAAAGGCAAAATATGTATATTCAACCTAATGAGAGAAAAGGTTATAGACCCAGAGGCACGAAGATTAAAAGTAGATTATTGACATATCTTCAGCGATCTGCTATTATTCTTGGTGCCACCCAGGTATTCCATAAAGACAGAAAACTAATTCCACCATGAGACCAAACCAGGTGAAACAGTTTCCAAATGAAATTGAAGTTGCCATTATGAAAGAAACTTCCCCTCTGCCAGGGTCTGGGCCAGTCTCAAGATAAGTGCGCAGTAGGGGAGCTTGCGTGGCTCAGTGGGTTAAGCCTCTGCCTTCAGCTCAGGTCATGATCTCAGGATCCTGGGATTGAGCCCCATGTCAGGCTCTCTGCTCAGCGGGGAGCTGTTTCCCCCCTCTCTCTGCCTGCCACTCTGCCTACTTGCGATCTCTATCAAGTGGATAAATAAAAATCTTAAAAAAAAAAAAAGACAAGTGTTCAGTAAATATACTTTGAATAAATGAATGAAGCTGGTGAATGGGATTTGGTAGCTATCTTTGTCAGAGTCCACCAGGTTTACTTAATCTGCAACTTCAGCATGAGTGTACAACTTTTTGGAGCAATAAAGCAAATACTTTAAACAGGAAAGTAATTGCAGAGTGGAGTTCTAAGTCAAATTGCAGGAATGAGAGAAAATGCGAATAATCTCTTAGAAAAGTGGTAAAATTAAATTACAGATATTTTTACAGTTTTAAGTGTTCAGTGCAGTTGGCAGCAGAGAGGGAAGGAATCTCCTCCAGAGAAGAATGGAACTTCTCAAAAGGGAGGGTCATTGTGCAGATGTTATCAGTGGATGTGGGGAAAGATGCCAAACCTGAGTCATCCTGATTCTGTTTTCTAAATCCTGGGGTGTCTTATTTGCGTCCATGTGTAACAAAAGCCATCAATTACAGAGACAGATCAAAGTGTGTTTGTTGAGAGGGAATTTGAAGGGTATTAGGATTTCTTCCCCATTCTTATATTTCCTATAGAAGAAAACAGATGTATTTGGGCTGGATGAGCGTAGTACCTTCCTTACTCATATAGCTTTTTTCTTCTGCCACCAAAAGATGCTAAGAATAAAAAGGCAACTATTTTCAGAAATAAAATTTTTATGCATGATTTTCTTTGAGGTAGTGGCATGGTTCCTTATCCTGTCCTATGGAAAATCCAGTGGTAGTTTCGGTATTTTTGATTCTGAAGAAGGGAATTTCTGATTGTAGGTTTCTGGCAACTGAGCATTCAGGTCCTGAAATCCAGGATCTTCCCAAAACAGCGACATGCAGGCTGGGATCACCATTTCTGCATTCAAATTGTGAAGGGTGAATGGGACAGGGTCACTTATGTCAAGGGGTTTTTCAATGGAGCTAGAAGGCATTAAGGAGATGAGCCTTTTACATGTCCTCACCAGTGGAATGACTAACTTCTGAGCTGGACCAAACTGTGAATATTCTGAGGATTCAGCCTGAACACCTGCAGCGGGCTATAGTAAGAGATTTTGCTTAGTGATAGCCTTAGCAACCAATTATAGTCAGCCAAGATTAGTTTTCTGCCACAAACACCAATCAAAATTCTTTCTAAATAACACACACACACACACACACACACACACACACACACACACACACATTTCCTCTTATCTTTTAAAACTCTTGGCTTTTGTTTCTCAGGGGGACACAGTTTGGTTTGCTATTCAAATCTATACTCCCTGAACTGCAATTCTGGGATTCCAAATAAATGCTTTTGTTTTATTTCAGCTTTGCTTCTTTTCTCAGTCAACAGAACCTACTGAAACTGTAACTACTGGCCATTCAAGTTGTTTGCCTTGGTTAGACTTCTTCCGTACTGTGACTGCTTCTCCTCAATCACATTCTGCTGTGAGGAGAACACTTGCCATACCCTCAGGTCCTATTCAAGTTAAATGCCCTTCCCCAGATTGCCACCAAGTGGAATGAAAACCAGAGCAGGAAGCTATGACCAGTCAGTCTCGTTTTCCCTGGTTTCCCTGAAAGCTATATTCAATATAGCCCCCCCCTGCCCAATTCCTGTTCCAGTGAAAATATTTCATGCTTGCATGAGTTTTTGAGTTTTAAGAAAATGTGCTTCAGCAAAGTACTAGTGTACAAAATTATTTTAGGTACATTCCTGGTCATTGGAATGGAACTTATCCAAGAAGCACATTCTCTCAGGGAAAAAATTCTAGAAATTCTTATAAAATTAAAGAAATAAAATGTTCAGGATACCTGGGTGGCTCAGTGGGTTAAACCTCTGCCTTCAGCTCAGGTCATGATCCCAGGGTCCTGGGATCATTGGGCTCTTTGCTCAGCAAGGAGCCTGCTTCCCCCCTCTCTCTCTGCCAGCCTCTCTCTGCCTACCTGTGATCTGTCAAATAAATAAATAAAAATCTTAAAAAAAAAAGAAATAAAATGTTCAGTTATACCAAATTCACCTCCTTTTTTAAAAAAAATTTATTTTTTAAAATTTCTTTTCAGTGTAACAGTATTCACTGTTTTTGCACTACACGCAGTGCTCCATGCAATATGTGCCCTCCCTAATACCCACTACCTTGTTCCCCCAACCTCCTGCCCCCCCCCCCGTCCCTTCAAAACCCTCAGGTTGTTTTTCAGAGTTCATAGTCTCTCATGGTTCACCTCCCCTTCCAATTTCCCTCAACTCCCTTCTCCTCTCCATCTCTCCTTGTCCTCCATGCTATTTGTTATGCTCCACAAATAAGTGAAACCATATGATAATTGACTCTCTCTGCTTGACTTATTTCACTCAGCATAATCTCTTCCAGTCCCGTCCATGTTGCTACAAAAGTTGGGTATTCATCCTTTCTGATGGAGGCATAATACTCTATCATGTATATGGACCACATCTTCCTTATCCATTCGTCCGTTGAAGGGCATCTTGGTTTTTTCCACAGTTTGGTGACCGTGGCCATTGCTGCTATAAACATTGGAGTACAGATGGCCCTTCTTTTCACTACATCTGTATCTTTGGGGTAAATACCCAGTAGTGCAATTGCAGGGTCATAGGGAAGCTCTACTTTTAATTTCTTGAGGAATCTCCACACTGTTCTCCAAAGTGGCTGCACCAACTTGCATTGCCACCAACAGGGTAAGAGGGTTCCCCTTTCTCCACATCCTCTCCAACACATGTTATTTCCTGTCTTTCTAATTTTGGTCATTCTCACTGGTGTAAGGTGGTATCTCAATGTGGTTTTAATTTGAATCTCCCTGATGGCTAGTGATGATGAACATTTTTTCATGTGTCTGATAGCCATTTGTATGTCTTCTTTGGAGAAGTGTCTGTTCATATCTTCTGCTCATTTTTTGACATGATTATCTGTTTTGTGTGTGTTGAGTTTGAGAAGTTCTTTATAGATCCTGGATATCAACCTTTTGTCTGTACTGACATTTGCAAATATCTTCTCCCATTCCATGGGTTGCCTCTTTGTTTTGTTGACTGTTTCCTTTGCTGTGCAGATTTTTGACCTTGATGAAGTCCTAAAAGTTTGTTTCCTTTGCCTTTGGAGACATATCTTGAAAGAAGTTGCTGTGGCTGATATCGAAGAGGTTACTGCCTATGTTATCCTCTAGGATTCTGATGGATTCCTGTCTCATGTTGAGATCTTTTATCCATTTTGAGTTTATCTTTGTGTACAGTGTAAGAGAATGGTTGAGTTTCATTCTTCTCCATACAGGTATCCAGTTTTCCCAGCACCATTTATTGAAGAGACTATCTTTTTCCACTGCATATTTTTCCTGTTTTGTCGAAGATTATTTGACCATAGAGTTGAGGGTCCATATCTGGGCTCCCTACTCTGTTCCACTGGTCTATGTGTCGGTTTTTATGCCAGTACCATGCTTTGGGGATCACAGCTTTGTAGTAAAGCTTGAAATCAGGTAATGTGATGCCACCAGTTTTATTTTTGTTTTTCTTTTCTTTGTTTTTTGTTTTTTTTTAAAGATTTTATTTATTTATTTGACAGATAGAGATCACAAGTAGACAGAGAGGCAGGCAGAGAGAGAGGGTGGGAAGCAGACACCCTGCTGTGCAGAGAGCCTGATGTGGGGCTCTATCCCAGGACCCTGAGATCATGACCTGAGCCGAAGGCAGCGGCTTAACCCACTAAGTCACCCAGGCACCCTTATTTTTGTTTTTCAACATTTCCTCAGTGACTTGGGGTCTCTTCTGCTTCCATTCAAATTTTAGAATTATTTGCTCCAACTCTTTGAAAAATACTGGTGGAATTTTGATCGGAATGGCATTAAAAGTATAGATTGCTCTAGGCAGTACAGACATTTTAATAATGTTTATTCTTCCGATCCAAGAGCATGGAATGGTCTTCCATCTTTTTGTGTCTTCTTCAACTTCTTTCGTGAGTGATCTGTAGTTCCTTGAGTACAGATCCTTTACCTCTTTGGTTAGGTTTATTCCCAGGTATCTTATGGTTCTTGGTGCTATAGTAAATGGAATTGATTCTCTAATTTCCCTTTCTGTATTTTAATTGTTAGTGTATAAGAAAGCCACTGATTTCTGTACATTGACTTTGTATCCTGTCACGTTACTAAATTGCTGTATGAGTTCTAGTAGTTTGGGGGTGGAGTCTTTTGGGTTTTCCATATAAAGAATCGTGTCATCTGTGAAGAGAGAGAGTTTGACTTCTTCATTGTCAATTTGAATACCTTTTATTTCTCTTTGTTGTCTGATTGTTTTTGCTAGGACTTCTAATACTATGTTGAACAAGAGTGATGAGAGTGGGCATCCTTGTCGTGTTCCTGATCTCAACAGAAAGGCTACAAGCTTTTTCCCATTGAGGATGGTATTTGCTGTGGGTCTTTCATAGATAGATTTTATGAAGTTCAGGAATGTTCCCTCTATCCCTATACTTTGAAGCGTTTTAATCAGGAACGGATGCTGGATTTTGTTAAATGCTTTTTCTGCATCATTTGAGAGGACCATGTGGTTCTTCTCTCTTCTCTTATTGATTTGTTCTATCACATTGATTGATTTGTGAATGTTGAACCATCCTTGTAGCCCAGGGATGAATCCCACCTGGTCATGGTGGATAATCTTTGTAATGTGCTGTTGGATCCTGTTGGCTAGGATCTTGTTGAGAATCTTAGCATCCATATTCATCAGTGATATTGGTCTGAAATTCTCCTTTTGGTGGGGACTTTGCCTGGTTTGGGGATCAGGGTAATGCTGGCTTCATAGAAAGAGTCTGGAAGTTTTCCTTCTGCTTCAATTTTTTGAAACAGCTTAAGGAGAATAGGTATTATTTCTTCTTTAAAAGTTTGATAGAATTCCCCACGGAATCCTGTCTGGTCTGTGCTCTTGTTTTTTGGGAGGTTTTTGATCACTGCTTCAATCTCGTTACTAGATATCAGTTTATTCAGGTTGTCAATTTCTTCCTGGTTCAATTTTGGGAGTTTATAGTTTTCCAAAAATGCATCCATTTCATCTAGGTTGCTTAGCTTATTGGCATATAACTGTTGATAATAACTTCTGATGATTTTTTCTACTTCCTTGGTGTTAGTTGTGATCTCTTTTTCATTCATAATTTTATTAATTTGGGCTTTCTCTCTTTTCTTTTGGATTACTGTGGTCAATGGTTTATCAATCTTATGGATTCTTTCAAAAAACCAGCTTCTAGTTTCTAATGTATCTCTGGTTTCTACCTCATTGATCTCTGCTCTAATCTTGATTATTTTCCTTCTTACATGTGGAGTTGGTTTGATTTGTTGTTGGTTCTCCAGATCTTTAAGTTGTAGAGACAGCTGGTATATTCTGGATTTTTCAATTTTTTTGAGGGAGGCTTGGATGGCTATGTATTTCCCCCTTAGGACTGCTTTTGCTATATCCCATAGGTTTTGAACCAAAGTGTCTTCATTCTCGTAGGTTTTCATGAATTGTTTAAGTTCTTCTTTGATCTCCTGGTTGATCCAAGCATTCTTAAGCAAGGTGGTCTTTAGCTTCCAGGTGTTTGAGTTCCTTCCAAACTTTTCCTTGTGATTGAGCTTCAGTTTCAAAGCATTGTGATCTGAGAAAATGCAGGGAATAATCGCAGTCTTTGGTATTGGTTGAGTCCTGATTTGTGACACAGTATGTGGTCTATTCTGGAGAAGGTTCCATGTGCACTTGAGAAGAAGGAGTATTCTGTTGTTTTATGGTGGAATGTTCTGTATATATATCTATGAGGTCCATCTGGTCCAATGTGTCATTCAGTGCTCTTGTTTCTTTATTGATTTTCTGCTTCGATGATTTATTACTGAGAGAGGTGTGTTGAGATCTCCTACTATTAATGTATCCATATCAATATGACTCTTTATCTTGATTAATAGTTTTCTTATGTAATTGGCTGCTCCCATATTGAGGGTGTAGATATTTACAATTGTTAGATCATCTTGGTGCATAGTCCCTTTAAGAATGATGTAGTGTCCTTTTGTATCTCTGACTACAGTCTTTAGTTTAAAATCTAATCTATCTGATATAAGAATCAGTACCCTGGCCTTCTTTTGAGGCCCATTGGTATGAAAGATGCTTCTCCATCCCTTCACTTTCAGCCTGTGTGTATCTTTAGGTTCAAAATGGGTCTCTTTTAGACAACATATTGATGGGTCCTGTTGTTTTATCCAATCTGCAACCCTGTGTCATTTTATGGGCACATTTAGGCCATTCACATTGAGAGTGATTACTGATAGATATGTTTTTATTGACATCGTGTTTCCTTTGAAGTCCTTCTTTTTGTAGATTGTCTCTGTATTTCTGTTCAATGATATTCTTAGGATTTTTTCTCTTTTATAGAACCCCTCTTAATATTTCCTGCAGCGTCGGCTTGGTGGTTGCATAGTCTTTTAAGCCTTGCTGGTCTTGGAAACTATTTGTCTCTCCATCCATTTTGAATATCAGTCTTGCTGGATAAAGTATTCTTGGCTGCATGTTCTTCTCATTTAGTGCCCTGAATATATCTTGCCAGCCCTTTCTGGCTTGCCAGGTCTCTGTGGACAGGTCTGACATTATTCTGATGGGCTTTCCTCTGTACATAAGGAGCTTCTTTGTCCTGGCTGCTTTCAAGAGGGTCTGCCTACAATTATAATTCCTCATTCTTACTATCAGGTGTCTCGAGGACTTTCGAGAATCTATAATCTTGTGGGGAAACTCTTCTGCCTCTAGTATATGAACGCTGGTTCCATTAATGAGATTGGGAAAATTTTCATGGACAACTTGTTCCACTATATCTTCTAGACTTCTTTCTTTCTCCTCCCCTTCAGGGATTCCAATAATTCTGACATTGGAACGTTTCATGGCATCATTTATTTCCCTGATTTTGTTTTTGTGGCTTCTAAGCTGTTTGTTCCAGGCTTCCTCCTGATCCTTTCTATCTGTTTGTCCTCCAGATCACTAATTCTATCTTCTGTCTCAGTTACCCTAGCTTTTAGAGAATTTAGATTAGATTGGAACTCATTGGAGCATTTTGAACATCATCCCTGGTGGCTTTCAGTTCTGCCCCCATCAATTCCATTTTGTCATCCATGGCTTTCTGCAACCTAGCTATTGCCTGGATAATTGTTAGCCTGAATTCCCTTTCTGACATATTGTCTATTTCGATCGCCATTAGCTCTGTTGCAGAAGGCCCATCCTCTGTATTTTTCTTCTGTTGGGCATTCTTCCTCCTAGTCATTTTGGTGAGAGATGACTGAACAGATGTAGCTGTAAGTATTGACCGTGGTGCAGTCAAGGTGCAACCTGGAATGCTTCTGAGCAATCAGGATTCCCCACCCAAACGAGAGAAAAAAGAAAAGAAAAAGAATTAAAAAGAGAGAGACAGGAAAAAAAGGGAAGATAAAAGAGAAGGCTCAGCCAAATGGGCCCCAAGGTAAGATTTATGAACTATACAAACAAAACCAAACAAAAAGACTGATAAAAGTATATGACAAGAGAAAAAAAATATATGTATATATATAAAAGCAAAAAAGGGAAGAACCTTGTCAAAAAGAACCCCAAGTATAAGATTTATATACTATCAGGAAAAACACAAATACACAGAAACACTGCCCACTGGCATCTTCCCCCCACCGTAGAGATCCAGACATGTATAATTCTGATCTCAGACTGATTTCATGGGTGATGGGAGTTCTTTGGTAGGTAATCAGCTCACTTTAGGGTACAGGATGAAATGGTGCCTTCTCCTACTTCCCCGCCATCTTGTCTCAATTCACCTCCGTTTTCACGTGTTTTATCATAACATATCAATAAAGATGGGAAGTAGGGCAAAATAAGCAAAACTGCACAAAATAATCAAAGGCAGGCTGGAAATATTTCATTGTCTTTGTTAATTATGACTTAATACATAACTGCTCAATTTACTTAGCAAAATCAGTCATTTAAAAAGACATGAGTACTTGAATATCATGGAATAATATTTCTTTATAGGAATGAACATGATTTTCTGTCAGTCTAACAATAGAATATTCTGTCAGTGTTCCAAATATATAAAAAAAGCTTATGTGAAAGTTCTCTCATTGTATCCTGCTAATTTATAATGAACATAATAACCGTTTGGCTTAATTATCATTTTCTATCGTCCTCATCTCCCTGATCCTAGAGAATCTATTTACAGATAAACTAATAGTACAAATAGGACTAAAGAACTAAGGTTAATATTTGAGTTCGATTTTAATGCATGGCTCTTCAATTGCACATGCAAGGCAACCAACATACCCTAAACACCTATGTCATTGCTGATGGTTTATTTTTTCCTGACCTAAATCATAAAGCTGACTAATTTTTTTCCCTTGTAAAGTGATGTCGGTTGCAGCTTCAGCAAAATCCTTCCTATTCTGCAAGTGAGACAAATCAATACATTTCCCTTTTTCTTCTTTATTTGGTATCGTCAAGAAAAAAAATCCATGGCAACTGGAAGCTGTAGCAAAATGTTAATCATCTGTACTGTTCTTAGATAGGAAAAACCTCTCATTGGACTACTGAGGAGCAGGCTGGGATGGAGAAAAAAAGAAGTCTGTAGAACTGGTTAGTGGCTCCATTACTTTTATTACAGATTTAATTTTAACCACTGGTAACTGTTCTTGTTTAGCTCTCTGCTATCTGGAAATTGTATAATTTTGATAAGAGGAATTCAATTTGTCATTGAAGCACACAGGTATGGCTTGACTGCTGATGGAGGACAATACCAGAAAATGGCATTTAATGGATCATTTAAAAGACATTTGCTGTGAAAATGGAATTAAGGGCCACTTAGGCTGGTTGGGCAATTGCTTTTTTTTTTTTTTACCGTGCACTGAAAATTGGAAATTGCCTAAACATCACCCTATTTTTAAGGATAGAGAAGCTATACATGATGAGGGTTTGTTAATATTACAGATTTATAGACATGTGCTGTTATCAGTTATCCAATGTTCATACTATTGACAAATAGAAAACTTCACAGCATGATAAATTAACAAGTAGTTATTGAAAATAATGACTTAATTTGGTTATTATTATGCATCAAATCATCTAAGTTCTTTATTTGAGTTAAATCATTAAATTTTTGAAATAATCCTATGAGGTAGAAATTCTTAATTACCTTCATCTTAGCAATAAAAAAGCAGAGGCTTTGAATAAGAGAATTATTCAAAGTTGTACATTTTGTAAGCTGTGGAGCCTGATATTGGATCCAGACACTGGATCTAGAGACAACCCTGTTCAACAACCAACTGTGGCTATCAGTCACATCCAACAAGACTGCAGGAGGATCATCACATTCTTGGGTTTTCAGGCTAACTTTTTAAGGAGGCTTGAAAAATGAAGAAGGCTTTACCAGGCTGAACAAGTTGGACTTGCCCTCCCTTCAGGAAGATTTGTATCCTGCCACTGGGTCTTCTTCCTCTGAGAAGTGTTATATAAGTATCTTTCCTAAACACTATAGGTTTTATCCTTATCCTAAACTATCTTTCCAAAACACTATAGGTTTTATATGTCCATCAACAGATAAATGGATAAAGAAGATGTGAGATATATATATATATATATATATATATATATATATATACACACACACACACACACAATGGAATACTATGCAGCCATCAAAAGAAATGAAATCTTGCCATTTGCAACGACGTGGATGGAACTAGAGGGTATTATGCTTAGCGAAATAAGTCAAGCGGGGAAAGACAACTATCATATGATCTCCCTGATATGAGGAAGTGGAGATGCAACATGTGGGGTTTGAGGGGTAGGTTAAGAATAAATGGAACAAGATGGGATTGTGAGGGAGATAAACCATAAGAGACTCTTAATGTCTCAAAACAAACTGAGGGGAGCAGGGGGCCAGGTAGGGAGAGGGTGGTGTGGCCATGGACATTGGAGAGGGTATGTGTTATGGTGAGTGCTGTGAAGTGTGTAAATCTGGTGATTCACAGACCTGGGGCTAATAATACATTATATGTTTGTAAAAAATTTTAAAAAATTTAAAAAACACTATAGGTTTTATCACATATATGCTATATATATGTATATGTATACTATGTATATATACATATGTATGTATGTACTATGTATTTATAATATGCATATGTATGTGGGTGTATGTATACTTATATTCAGATATACAATTTAAATCTATCAGAGACCACAGGACAACAACTTGTATCTATCTAGCACTTGTTCTGCATAAATATTCAGGACCTTTACAAGCATAAACTTACTTAACTTTACCACCGCCCTATTAATTAGGTGCTGTGATTTTCATTCTTAGTGTAAAGCCAAGAAAATTGAGACTACTCAGAGTCATGTCATAACATGCCCAGGGTCCTACAATAGTTGAGCTAGATTTTAAACATAAGCAGTCTAGTTCCAGGGTCCAATCATCTTACCACTAGCTATGTTACAATTTCTATTTCCTGTATTTCTAACTAATGATTGACCAGGGAGCAAATGAAAAACCTATAAGCTGATTCCTTAAATTTTGTTTCTCTAACCAGTAAAATTTATATATTTTGACAATAATGAGCTTTAACATTCACTAAGACCACTATGTTAGTGGTTAGTGTTTACAAATGAAAACACTAATACAACAATAATGCTTATTGTATAAGAACAGTTATTGCTCTCTATAGAAACTCCTGTCTTGCAGAGAACTGAAGATACATTTAAAGTAAGGTTGGACTGCCTTTATCGTCTGTTCTAGAAGATCAATATAAAAATCAATAAAAAAGAGAGTATCTGAGCTAATAACTAGAATGGTTGTTATATATTATTATTTTTTAACCAAAGAGAAGATGCTTCTGCTGTTGCATCCAACACTTTAATTTAGCCTCTTTCAGTAACGGCATTAGAAAGCAAGCATTTTTTTTTTTTCTCCATTAGCAACATTTTACTCCAGCCCTGGTAACAAGCTTTTAAGTATTCCTTCTGACTGTTCTACAAGCTCAAGTGATTTCAGCTCGCCTGTCACTGCTCACAGGAATCCTGCACTTTGGGGTCAATACAGGAGGGATTTCATCACATCCTGAAGTGCACTGGCCTGTGGGTTTTACTGACAGCCAAGATTTATTACTTGGTGAATGTAATTCTCTTGCTCATGAGTAAGTACAATGGTCATATTTTCTGAATCAAAAAAAAATGAGGATGCATCATCCAGCATATGTTCTGACAATAAGACAGAATATATAATATTATCTGTCAATATAATTTATGGCACATTATCAGCCTTTGTGTGAGAGCAGTGTGGAAAATTCAAAGGGCAATTCTTGATTTCCTTGTTTGCTTTCTATGATAGGATAAGAGACTAAAAGGGAATAAATGACTATACTTCTAAAATTTGGGCTTTTCCCACACTTATTGAGCATGTTTTATGAAACAGAAACTTTATTAAGCACTGATGGAATACAGATGGATATTATACTACTTCTACTTAACAGGAATGCGTAGTCTATTTGGGGAAAGAGCTAGAGTATGCCATTTAAATAAGTTGTTCCATGAAGAACACGACAGAGGGAATACAAAGTCAGGTGGCATTTGAGAAACTTAGGTTAAATTGGCTTAAATATTAATGGAGTGCAAGACTTAGATATGCAAATGTAGGCAAGGCTGAATCCAAGAACTCTGAATGATGTCATCCACAGTGGGCATCTCCTATTTCTCAGTTATTCTTTCTTTTATACCAGCTTCATCTTCAGATAAGCTTCTTCTTTCTAGAGATAGCTTTAGGCAAAAACCTTACCTATTTGCTAAGCCTAGCAGAGATGGGGATTTTTGGGCTCATAATTCCAGAAAAAATCCTAGTCTTTATATTGATTGCCTTAATTGAGTTACATATCCAGTCTTATAGTCTTATATCAGTCAACATGGGAAGGAGGGTGAGAAAAGCTCTGGTTAGCCACATCTAGTTCTTGTGACAAATCCTGGGGCGAGGAAGAGCAATGGGGTCCACTAGAACCACATGCACTATGGCTGAGAACATGGTTACCCAAAGAAAAATCAGATCCTATTACTGGTAGAAGGTAGAAATGGATAGTCACTGGGCAAAAATAATAGCCAACTTTCTTGAAGTCTTTACAGAAGAGAAAATGTTTAAGCTGAAGAAATTTGCTGAAAGACAATGGTGGAAGGATGCATACAGAAAAACCTCAGCAGAGAAACAGGAAGTAAGTATATCCTGGGGAATGATACAGATTCTGTTAAGTAGGTAATGTGTTCTTCTCTAAACCCATATGGATTCTAGACTCTTCTGGTCAGAATGTCCCTTATGTATGGTGAATCATCAACAGTTTTGCTACAGTGAAGACTGCAAGTTCAGCCGAGTTCAGTTTTTATTACAATAATCCATAATGATCCTGGAAAAGGATATAAGGGAGAAAGAATGTATTGCTCCATTCAATTGGGATAGTATAATATTTGCAAGCTTTTGATCTTGAAAGACAATTTTAACAGAAAGTAATCCAAAGAATACAAAGCAAAGAAGGAGGACAACTTTGGTACTTTTCTTCATCTTATCTATTCCAAACTAAGGAAGGCAATGGCAAATGTGGTACAGTAGAAAGAACCCAGGAATTGGATCTAGAAAACTTAATCAGAATGCTGGTGATGCTCCTGATTAGCTAGGTGTATGGTATTGGAAGATTTATTTAATCTTTCTGGGACTCCATTTTCTCATTTTAAAAATGTAAATTATTATGTTTTTAAAAAAATTTTTGAAGATTAAATAAAGCATAGATATAAAAATTTTTTGTAAACACTGAAGTGGTGTTATTATGACCCTGTATATGTGAATTTACAGTTTCTATTTAATTATATAATTCCTATTAACAGCAAACATAATATATATTTTTGGCTATCCATGATTCCCTCTAAAATTAGAGTTCAATGTAATGGAATATCTCAAGTAAAATATTCTTAAATATATGTTTGTATGTATTTAGACAGTTCTGGAACACCAATTGAATAAACAGTATTTAGGATTCAGTTTTTTTTTTAAAAAAACAATATTAGAAGATTCAACCTGACAAAGATAAGGTACAAAACAGATAGTAAGCAATTCACAGGATATACGGTAAATTGTGTATTCTAATGTACAATTTAGAACTCTAATGTAGAGATTTTTTTTAACTGATACAAGGAATTAATGACAAGATGGAGAATTTAAGCTAAGAATTAGATTCTATAAATAAAATAAGTAAATGGAAATTCTAGAATTAAGAAAACCCAGTAATTTAAATTAACCACTCAGTGGATGAGTTTAATAGGAGATAGGCACAGATAAAGAGAATTAGTAACTGACAGAAAATACAGAAAAGAGCTTAAGAGATGTTGAATACAAAAAAAGATTTGACATAGATAGATACACTGGAGGTACAAAAGGAGGAGAGAGAAAAATCACAGGAAATTAACATTTGAAGTTACCATGTCTGAGATGTTTTTCTGAACTGCTGAAAGATGTTAAACTAAGATGTTAAAAAGCTATATAGGCACACCTCAGAGATATTGCAAGTGTAGCTTCAAAATACTACAATAAAGCAAATATTGCAATGAAGCAAGTCAAATGATTTTTTGGGGGGTTTTCTAGTACATAGATTACTCTGTAGTCTATTAAGTGTGCAAAAACAATGTACATACCTAATTACTTACATACAATATTTCATTGGTAAAAAAAAAATGCTACCCATCATCTAAGCTTTCAATGAGTCATAATCTTTTTGCTAATGGAAGGTCTTTCCTTGATGTTGATGGCTGCTGATTGATCAGAGCTGCTGAAGGTTGGGGCATCTGTGGCAATCTCTTAAAATAAAACAACAATGAAGTTTCCTGCATTGTTGACTTTTCCTTTCACAAACCATTTCTCTGTAGCATGTGATGCTGTGTGATAGATTTTTTTTTTTTTTTTTTTTGACAGAGAAAGCAACAGCACAAGTAGGCAAAGCGGCAGGTACAGGGAGAGGGAGAAGCAGGCTCTCTGCTGAGCAGGGACCCCGAGGTAGGGCTCAATTCCAGGACCCTGGGATCATGACTTGAGCTAAATGCAGCCACTTAACCAACTGAGCACCCAGGTAACCCATATGTGTAGCTTTTTAACCACAGGAGAACTTCTTTGAAACTTGGACTGAATCCTCCCAAAACCTGTCACTGCTTTATCAACTAAATTTATGTAACATTCCAAATCCTTTATTGCTATTTCAACAATCGTCATAGCTTCTTCACTAAGAAGTACTTTCCATCTCAAGAAACTAATTTCTTCACTCATCCATAAGAAAAACTCCTCACCTGTTAGTTTTATCATGAGATCACAGCAATTCAGTCACATCTTCAGGCTCCACTTTTAATTCTAGTTTTCTTGCTATTTCTACATCTACTGTGACTTCCTCCACTGAAGTCTTGAACCCCTTGAAGTTGTCCATGACATCTAGAATGGTGAGTCCTTTCCAGAAAATTTTCAATTTACTTTGCCTAGATCCATCAAAAGAATTGCTATGTATGGCAGTTATATCTTATAAAATGTATTTATTAAATAATAGAATTTAAAAGTTAGAATTGCTCAGTGGGCCACAGAATGGATATTTTGTTAGCAGGCATGAAAAAAAACAATCTCATTGTATATTGCCATCAGAGCTCTTGGGTGATCAGGTCCATTGTCAAGGTCATTGATCAGTCATATTTTGAAAGGAATAGTTTTCCTGAGCAGTAGTCTCAACAGTGGGTTTAAAATATTTAGTAAACAGATACACTGTCATGCAGGCTTTGTTTTTTCATTTGTAGAGCACAGGCAGAGTAGATCTAGCATAATTCTTAAGACTCCTAGGATTTTCAAAATGGTAAATGAGCAGAGGCTTTGACATACAGTCATCAGTTGCATTAGCCCCTACCAAGAAATTCAGTCTGTCCAATAGAAGGTTGCTTCATCTGCAATGACTGAGCCACCCAGATGCTGTTGTAGTTTATTTTTTATTTTAAATTTAATTGAAATTAGAATTTAAATAGCCACCATATGTGTCTAAAAGATAGTGTACAGCACAGATTTAGTTGTTTCCTTGTGCTAATCTTTAGCTTAATCTTCTGTCCCTACACTTCCTATGAACTGGGAGATGTAAAGTTAGGTCTAAATCTTGATGGATTCAAGCTCAACAACTTCAGCCAGAATATCTCCTAGGGATGTTGCAATTTGAATATTATGTTATACCCAGAGATACTTTAACATCTTATTTATCACTATTAGTGATAAAAAGATTGATCTTGGATGAGAATGACAACAGCCTGATCCCTCCATTTCACAGTTACCATTTTCCCCTTGAGTCTATAATATTGAGTCTTTAATCTTTCCCCTTCAGTCAATAATCCATGGGTAGCTATAGTGAAACAAATGTCTGGATCTTCTCCAGCCCTGTGTCCTGATTTTTTTTAGACCAGTTGATAAATCTTGAATAAATCCATCTCTTTAGGGGTTATAGAATGATGATCTTCTAGCTCTACCATTCCTTCTATGTTTCTAGATTGGCTTTTTCTTTTTCTTTCTCTTTTTTTGTTTGCTTTGTTTTGTTCTTATCTTATTGTTCTGTTTTTAGAAAGAAGAGATTTTTCTGATTAACTGGGGCTATTAGGTTACCCTCAAATTCTTACATGATGGAAGGTAAAAACTTATTTTTTCCCATTTGGTTAGCAATTTTTAAAGTAAGGTATTTTACAGCCACTTCATAGGCTAAAATATAAGATGTTCATAGCTCTTCCCTTTATGAGTATCATTTAAAAATCAAGCTTTTTAAAAATTAACTTACAGAGTTTTCAACTCACCACAAATCCTTTTTACTACAATCATTAGGATTTAGGGCCACAGATTATCATTCAGGCTGGTTTCTGATGCTACATTTTATCTTTTTTTTTTTTAATTTAAATATAGTCACACACAATGTTAATGTTAGTTTCAGGTGTACAACATAGTGATTCAACATCTCTATGTGTTACATTATGTTATACTCACCACAAATGTAGCCGCCATTTGTCACCATAGAACACTATTACAATATCACTGCCTATATCCCCTATGCTATGCCTTTTATTCCTGTGACTTATTCTTTCCATAATTGGAAACCTATACCTCAAATGCCATGTGACTTCACTCACATAGAATTTAAAAAGCAAAACAAATGAATAAACAAACAATACAAAAGCAGAATCAGACCTATAAACACAGAGAACAAACTGATGGCTGCCAGAGGCAAGGGGTTAGAGGATGGGCAAAATGGCTGAAGGGGAGTCTAATGTTATCTTTTAAAATAAGACTTGGGTGGGGGGCACCTGGGTGGCTCAGTCAGTTAAGTGGCTGCCTTTGGCTCTGGTCATGATCTGAGGGTCCTGGGATAGAGTCCCTACATCGGGCTCCCTGCTCAGCAGGAAGCCTGCTTCTCCCTCTCCCACTCCCCCTGCTTGTATTTGCTCTCTCGCTCGCTCTTTCAAATAAACAAAATCTTTAAAATAAAATAAAACAAAACAAAATAAAATAAAATAGGACTTGGGTTTTATTATACAGACTTCCTAGGGAGGTACCTCATAGTTTTATAGATATTATACCTTCAGAGCAGTGGAGATGCGATGCCATGCCACCTTTAACATATATCTTTTGTGAAGATCCAGTATCACACTCCCACCCATACCCCGCACACCCTGCCCCTAAGATACCTCATATTCTGGGCATCTGGGAAAGATGCAATGTTTAGCTGAAAGCCAGACTGACTTGAAATTCGAAGATTCTTTTACAAGTTTTAAACAGTATAAATATGGGAAGTGTGGACCATGTATAATTTTTAGGGCCACAAATTTTTCTAATGTACCAAATACTTATATGATTTAAAGCAAAGAACCCAGAGTGGTCCACACTGTATACTCTTCCGTGTCAACTAGTACTTCCTTTGGATAGAGTGTGGCATCCATATTTGCAGGGTAGAAGAGACAAAAGAAATACATGGCAAATCTCGAGGTATAAATTAAGGAGCTATAATCTATAAGGTGACTCAAGAATTAGAGAAAGCCCCAAAGTCAGATACTATGATTTAATGGTGGGTTGAATAACCTTCAAGTATAGAATGAACAGACTCACTTATTCCCTAGGATGTTCACATACAACCAGAAGGACTATAATTTGTCATCTTGTGGTTTATGCTGAGCTCTTCTAGATTTTAGACCACATTTAGGTTGTTGGGAATAAATTTTCTCTGCCAATCTGGCAGTGTTGGGAGATGAAGGCTGAGAAGTGTTTTGAGAGTTTTTATGGTGCAGGGTAAGCATGTCATAGCTGGGTTTCAATGGGGAAATCTTACATGCTTTGATCCTCAGAACACACATGATAAAAATGGTTTCTGATATTTCTGAATCACTTTATAGGTAAGAAAGTACATATGTACATACTACATGACTTCACAAAAAGTCAGTGAATTAGGTATTTTTATATCCTGATTTTCAATGAGAGTTACAAGAATAATTTGTTCATATTTTCCCATCTAGAAGAGGTTGAGTTTGGATTTAAAATCAAGTCGTGTGTTGTATAAAAAAATGAATCTTGGAACACTGAAAAAAAATAAAATTATAATATTAAAAAAATCAAGTTCATCTAACAAATTAATCATTAATTCATTTAATAGCAATTTATTAATTTATTAAACACTATTTGTCAAGGCACTGGAGAGATAGTGCTGCACAAGATGAATATATTCTTCCTTTTTTTTTAACTTTATTTTTTATTTTTATTTTATTTTTTCTTCCTTTATTAATTTAGACTTTTTAAAGAGAAGTTTTAGGTTCACAGCAAAACTGAAGGAAAGGTAGATTTCATACATACTCCCTGTCCCCCACCAATGCATGGCCTCCCTTATTATCAACATCCCCCATGAGAGGTCCTTTTTTTTTTTTTTTTTTTTTTTTTTTTTAATAAACATATATTTTTATCCCCAGGGGTACAGGTCTGTGAATCACCAGGTTTACACACTTCACAGCACTCACCAAAGCACATACCCTCCCCAATGTCCATAATCCCACCCCCTTCTCCCAAACCCCCTCCCCCCAGCAACCCTCAGTTTGTTTTGTGAGATTAAGAGTCACTTATGGTTTGTCTCCCTCCCAATCCCATCTTGTTTCATTTATTCTTCTCCTACCCACTTAAGCCTCCATGTTGCATCACCACTTCCTCATATCAGGGAGATCATATGATAGTTGTCTTTCTCTGCTTGACTTATTTCGCTAAGCATGATACGCTCTAGTTCCATCCATGTTGTCGCAAATGGCAAGATTTCATTTCTTTTGATGGCTGCATAGTATTCCATTGTGTATATATACCACATCTTCTTGATCCATTCATCTGTGGATGGACATCTAGGTTCTTTCCATAGTTTGGCTATTGTGGACATTGCTGCTATAAACATTCGGGTGCATGTGCCCCTTTGGATCACTACATTTGTATCTTTAGGGTAAATACCCAATAGTGCAATTGCTGGGTCATAGGGCAGTTCTATTTTCAACATTCTGAGGAACCTCCATGCTGTTTTCCAGAGTGGCTGCACCAGCTTGCATTCCCACCAACAGTGTAGGAGGGTTCCCCTTTCTCCACATCCTCGCCAGCATCTGTCATTTCCTGACTTGTTGATTTTAGCCATTCTGACTGGTGTGAGGTGATATCTCATTGTGGTTTTGATTTGTATTTCCCTGATGCCGAGGGATATGGAGCACTTTTTCATGTGTCTGTTGGCCATCTGGATGTCTTCTTTGCAGA
Organism: Mustela nivalis; assembly: GCF_964662115.1. Taxonomy (NCBI): domain Eukaryota; kingdom Metazoa; phylum Chordata; class Mammalia; order Carnivora; family Mustelidae; genus Mustela; species Mustela nivalis. The sequence continues at coordinate 53,724,557 of NC_139021.1, forward strand.
AATGTCTGTTCATGTCCTCTGCCCATTTCTTGATTGGATTATTTGTTCTTTGGGTGTTGAGTTTGCTAAGTTCTTTATAGATTCTGGACACTAGTCCTTTATCTGATATGTCGTTTGCAAATATCTTCTCCCATTCTGTCAGTTGTCTTTTGATTTTGTTAACTGTTTCCTTTGCTGTGCAAAAGCTTTTGATCTTGATGAAATCCCAATAGTTCATTTTTGCCCTTGCTTCCCTTGCCTTTTGCGTTGTTCCTAGGAAGATGTTGCTGCGGCAGAGGTCGAAGAGGTTGCTGCCTGTGTTCTCCTCAAGGATTTTGATGGATTCCTTTCGCACATTGAGGTCCTTCATCCATTTTGAGTCTATTTTTGTGTGTGGTGTAAGGAAATGGTCCAATTTCATTTTTCTGCATGTGGCTGTCCAATTTTCCCAACACCATTTATTGAAGAGGCTGTCTTTTTTCCATTGGACATTCTTTCCTGCTTTGTCGAAGATGAGTTGACCATAGATTTGAGGGTCTATTTCTGGGCTCTCTATTATGTTCCATTGATCTATGTGTCTGTTTTTGTGCCAGTACCATGCTGTCTTGATGATGACAGCTTTGTAATAGAGCTTGAAGTCCGGAATTGTGATGCCACCAACGTTGGCTTTCTTTTTCAATATCCCTTTGGCTATTCGAGGTCTTTTCTGATTCCATATAAATTTTAACATTATTTGTTCCATTTCTTTGAAAAAGATGGATGGTACTTTGATAGGAATTGCATTAAATGTGTAGATTGCTTTAGGTAGCATAGACATTTTCACAATATTTATTCTTCCAATCCAGGAGCATGGAACATTTTTCCATTTCTTTGTGTCTTCCTCAATTTCTTTCATGAGTACTTTATAGTTTTCTGAGTATAGATTCTGTGTCTCTTTGGTTAGGTTTATTCCTAGGTATCTTATGGTTTTGGATGCAATTGTAAATGGGATTGACTCCTTAATATCTCTTTCTTCTGTCTTGCTGTTGGTGTAGAGAAATGCAACTGATTTCTGTGCATTGATTTTATATCCTGACACTTTACTGAATTCCTGTATAAGTTCTAGCAGTTTTGGAGTGGAGTCTTTTGGGTTTTCCACATATAGTATCATATCATCTGCGAAGAGTGATAATTTGACTTCTTCTTTGCCGATTTGGATGCCTTTAATTTCCTTTTGTTGTCTGATTGCTGAGGCTAGGACCTCTAGTACTATGTTGAATAGCAGTGGTGATAATGGACATCCCTGCCGTGTTCCTGACCTTAGTGGAAAAGCTTTCAGTTTTTCTCCATTGAGAATGATATTTGTGGTGGGTTTTTCATAGATGGCTTTGATGATATTGAGGTATGTGCCCTCTATCCCTACACTTTGAAGAGTTTTGATCAGGAAGGGATGCTGTACTTTGTCAAATGCTTTTTCAGCATCTATTGAGAGTATCATATGGTTCTTGTTCTTTCTTTTATTGATGTGTTGTATCACATTGACTGATTTGCGGATGTTGAACCAACCTTGCAGCCCTGAAATAAATCCCACTTGGTCGTGGTGAATAATCTTTTTAATGTACTGTTGAATCCTATTGGCTAGTATTTTGTTGAGTATTTTCGCATCTGTGTTCATCAAGGATATCGGTCTATAGCTCTCTTTTTTGGTGGGATCCTTGTCTGGTTTTGGGATCAAGGTGATGCTGGCCTCATAAAATGAGTTTGGAAGTTTTCCTTCCATTTCTATTTTTTGGAACAGTTTCAGGAGAATAGGAATTAGTTCTTCTTTAAATGTTTGGTAGAATTCCCCCGGGAAGCCATCTGGCCCTGGGCTTTTGTTTGTTTGGAGATTTTTAATGACTGTTTCAATCTCCTTACTGGTTATGGGTCTGTTCAGGCTTTCTATTTCTTCCTGGTTCAGTTGTGGTAGTTTATATGTTTCTAGGAATGCATCCATTTCTTCCAGATTGTCAAATTTATTGCCGTAGAGTTGCTCATAGTATGTTCTTATAATAGTTTGTATTTCTTTGGTGTTAGTTGTGATCTCTCCTCTTTCATTCATGATTTTATTTATTTGGGTCCTTTCTCTTTTCTTTTTGATAAGTCGGGCCAGGGGTTTATCAATTTTATTAATTCTTTCAAAGAACCAGCTCCTAGTTTCGTTGATTTGTTCTATTGTTTTTTTGGTTTCTATTTCATTGATTTCTGCTCAGATCTTTATGATTTCTCTTCTCCTGCTGGGCTTAGGGTTTCTTTCTTGTTCTTTCTCCAGCTCCTTTAGGTGTAGGGTTAGGTTGTGTACCTGAGACCTTTCTTGTTTCTTGAGAAAGGCTTGTACCGCTATATATTTTCCTCTCAGGACTGCCTTTATTGTGTCCCACAGATTTTGAACCGTTGTATTTTCATTATCATTTGTTTCCATGATTTTTTTCAATTCTTCTTTAATTTCCCGGTTGACCCATTCATTCTTTAGAAGGATACTGTTTAGTCTCCATGTATTTGGGTTCTTTCCAAACTTCCTTTTGTGGTTGAGTTCTAGCTTTAGAGCATTGTGGTCTGAAAATATGCAGGGAATGATCCCAATCTTTTGATACCGGTTGAGTCCTGATTTAGGACCGAGGATGTGATCTATTCTGGAGAATGTTCCATGTGCACTAGAGAAGAATGTGTATTCTGTTGCTTTGGGATGAAATGTTCTGAATATATCTGTGATGTCCATCTGGTCCAGTGTGTCGTTTAAGGCCTTTATTTCCTTGCTGATCTTTTGCTTGGATGACCTGTCCATTTCAGTAAGGGGAGTGTTAAAGTCCCCTACTATTATTGTATTGTTGTTGATGAGTTTCTTTGATTTTGTTATTAATTGGTTTATATAGTTGGCTGCTCCCACGTTGGGGGCATAGATATTTAAAATTGTTAAATCTTCTTGTTGGACAGACCCTTTGAGTATGATATAGTGTCCTTCCTCATCTCTTATTATAGTCTTTGGCTTAAAATCTAATTGATCTGATATAAGGATTGCCACTCCTGCTTTCTTCTGATGTCCATTAGCATGGTAAATTCTTTTCCACCCCCTCACTTTAAATCTGGAGGTGTCTTCGGGCTTAAAATGAGTTTCTTGGAGGCAACATATAGATGGGTTTTGTTTTTTTATCCATTCTGATACCCTGTGTCTTTTGACAGGGGCATTTAGCCCATTCACATTCAGGGTAACTATTGAGAGATATGAATTTAGTGCCATTGTATTGCCTGTAAGGTGACTGTTATTGTATATGGTCTCTGTTCCTTTCTGATCTACCACTTGTAGGCTCTCTCTTTGCTTAGAGGACCCCTTTCAATATTTCCTGTAGAGCTGGTTTGGTATTTGCAAATTCTTTCAGTTGTTGTTTGTCCTGGAAGCTTTTAATCTCTCCTTCTATTTTCAATGATAGCCTAGCTGGATATAGTATTCTGGGCTGCATGTTTTTCTCGTTTAGTGCTCTAAAAATATCATGCCAGCTCTTTCTGGCCTGCCAGGTCTCTGTGGATAAGTCAGCTGCCAATCTAATATTTTTACCATTGTATGTTACAGACTTCTTTTCCTGGGCTGCTTTCAGGATTTTCTCTTTGTCACTGAGACTTGTAAATTTTACTATTAGGTGACGGGGTGTGGGCCTATTCTTATTGATTTTGAGGGGCGTTCTCTGAACCTCCTGAATTTTGATGCTCGTTCCCTTTGCCATATTGGGGAAATTCTCCCCAATAATTCTCTCCAGTATACCTTCTGCTCCCCTCTCTCTTTCTTCTTCTTCTGGAATCCCAATTATTCTAATGTTGTTTCGTCTTATGGTGTCACTTAATTCTCGAATTCTCCCCTCGTGGTCCAGTAGCTGTTTGTCCCTCTTTTGCTCAGCTTCTTTATTCTCTGTCATTTGGTCTTCTATATCACTAATTCTTTCTTCTGCCTCATTTATCCTAGCAGTTAGAGCCTCCATTTTTGATTGCACCTCATTAATAGCTTTTTTGATTTCAACTTGGTTAGATTTTAGTTCTTTTATTTCTCCAGAAAGGGCTTTTATATCTCTCGAGAGGGTTTCTCTAATATCTTCCATGCCTTTTTCGAGCCCGGCTAGAACCTTGCGAATTGTCATTCTGAACTCTAGATCTGACATATTACTGATGTCTGTATTGATTAGGTCCCTAGCCTTTGGTACTGCCTCTTGTTCTTTTTTTTGCGTTGAATTTTTACGTCTTGTCATTTTGGCCAGATAAGAGTAAATGAAGGGGCAAGTAAAATACTAAAAGGGTGGCAACAACCCCAGGAAAATATGCTTTAACTAAATTAGAAGAGATCCAAAATCGTGAGTGGGGAGAAAGGAGATAAAAAGAGGTTCAAAAAGGAAGAAAGAAAAAAAAAGAAAAGAAAAAAAATTTTTTTAAAAAAAAGAAAACACCTGAGAAAAATGTAAAAAAGAAAAAATATACATATTAGATAAACTAGAAAAAAATCGTTAAAAAAGAAAAAGGTAACAGTTAAAAAAAAAAAATTTTACCCGAAGGCGAGAAGAAAAAGAAAAAAAGAAAAAAAAATGAAAAAGAAAAAATTAAATTAATTGCAAGACTAAAAAAAAAATCACAGGAAAAAAGCCATGAGTTCCGTGCTTGGCTTTCTCCTCCTCTGGAATTCTGCTGCTCTCCTTGGTATTGAAACCGCACTCCTTGGTAGGTGAACTTGGTCTCGGCTGGATTTCTTGTTGATCTTCTGGGGGAGGGGCCTGTTGTAGTGATTCTCACGTGTCTTTGCCCCAGGCGGAATTACACCGCCCTTACCCGGGGCCGGGGTGAGTAATCCGCTCGGGTTTGCTTTCAGGAGCTTTTGTTCCCTGAGCGCTTTCCGTAGAGTTCCGGAGGACGGGAACACAAATGGCGGCCTCCTGGTCTCCGGCCCGGAGGAGCCGAGAGCCCAGGGCCCCACTCCTCAGTGCGCCCTCAGAGAACAGCACCAGTTACTTCCGTCTGCCTGACCTCCGGCCGCGCTCCGAGCTCACCGAGCCTGCGATCGGTTCAAGGTAACACCGAGCTGTGAGCTTACTTTCGGCTCTGTCTCTGTAGCCGGCTTTCCCGTTCCAATACCCGCAAGCTCTGCGACACTCAGACACCCCCGATCCTTCTGTGACCCTGCGGGACCTGAGGCCACGCTGACCCCGCGTGGGCTTCGCCCCGGTTTAGCCTCTGGACTGATGTCCCTCAGCGGAACAGACTTTTAAAAGTCCTGATTTTGTGCGCGGTTGCTCCGCCGCTTGCCGGGAGCCGGCCCCTCCCCCCGGGGTCTATCTTCCCGTCGCTTTGGATTCACTTCTCCGCCAGTCCTACCTTTCAGAAAGTGGTTGTTTTTCTGTTTCCAGAATTGCTGTTCTTCTCTTCGGTCTGCCGATGGATTTTCAGGTGTTTGCAATCTTTAGATAAGCTATCTAGCTGATCTCCGGCTAGCTGAAGCAGTCTCAGCTTGCTACTTCTCCGCCATCTTGACTCCTCCGAGAGGTCCTTTTGTTACAACTGATAAATCTGCATTGATACATCATTGTCATCCCAAGTTTATAGTTTACATTAGGGTTCGCTCTTGTTGTTGTACATTCTATGGGTTTGGAAAAATGTGTAATGGCATGTATCCATCATTATAGGATCACAAGGAATATTTTCATTGTCCTAAAAATCCTCTGTTCTCTGCCTATTCATCCTACCCCACAACCCCTGACAACCTCTGCTCTTTTTCCTGTCCACAGTTTTGCCTTTTCTAGGTCATATAGTTGGAATCTTACAGTATGCAGCCTTTTCAGATTGGCTCCTTTCACTTAGTAATATGCATTTATGGTTCTTCCATATCTTCTAATGCATTGGTAGCTCATTTCTCTTTTTGTGCTAAGTAATAGTCCATTGTCTAGATGTACCACAGCTTACCTAAAGGAAATAGAAAAACATGTTTTTGAACAAGTCAAACATCAAGAAAAATTTTTGAAAGATCTTTCGTCTTTCCCTATCAGTGATATTTTGTTTCTGAAATGCTGGTAAGTTTCAGAAAAGGTTGTAAAACTTTTGTGGGCCAGTAAACATTTTGACCGAGCAGAAGAATTATAACAGCATTTTTATGGTTTTCTGAATCTTTTCTGAGCCTTAACAGAAATCTTCAAAATTGTAGTAATATACAGAAAACATAAAATTTTTATAAAGATCTTTTGAAGGTATCTATATTAACATTTTCTTCTTCATATCACATAATGACCTGCAAAGAGACTAAGCTTTGTTTTCCTTCTGTTTTGAAATCCTGAGATGAGACAATTAAGTGAAATTCAAATGCACAGTAATTTTATTTCATCTGAATTTTTACCTGGCCTCTAAATCTCTCTAGGCTAGAGTCTATTATTTCTAAAGCCTGCTTGCTCTACTTTTAAGCAAATGTGATAGTGGTAATTCATTAGGATGGTTTTATTTTAGGTACCCGTTCTCACTGTTAAGCCATTTTCTTAATAGCTTATTAGATGTCATGGAAAGTATTAATGAAAGAAAGATTTCATTTCTGTAAGGCTGTTGACATGTCATCGGTCCCTCTTTTGAGTCATCAAGGTGGAGATGTAAATATTTAAGTGACTTAAAGATGACAATGACTTTCCTTGTTATAGTATGACCATATGGAGTCAATTATATTTACTCTGTTTTTAATAATGTGGTTGTTGATTTACTAGTCCACATTGCTCTCTGACCATTAATTTTTATAGGCTTTCATCTTTTGAATCACCCTCACATGGTATGTTAAGCAGTGCTTTTTTCCCACCACATATTTTAAGCTTCTAAACAGACCAGGATATCGTGTTGTTCCCATGGAAACCTCAAACATTGCAGAACCAAAGCTTTGAATCTGCAACTCCTATTGTATGTGGGTTCATGCCCTGTAACAGCATACTCTAATCTCCAATGCCCGTTACATGAAGATACAGTTAACCTGTATGCCATTAGAGTTAATTGTTTATCTTTTTTTTTATTTTTTATTTGTTCCTTAGATTGGTTCTAACTGTTGTGGTAGAAAAGAGCTGGATGAGCCCATCAGAATTAACCAAAACACATATCCTTTACGCACATTAGCATCTGTTACGGAGAGGGGACTAGCAGCTATTGGAGCTACTTGTATAATATGCACATATTCACTTCATTCACTCAGCTATTATTTATTAATTTTATTGAGAGGTGTACTACTTTAGGGCTGGGGGTTACCGTCATGAGCAAGACATTCATTGTGCTTACAATCTGGTGAGTTACAGAGTATAAGGATTAAAACAAAAACATATATATGTATATACATGTACACATATATGTATATATGTGGTGGGGTTGTTATTTTAATTAAGGTCAGCAGAGGACACTCCTCTGTAGAGGGGCATTTAGAACAGAGATCTGATCAAAGTAGGTGTCTGAGTGAGGCAAATATCTGAGTAAAGTTCATTTTCAGAAGAGGAAACTGCAAATGCAAATGCTCTGAAGTGAAAACAAGCTTGATGTGTGCACCCTTGACATACAGCAAGAGTGCCAGTACCCTAGCACCTAATAAGCAAGCAGGGGAGGTAAGTGATGTGGAAGTGGAGATAAGAAAACAGATGGAGGACAGAGAGTAGAGAACATACACTGTCTCATAACCCATACTAAGGACACCAAATTTTGAGTATGAAGGGCTTTGAGCAGTAAAGTGATGGGATCTATTTTACAGTTTAAAAAAGACTGATTTGTGAGGAGGATAGTTACTTGTGACAACGCTAGAGGACAGCCTGGGATTCCAGTTCAGATGCTACTGCAGTCGTTCAGGTGATAGAAGATAGCAGAGAAGAGTGCTGAATTTAGTGCACAGTCTGAAAGAAAGAACTTACTCACGTTTAGAACACAGACTGAAATATAGTCAAAAGTGACTAGTGCTGTCCTGAATAAATAGATCAATGCTGTACTGAAATGTATAATACAGAGGAGAGTGGTTTTGAAGGGAGGGAAGTTCTAATTTAATCACATTAAGCTAGAATTGTCCACTTAAACCTCCAAATGCAGATTTCTGACTGCTCAATATCCAAGTCTGGAATTTCAGAGAACTTTGTGCCAGGGATATAAGCCATGACTCTGGGAGATACACATTTAAGACAATCATGTGCATGAAGCTAGAAATGATGATGTTGCTTTCTAAGGATATTGCCCTCTTTATACAGTGACACACAACACTGAACTTACTGTTCACATATCATTGGTTTGTTGGTGGTCAACCAGGCAGCTTTGCTTATCTTCTCTGGGTTCATTCACATATCTGGGGGTTGGCTAGTTTTCAGCTGGAGCAACTGACTCAGCCTGCTCCAGGTGTCTTTCATCCTCCAGCAGACTAGCTGGAGCTGTTCTCATGGTGAGAGCAGAAACACAAGAGGAAGCAAGCCCAGAGAGCAAGCCTGTTCTAAGTCTCATCTTAATTCAGATTTTTGATGGAGCGTCAAGAAGCAAGGTATGTTACACAATGAGAGGTCATTGCAATGAAATATGGGAAAGGGTATGCCTATAGGAAAAGATGAAGAACTTGGGCCATTTTTGCAGCCTAGCCACACAGGCTAACTAGGCATTCTAAAGAGCACATATAGAACATGGCCTTACATAAAGTGAAAAACCACTACAAACAATGTCTGCTTCCATTCAATGATACCATATTCATTTATACTCAGTCTCCTTTTGAAAGAACAAAAGCACAATTTTGAAAATTATGTAGCTCAGCATGCAAATTCCAGCCCCATCTCTTGTATTTCTGGGATTACTTCAACTAAAAAAAAGCTACTGTGATGTCTACTTTGTTAAGGATTTTTTTTTTAATTTTAGTATTTTTTTCTTTTTTTAATTTATTTTTTATTTATTTTCAGCACAACAGTATTCATTATTTTTGCACCACACCCAGTGCTCCATGCAATCCGTGCCCTCTACAATACCCACCACCTGGTACCCCAACCTCCCACCCCCTGCCCCTTCAAAACCCTCAGATTGTTTTTCAGAGTCCATAGTCTCTCATGGTTCACCTCCCCTTCCAATTTCCCCCAACTCCCTTCTCCTCTCTAACTCCCCATGTCCTCCATGCTATTTGTTGCCAAACTGTGGAAAGAACCAAGATGCCCTTCAACGGACGAATGGATAAGGAAGATGTGGTCCATATACATGATGGAGTATTATGCCTCCATCAGAAAGGATGAATACCCAATTTTTGTAGCAACATGGACGGGACTGGAAGAGATTATGCTGAGTGAAATAAGTCAAGCAGAGAGAGTCAATTATCATATGATTTCACTTATTTGTGTTAAGGTTGTTTTAAGGACTAAAAATGGTATCTGAAGTTTCTAATGAATACCAAGCACTTGGTAAATTTTAAGTTCTATGCCTATTATCAGAATACTACTAGTATTGTGAAATATAATAGTCAGCCAACATAGTCTCTGGCCATAAGTATACAATTATGTAGTTGTGGTAAGACTGAATCTCCAAATTTTTAGTGCTCAAAATAAAGACAACTTTTACTTCTACATGTAAAGTTACTCTATGGTAGAAATGAAGACTTGATTATCCAGGTTTATTTTAAAAAACAATCTTTCATATGCATATCCTTAAGGTTTTGTCACTATTTCAGTATAAACGAGGATTATACTCTCAAGGATTATCTTTTTTTTTTTTTTTTGCTTTAGCATAAATAAAATTGATTCAAAATTCATATTGTATTGGGGGAAAGCATAAAGTGATGTTTCTCTTCTAACCTCCAGTACCAAGGTAATACAGAACTTCTTAGGTTGGAGCAATATCTGATGATACTGGCATCAAATTTTAAGATGAAAATGATGTGCCTCATTATTTTTCTGATCAACATGCTAACACAGTATGGCCTAAAAACTGATAAACCCCAACAAAGGGCAATGTGGTCAAGCTGAACCCCTGAATCAAAGGGCAATGTGATTAAGCTGAATTGCTTCGAAACAAGTGCAGTTAAGTACACATACCATTTCCAGGTTACCAGTTCTCACCAGAGAGCACTGTCCATCTTGTCAGTTAGCTTTGGTCATACATACTTGTTACTCTGAGTTCATGAGGTTCACGAAATCTTTTCCCATCTTTCCTTTTACACTGTGATCTCCAGGAAAGCAATTGCTTTGTCTGTCTTGCTTACCCTTTGATCCTAAGTGTCTGTACTTTTTATGGATCGGGGATCCTTGGAAAGTCCAAAATCTATATTTGTTTTCTTGCAAAAAGAATTTTTTTGAATTTTTGAATTTTTTTTTTAGTGTTCCAAAATTGTCTATGCACCACACCCAGTGCTCCATGCAATACATGCCCTCCATAATACCCACCACATTTGTTAACATACTTGTTCAATAAATGTTTACATGGAGGATTTTTCCCACATGCTTTGTCTACTTTCTCTAGGGTTAGTCTGGATTAAAATATTTTAGAAGTAAACAATACAATTCGAGAAAAGGAACAATTTTTTAAAGTTATTGCTTAATATTTTTGGAAATAATTTTCCACACTCTACCTTATGTGTCTATAGTAAACTTGCTGTACTACTTTAGTATTAAGCACTTCAGTGCTTCCCATTATTAATAGGATAAAGACCTGAACCCCTAACACAACCATAAAGTTCTGCATGATCTGGCTCCCAGCAACCTCTGCCTCTTCATTTTATATCATTCTTCCCATCTCTCTCTGCACCCCAGCCACAATGGCTGTCTTTTAGTTTCTTGGATGGACACTGATTGGTCCCTACAAACTCACAGACTTTCCCTTCTGCCAGGAATGCTACTGGGCCATGCCTAGTCATCTTTCAGATCTAACTGGACCTTCCTACACTAAATAATTCTCTAGTTAGCTACATTCATAGTGTTCAGCATTTCAATTCCTAGCAGTTAACACTATTTAAATAATTATATATTTATTTTTTTTATGATTGACTCTCTGTCTTCCTACTATATTGTAAGCTCCATGAGGACACAGACTATACATATTTAGTCCATATCTGCACTTCTAAGACTCAGCACAGTGCCTGGTACAAACTCAATAAAAAGCTCTTGTCCTGTGTAACAGTTCATCATCAAAGCGATTTCTTTAATATGAAAAATAATCAAGTGATTATAAAACATTCTCAAGGGCTGGTTGAAAGAAATACATTAGAAGATACTCATGATTATTTTGAATGACTTCTTCCTACTTCCAGTACATCTCTTATTGGACTGTCAAGGCCTTTTCTCTCTTTTATAACTTTCCAAAAATCATCATTTTATCATTTAAAAAACAAACAAACAAGAAAAATTTGGCTTGAAGAATTATTAAGACAGAAATACTATCTTTCTTTTCTTTTATCCACTTTCCAAATGAAAACCTCAGGATACCAAAACTTGATTTATATATCTGGAACTATTTAGAACAAGACTAGTTACAAAATCTGACCACTGACATCTCCATTTGCTTTTAATGAGAAAAATTCTTGAGCCTTAGAACCAGCTAAAAGGCTTTTAATTATATCCTTAAAGATATCAGAAGATTTTTTTTTATATGAAAGCAAACAATTATAGAAGACCTGGATTTTAACATGTCTTGGGCTCAATGAGACTACATCTGATCCCTTCCCCAAAATTAAGTCTTGTTAATGATCTCCCAATACATCTATTCTCTTAATGACCCTTAAATTGATAGCCTTGTGTATATTTTTAATCTTACCCCAGAAGAGTTTTACCAATTGATAATAAGATCAGCTTATAGGGCATCAAATATTTCCTGGCATACATCCTTCATTCATTCTATTTTATTCAGCCCTAATTCTTGCTATGATTTTTGTTTTCCATCCAGTTATCCTGCTTTTCAAGGATGCTAATCCTGTTCTCACAAAGACAAACATATAATTTTCTGGTGCAACTGTCAGGCTTCTTCTCCGTCCAATACTTTTTGAGCAATTAGAGAGGCTCTTATATATTAGCCCAAAAGTGATGGTACACATTCACTTAAGGTATGAGAAGAATGTATTAATTGCCCAAACACAAGCCCACACATCAATGGAGAGAAGGCTTCTGGACTAAAATAATGCTTAGCAATCTCTCCCTGAGGTAAATCTTCCAGCTTCCTTTAAAACTATCCCTGAGAGGGGTCTGGGTGGCTCAGTCAGTTAAGTGTCAGCCTTTGGCCCAGGTCATAATGCCAGGGTTTTCGGATTCAGCCCCATGGGGCTCCCTGCTCACAGGGAGCCTGCTTCTCCCTCTTCTCCCAGTGCTTGCTCTCTCTTGTTATGTTGGTTGCTATCTTTTTTTTTTTTTTTTTTGAAAAAAAAATTTTTTAAATTAATTTATTTATTTTCAGAAAAGCAGTGTTCATTATTTTTTCACCACACCCAGTGCTCCATGCAATCCGTGCCCTCTATAATACCCACCACCTGGTACCCCAACTCCCCCCACCACTTCAAACCCCTCAGATTGTTTTTCAGAGTCCATAGTCTCTCATGATTCACCTCCCCTTCCAATTTACCCCAACTCCCTTCTCCTCTCTAACACCCCTTGTCCTCCATGCTATTTGTTATGCTCCACAAATAAGTGAAACCATATGATAATTGACTCTCTCTGCTTGACTTATTTCACTCAGCATAATCTCTTCCAGTCCCGTCCATGTTGCTACAAACATTGGGTATTCATCCTTTCTGATGGAGGCATAATACTCCATAGTGTATATGGACCACATTTTTCTTTTCTTTTCTTTCTTTCTTTTTTTTTTTTTTTTTTTTTGCTATCTTTGTCTCTATCTCTCAAATAAATACGAAACCTTAAAAAAAAAGTAAAACTATCCATGAATCCAGGAAAAAAACAAAACAAAATACCAAAAATTAATTCTGAGACAACCTATTGCCTGATTTGGAGGAATTTCCCTAATTATTTTATAAAGCTGGTGGGTTGATTTGGTATATACACTCAGTGGTTACTTTGATTCACGCCATCAGAAACCCTCTATGGCCCAAATAAGATAGAAAAAAATCTTCCCCTAATTTATCTTTCAAGCCTTCAACAACAACAACAACAACAACAACAAAAAACAAAATGCCTTGAGCTTCTACATATGCCAGAAACTACAGAAGTAAGGCTACAACAGTAACAAAGACTATCATCATTCATATCTTCAATGAGATTGCAGTTTGGCAGGGGACCTTGCAGTTTTAAAGTAATATAAGAATAGTGATACACAGGGACGCCTGGGTGGCTCAGCTGGTTGGACGACTGCCCTCGGTTCAGGTCATGATCCTGGAGTCTCGGGATCGAGTCCCGCATCAGGCTCCCAGCTCCGTGGGGAGTCTGCTTCTCCCTCTGACCTTCTCCTCGTTAATGCTCTCTCTCACTGTCTCTCTCTCAAGTAAATAAATAAAAAACCTTAAAAAAAATAATAGTGATACACATTAAAGGCTGCTACAGGAATTTATTATGAGAATATCTAATTTGCTGCAAATGGATTATAGGATAAAGTAACATCTGATTTGAGATATAAAGAGTGAGTAGTTGCATGGGACAAGGTAAGAGGTAAATTATTTAAATTGAATGACTGTTGATTTCATATTGAGATTTTTCTCTTCAAAAAGACTGTACTGGAAGTCCACCAAATTGTTTCCTATGTGTCACTAGAATTGCACATCTACATATCCTCCCAGATAAGATGTATCAATTTAACCAATGGGTGGAAGATCTGGAAAGAAGATGAAGCATGTTGCTTTTAAATGCTTTCAAGGTTCAGTATGACTAGATCATGAAGGGTTAAGTAGAAAGTCATAGAATTTGAAATGGAAGATATCAGGTATTATATCAAAAGAATCTTTAACTCTCGCTAAGGAGTTTGGACTTTATTGAAAGAAAATGGGGAGACAATTGGGGGTTGAAAGCAGGTAAGTGACTATTAAATTTGCCTTTTAGAATGATCAACATTGCTTTAGTGAAAAGAATAAATATGAGAAGGGTAAGAGAAGAGTAAGCATAAGCAGAAAGAGGCAATTGTAAGCAATGATCTAAGGATGAGATAATGGTGTCTGGACAGTGAGGATGGCGAGATGTAAACAAGTGGACGCTCATTTACTGAGGAGATGGAGTTGAAAAGCCTTGAGAAAGGGAATAAAATGTGGCTTAGATATTTGGATGTTTGATATTACTCATCAACATAGTGAACAGATGAGAAAGAAATAGTTAAAGATAAGCTTAGTTTTGACATCTTAAGCTTGTGGTTCTTGTGTTTAATACAAGAAGACCTGAACAATAGGCAGTTGAATAAACCATGGACATAAGTATGTGAATCATCAGGATAGGATAGAGGTGAGGTCTTGAAAATTGCTGCAACTACCCTGTAAAAAGTACAGAGAGTGGAAAAAAAAGAGGGACTAGAATAAAATTTGAGCCCACTGAGATTTGTGGGATTTTTCAGAGAAACAGAAGCTTGAAAAAGTGAGTGAGAAAAAAGGGCTCATCTAGCAAAGAGAAATGAGCAGTATAGGCCTTTATAAATCTTCAGGGGAGAGAACAAGTGACAGAGGAAGTGTGCACAGCATCAGGAAATAAATCCCGTATTTCAGGGATCTATTATCCATCATTGATGAGGTGGTGGTTGTTTTTTGAAGTAGCTAAAGTGTTTCTACCTAAATTGCCCTGTATCCATGAAAATAGAAGAACTAGTTTACAAAGTGGGAATTGGGGTACTATAGATGGGAAATTATATGTTAGGAGGTGTAGAGTTCTAAAGTAAAACACTAGTCAGTTTGAGATGTGACAGAAATATTTAGGTGAACATTAGCAGATAAACAGACTACCCATTTAGTGACTTTAAAAAAATAGTTTAATAAATCCCCATTTAAATAGGGGTCTATTAAAATGTTCTCTTTGTAGTGGACATTTATTCTAGCAGGTTTTTAAAAAAATTTAACATAACATAACTTATTAAACACTTTGGGTCAAAATTGCCCTTCCATTTTAATTATGCAGGAATATGAAGTCTCATGTTTATTTGGTAAAGACATTCCTTACCTTCAACAGTTTAGGGATGCTGATACATAAGCAAACAGAACACTGTAATTTGCTGTGGTATCCACTGTGTATTACAGAAGCACAAATCAGGAGTGCCTAACCTAAGCTATAGACAAATTCTGATTAAGGAAGGCTTCCTGAGAAAGAGAGCACCTGACATCAGTCTTAAAGATGAGCAAATTCATCCAGACAGAGAGAGGTAAAAAGTACATCTTAGAATTCCAGAAAAAAAATGTTAGCCCTGATTTCCAGTGCCTCTCCATTCTGTATCAGATGTACTTGTAATGCTTACAAGTCAGGCTCCTTAATTTATACAACAGAAAGCCTATTTTGGTTCTTGCAAAACACATCAATCTTCCTTTAATTGACTAAAGAGACCATCTCCTTTGCAAGCCAGGAATTGATTGCAATGAAGCAGTTGCTAAAGTGTCTGTGAAAACATTAATTTTTTGAGTCCAATGTATATGTCATATATCCATCCCTCTAACTAGATCTTCAGAAGGTGAGATATCTATTATCCCCTCATAGATATCACCCTTTTGATAAGAAAATTTATTTAAGCAAAAGTATTATCTCTTGCAAGCCAGCTTCAGACACTGTCAACTTTATTACTTGATACTTCTAAAACAGGAACCCAATACCATTAGTTGTATCATTATTTCATTGACAGAAAAAATGGAATATCCAAATTAACTTACAACTTCTTCTCCTTTTAACTACTTAATTTCTACTCAATCTCCAATTCCTGACAATTTTACTTTTCCCTCCTCTCTGTCCCCATTCTCACTGCTCTAGCTTGGATTTTAATCTTTTTCTCCCAGTCTATCTACTGAAATAGTCTCTTCACTGGGTCCTCTGCCAGTAGTCCAGCTAATTGAAATTCATCTTCCTTTCTACAACCACGGTGATATGTTTAAAAATCAAACTCAGACAATGTCATCCTTCTCCTTAAAAGCTTTCAGTGGCTCCCTACTACAGGTTATAGTTTTAATTCATTACATAACAGGAGACAGTCTGTGATCTGTTATTTTCTGTAGCTCTCAGCTGCCCCAAACTTAACCTCAACTAAGTCCTCCACTAGGTTCTGCAGCAATATTTACTATGAAATTTAAACGAACACACACACATGTACACATATGCGTCTGCCTGCACCCTCCACAGAAGCATAATGTAAAGGATTAGGTTTGGGCATAAGCCTAATTTCTTAAAAGAATTTCTTAAAACTTTCACTATTTCACAGTACTGGTTTCTCTTCTTTTCTTTCAAATTTTAGTATGTGTGCTGCTAAAGCAAGCACCCTTTTTTCTTTTCTTCTCTTTTCTTTCTTCTTCTTCTTCCCCCCCGCCCTGTCCCCCACAGTATTGATTTCTTAACCATTGTTCTAGTTGCAGTGTGCTGATTCAAGGTCCTGGTGCACACCTGGCTCATTCACACACCCCAGTTATGGCATTATTTTCTCTTAGCCTGGAATGCTAGTCCTTAAATCACTCTTCACGTGAAAACTCCTCAACTTTTTAGAGTAAGAATAAGCATTATTCTCTGGAATAAACATTTCTTCTTTATCCCCTATTCCTCATGTTGTTGGGTAAACCATTCCATGTGTTCTCAGAACATTCTAGTTAGTTGTACATTATTGTTTCTGCCATTGCATTACTGTGATTAAAATGATCAGTCTTACCTATTAAATTATAAATTCTGCACAGGGATTATGGGTTTGTTTTGTTTTCCTACTTTTAAAAGAAGGTAAAATTAAAGGTGATTCTGCTCAAAGTGAATAATTAGAAGGGAAAGTTTTTTCCAATGGATTAATTGGAATTTAGGGAAAAACATTAATATTTCTAGTCACTACATTTTCATTTTTGCAGCTGCATATATCATTGTTATGTACTCTTATATATACATATATATTTTATATGGTTATATGGTTGTGTGTGTATGTGTGTGTGTGTGTATATATATATAGAGAGAGAGGAAGAGAGAGAGAGAGTTCTATAAATTGCTGTGTGGTTATATATGTGTGTATATGTATATACTCCCACTTATATACATATACCACAGACACACACTCAGTTGCTAACATGTAGAGTACTTTTTATGTACCAGACATTTTGATAAATGCATTGCCCTATCACTTCACATTAGTTTCTTAACAATTCTATTAGTGTGATGTGTTATTAACCACCATTTTTCATACGGGATTATTGAAACTTTGAGAGGTTGAGAGATCTGCCTACAAAAAAAGTTGACCCATTTGATTTGACTCCAAAGTCATTACAGAATACAAATGAATGGTCTCCTTGCATACATGTTTATTATGTAACTGAAGAGACAAACACTAACTAATTGCATTTGAAGCTATTTTAGGTTGAAAGTTACAATGAAATTCATATTTTTAGAATGCCAAATTAACTAAAAATAATTAGACAAATGTCTTTGGTCTTTATTTCACATTCCAGTGTTAAAATAAAACAGAATAATATTGCCTTTTGAAAAAAGTAAACAAAAATCATTTCTTCATTCTTATTCAAAGTTTGCTTTTCATATAAATGAAAGTTTCCCTGATGATGTTTGAATGTTACAAATAATACCATTATACCTGGCAGAACACAAATATATGAAACAATTAATAATAAACATAAAGGAACTCACTGATAATAATAAAATAATAGTAGGAGACTTGAATACCCCACTTACACCAATGGATAGATCATTTAAGCAGAAAGTCAAAAAGGAAACAATGGCTTTGAATAACACACTGGACCAGATGGACTTAACAGATATGTTCAGAATATATCATCCTAAAGCAGCAGAATACACATTCTTTTCAAGTGCACATGGAACATTTTCCAGAATATATCATATACTGGCTTACAAATAAGGCCCCAACAAGTACAAAAAGATTGAGGTCATACTATGCATAGTTTCCAACCACAATGCTATGAAACTGAAGTCAATCACAAGAAAAAATCTGGAAAGACTAAAAATATGTGAAGCTTAAAAAAAAATCTGACTAAAGAATGAATAGGTCAACCAGGAAGTTAAAGAAGAAATAAGAAAACTACAAGGAAACAAAATGATAATGAAAATATCATGATCCAAAACCTTTGGGATACAGCAAAAGTGGTCATAAGAGGAAGTATATAGCAATATAGGCCTGTCTCAAGAAGCAAGAAAAAAATCTCAAATACACAACCTAACCTTACACCTAAAGCAACTAGCAAAGAAACTGGAAGAGGAAGGGAAATAATAAAGATCAGAGCAGTAATAAATGATACAGAAACAAACAAACAAACAAACAACAGCAGACCAATAGAACCAGGAGCTAGTTCTCTGAAAGAATAAATAAAATTGATAACCCCCTAACTAGACTTACCAAAAAGAAAAAAGAACCCAAATAGATAAAAACACAAATGAGACAGGAGAGATCACAACCAACACCACAGAAATACAAACAATTAGAAGAGAATATTATAAAAAAAATTATATGTCAACCAAATGGGCAATCTGGACAAATTCCTAGAAATATACAAACTACCTAAAATGAAACAGAAAGAAATAGAAACCTTAAAGAGATAACCAGCAGGGGAATCAGTAATTAAAAATCTCCCAACAGGGGTGCCTGGATGGCTCAGTCCTTGGTGTCTGCCTTCAGCTCAGGTCATGAGCCCAGAGTTCTGGGATCGAGCCCTGTGTTGGGCATCCTGCTCCACGGGGGTTCTGCTTCTCCCTCTCCCCCCCTTGCTTCACCCCCCCCTCTCTGTATCACTCTCTGTCAAATAAATAAATAAAATCTTAAAAAAAAAACTCCTAATAAACATAAATCCAGACCCAGATGGCTTCCCAGGGGAATTCTACCAAACATGTAAAGAAGAGCTGATACCTATTCTCCTCAAACTGTTCCCAAAAACAGTTGTGGAAGGAAAACATCCAAATTCATTCTATGAGGCCAACATTACCTTGATTCCAAAACCAGACAAAGACCCCACTAAAAAGGAGAATTAGAGGTCAATATCCCTGATGACCATGGATGTAAAGATTCTCAAAAGAATACTAGCAAATTGATCACTTCTTGGCCTTTTGGCTAAGATCAAGTGTAAAAGAATACTAGCAAATTGAATACAACTGTACATTAAAAGAATAATTCACCACAATCAGGTAGGACTTATTTCTGGGCTGCAAATGTGGTCCAATATTCACAAATCAATCAAAACAATACACCACATTAATTTTTTTTAGAAATTTTTTAAAAAATTTATTTGACAGAGAGGGGCACAGTGGGAGAAAGAACACAAGCAGGGGGAGTGGGAGAGGGAGAAGCAGGCTTCCCACTGAGCAGTGAGCCTGATGCAGGGCCCAATACCAGGACCCCAGGATCATGACCTGAGCTGAAGGCAGACGCTTAACCGACTGAGCCACCCAGGCACTGCTCACCACATTAATTTTTAGAAAAGGATAGGAACCATAGGGTTCCTCTAATAGATGCAGAAAAGGCATCTGATAAATTATAACATCCATTCTTGGTAAAAACCCTCAACAAAGGAAGGATAGTGGTGACATACCTCTTAAAGGCTATGTACAAAAGATGCACAGCTAATATCATCTTCAATGGGGAAAAACAAAGAGCTTTTCCTCTATGGTCAGGAGCAAGATAGGGATGTATACTCTCACCATTGTTAATTAACTAAGTACCGGAAGTCCAAGACTCAGCAATCAGACAACAAAAAGAAATAAAAGGCATCCAAACCAGCAAGGAAGACGTCAAACTTCCACTATTTGCAAGTAACATGATATTCGATATAGAAAACATGAAAGACTCAACCAAAAAATTGTTAGAACTGATACACAAATTCAGCAAAGTGGCAGGATACAAAATCAATGTACAGAAATCTGTTGTATTTCTGGACACCAAGAATGAAGCAGCAGAATGAGAAATCAAGGAATCAATCCCATTTACAATTGTGCCAATAACCATCACATGCCTAGGAATAAACTTAACCAAAGAGGTAAAATATCTGTTCTCTCAACACTATAAAACACTTATGAAAGAAACTGAAGAGGATACAAAGAAATGGAGAAACATTCTATGTTTATGGATTAGAAAAACAAATACTATTAAAAGGTCTATACTTCCTAAAGCAATTTCCCATAAATGTGAATCAGATTCTTAAAAATCAGACTCAGGTCCTTGGCTCTCTTATTTTTAAAGTGATTTATCTACACATTTAATGCAATCCCTGTTGAATTACCACCAACATTTTTCACAGAGCCAGAACAAACAATCCTCAAATATGTATGGAACCACAAAAGACTCAACTATCCAAGGCAATTTTAAAAAAGAAAAGCAAAGCTGGAAGCATCACAATTCTAGGGTTAAAGCTGTATACAAAGCTGTAGTCATCAAGACAGTATGATACCGACACAAAAACAGACATAGAGATTAATGGAACACAATAGAAAAACCAGAAATGGACGCACAACTATGTGATTAACTCATTTTTGAAAAAGCAGGAAAGAATATCCAGTGGAAAAAAGACAGTCTTTTCAACAAATGGTGCCAGGAAAATTGGATAGCAACATGCAAAAGAATGAAACTAGAACACTTTCTTACAACAAGCTTAAAAATAAATTCAAAATGGATGAAAGACATAATGTGAAATAGTAGACCATCAGAATCCTAGAAGAGAAGACAACAGTAACTTTTTGACATCAGCTATAGCAACTTCTTACTAGATATGTCTCCAAAGGCAGGGGAAACAAAAACAAAAATGAACTACTGGGATTTCATCATGATAAAAAGCTTTTGCATAGTAAAGGAAACAAGCAACAAAATTAAAAGGCAACCTTCAGAAGGGGAGAAAATATTTGCAAATTACATATCCAATGAAGTGCTACTATCCAAAATCTGTAAGGAACGTATCAAACTGAACACCTAAAGACCAAATAATCCAGTTAAGAAATGGGCAGAGGACATGCATAGATGTTTATCCAAAGAAGACATCCAGATAGCTAACCAACACATAAGAAGATACTCAGCCATCACTCATCATCAGAGAAATATAAATGGAGAACAAACTCAAGATTGGTGGAGGGGAGTGGGCAAGCGGATGGGTTAAATGGGTGATGAGTATTAAGGAGGGCACTTCTTTTGATGAGCACTGGCTGACGTATGTAAGTGATGAGTCACTAAATTCTACTCCTGAAACTAATATTACACTATGTGTTAACTAACCGGAATTTAAGTAAAAACTTGAAACAAAAACAACACCAAAAAAGCAAGTAATAACAAACAAAAAAGAAGTAATACCATAACAATAGGGTAAAATGAGTGTGTATCAGAGACTAAATTGCTGCAAAATCAAATTATTTTTATTTATTTTATTTTTAACATTTTAAATTATTATAGGTGCTATTATGCTTTTCATTCTAAGTAAATCAATTAAAATTAGAATTCAATTTAAACAATAACTAGTGTCAAAAAATGTAGGCATCAGTCACCCCTGGCGAAAAGTGGTAGAAGAACAATAACTAAAATTAATATTTTTTATTTAAAGACACCTGATAGATAGATGCTCAATAAATTACTTGTTGGATTCAACCAGATGTTGAAGCATCTTTTTCTGGTTGTACTGAATTGTTATGGTTATATCTCTCTACTCCACCCTATTTGAGGGCTCTCTGGAGTCTTATATATTTATCATCATATCCCTGAAAAGAAGCCCAATGAATGGAAGATATTTAACATGTGCTAATGCAGTTTTCAAATTTTTTGGTCTCAGTTTGCCATTACACTCTTAAGAATTAGTGAATAACCAAAAAATCTTTTGGTATAGGTTATAAATATAGGTGTGCCATCTCTAATATGCACTGTATTAGAAATTAAAACTGAGAAAGATTTGTAAGTACATTAATAATTTAAAATTCTAATAATATACCCATTAGTTAGTACTAAAAATTGCATGTTATTATGAAAATAACTACATTTTCCTACTAGAAGTCTTAGCCTCAGCAATCAGACAACAAAAAGAAATAAAAGGCATTCAAATTGTCAAAGAAGTCAAACTCTCTCTCTTCATACTTGACATGATACTTTATGTGGAAAATCCAAAAGACTCTACCCCCAAACTGCTAAAACTCATACAGCAATCCAGCAACATGGCAGGATACAAAATCAATGCACAGAAATCGGTTGTATTTCTATACACTAATAATGAAACTGAAGAAAGGGAAATTAAGGAATCAATCTCATTCACAATGCACCCCAATCCGTCAGATACCCAGGAATAAACCGAACCAAAGAGATAAAAATTCTGTACTCTAGAAACCACAGAACACTTATGAGAGAAATTGAGGAAGACACAAAGAGACAGAAAACCATTCCATGCTCATGTCATGGTTTGGAAGAATAAACATTGTTAAAATGTCTATGCTGCCCAGAACAATCTTCACATTAAGTGCAGTCCCTATCAAAAATACCGTGAACATTTTTCACAGAGCTGGAACAAATAATCCTAAAATCTGTATGGAGTCAGAAAAGACCCCAAATCACCAGGGGAATGCTAAAAAAGAAAACCAAAGCTGAGGTATCACAATGCCTGACTTCAAGATATATTACAAAGCTGTGATCATCAAGACAGCATGGGACTGGCACAAAAACAGACACATAGATCAATGGAACAGAAAAGAAAACTCAGAAATGGACCCTCAACTCTATGGTCAACTAATCTTTGACAAAGCAGGAAAGACTATCCAATAGAAAAAAGACAGTCTCTTCAATAAATGATCCTGGGAAAATTGGACAGTCACATGTAGAACGGAAACTGTACCATTCTCTTACAAGACGCACAAAGATAGCTCAAAATGGATGAAAGATCTAAATGCGAGAGAGGAATCCATCAAAATCCTAGAGGAAAACACAAGCAGCAACCTCTTCAACCTTGGACAAAGCAACTTTTTGCAAGACACAACTCTAAAGGCAAGGGAAGCAAAAGCAAAAATGAACTATTGAGATGTCATCGAAGTTCTGCACAGTAAAGGTAACAATCAACAAAACTAAAAGGCTCTAAAGTTAGCTTGGACTTTATTCCAAGTACAATGTGACATCACTTGGGACATTAAATAGAGGAGAATCACGAGAGACTATGAAAAACAATCTGAGGGGTTTGAAGTGGTGGGGGGGTGGGAGGTTGGGGTACCAGGTGGTGGGTATTATAGAGGGCACAGGTTGCATGGAGCACTGGGTGTGGTGAAAAAATAATGAATACTGTTTTTCTGAAAATAAATAAATTGAAAAAATTAAAAAAAAAAACAGAGGAGAGATATAATCTGATTTCCACTTTGTAAGATCATTCAAATTGATACTGATGTGTGGAGGGTGGATTATGGAAGAAGAGTGGTAGCCAAGGAAAAAAAAAATAAAACAGATGAGTGGATCAGCCTCAATTTGAACAACTTAAAATTGACACTTGGCCTAACTAATTGGGAGACAACAGTGAGTATCTGGGAATGTGGCAAACTTCTAAATTTAAAGACATGGCATTTAATCAGCTTCAGCCAGCTGTCTTACAGGAATATAGATCTTATCTCTAGTGTTGTCAGATTTTTTGAATTTAAAGAGAAAGATATAAAATCTTGTGACTGTTAAATGTTGGCAACCAATTAAAAATATTTTTTAAAAAAACCACTTAGAGCTAAATAGAACATGCCTCTAGGTTTGCAACCTTAAGTTTGAATTAACATTTTGCCCCTTTGTTTAAATGAAAAAAGACTGAAATCAATTTTTAAAAAATTTTTTTCAGTGACAGTTTTGTTCTGCTACTGGCGTGTACATTGTTTCAAATTACCATTATTCTTTGTGTTCTATATTATCTGCTTCTCCATACTGTATAGAGTATTATGTAAAAGATCATCCTCGCACTCAAAGCTAAATGGACGACAGTCATAGAGAGAGATGGAACAGAATACAGAGCACTCTCTATTTTCATTATTTTCCATGCCTTCCTACCAGGTTGGGCTGTTTTAGACATTAGAATTTACAAACCAATAATTTATATGTATCAGTAAACTGTAAAGAGTTCATAAATATGTTTTTAATGGATTTCTATTCAAAGCCAATAAACTCTTTGTGACTTTGTTATTGGAAGAGAAGTCCAGAAAATAAGTGGCCAGTTAAGACTTAAGGAACTTATGTTAGAAAATTGCAGCAACATTGATTTTATTTCTATACTTTATGTAAACCAGAGCCAAAGATCTCAATCTTCTAAAAAAAAAAGACAGTGTAGGACTAATTTATGAATTATGTACAAACTGACATAAGAGTGCCTCATATATCACTGAGTGTGAGTGCCTAACATAGTACTTGATCTGACACTTTAGGTGCTCAAAAATGTGTACTGACTAAACTGTATTTCCTAAATGATTCAACTACTAGCTGATATCGACTAAATTTCTTTCAATCATAAATTTCTACTTTTGAGATAAATATTTATTTTTTTGTCACAGTCTTCTTTACATATATTTTATCAGGCTAAACATATGAAGTTGCACTTGGTCCTCTTTTCTATCTCATATTCCTTTTCTAGGAAATAATAAAACCCTACCAGCATTAATTTCTACATATTTACACTGAACCTTCTTCTCTTCATCCTCTGTCCCAGTTATCAGGCTAATCCTATCCATCTGACCTTGCCTAGGATACCACATTAAATTACTATTTGGTCTCCCTGATTAGACTTATCCTACAACCTGTTTTCCATACAGAGCTTATAATGATCTATTTAAAACAGAAACCAGAATCATGCCACTCCCTTGCTTAAAACACAAGTAATGGTTTCATATAAGAAAAACAAACTTCAAATTCATTAATATTGTCCCCAAGGCTTTATGTGAGTCCTTACCTAATTCTCTTACCTCATTTTCTACTATTACATTTATTGATCAAAACAGTCTGGCAATTAGTCACATTTGCCATTCTCTTGCCCAAACCACTCTTCCTCAAGGCATTTTTATGTGTCTTTCCACTTCATTCGAATGGCTGCTCAGATAGTATTTGTTCCAAGGAGCCTTTCTTGACTCTCCATCTGGTCATCTATACTACCAACTGCTCCCATCACTTTGTTTCTTTCTTGATACACTTCATAATCAGAAGTGATATTTTTTGTTTGTTTACATATTGGTTATCATTCTCCCACCTAGAATGCAAGAAAATTGTATATATCAGGATTACATGTATCTTGATCCCTGATGTTCCTGGTGTGGAGGGGATTCTGATCAATATATATTGAACTTAATTGATTAAACTGCAATGGTCTTGGGTAAGGTTCATAACTAAACTCAAAATGTTTTAGTAGTCAATAGTATTTATTATGCACCTACCGTAGTGGAAATTAAAATGAAAAATTTTAAAAATGTATATATACAGACTAAGGGTTTTGGAGGGGGGGTTTGGAGGGGTAAGCCTGATGGTGGGTATTATGGAGGGCATATATTGCATGGAGCACTGGGTGTGGTGCATAAATAATGAATTTTGGAACACTGAAAAAAATTTAAATTAAATTTTAAAAAAATCTAAAAAAAAAACTAGTAAAATCGTCATGTCCTTATAATTCTATCACAATTTCTATATATCATAAGATATTCAGTCTTATAAAGTAGGCAAAAATAGAATAAGCAAGGGCAAACAGGTATGAATATTCCAAAGACCAAAAAAAAAAAAAAAAAAGCAGAGAAAATAGTTTTACTTAATCCTTTGGCATTAGAGGCAGAATATTTCTTTATCCCATAAAGGAGGATAATTCTCTGTTCAACAATTTGGAAATCTTTTTTAAAAATACTTTTAATTAAGAGATCAATTCTTTTCATTTATCTTTCAGATGAGTAATATAACAAAATTTTCTTGTTTTCCTTCCTCAAAAATCAATCCTGGTATTTTTTCTATCATAAGTAACTGTGCCGTCAACATTTAGTTGCCAAGCCATGAGGCAGCTGTGATTACGATCAGACAACTGAATATGGGTGACGACTTCCTAGTTCCTAGTTGCCTATCAGAAAGAATTCCTTTGGTTCAGAGCTATGTTTTCATTATAAATACTTCATTTTCTGACCCTGGTGCTAAATAGTTTAAGTTATTAGTCTAAAGAGATCACTTACATTGTATTAAACTCAAACAAAATTTTTTTAACTACCACTCTTGTTCTCTGCATACTGTCCACATTTCTTCAGGTCAAGCTGGTTATAAATACCATAAGCCCAAACCAAGAAGCAGACTCTTAACTATAGAGAACAAACTGATGGTTACCAGAGGGGAGGAATATGGTGCTATGGGTAAAATAGGTAATGGTGATTAAGGACTGCACTTTTTTTTTTTTTTTAAGATTTTATTTGACTTATTTGACACAGAGAAAGATCACAAGTAGAGAGGCAGGAAGAGAGAGCAGGGGAAAGCAGGCTCCCCGCTGAGCAGAGAGCCCGATGCGGGGCTCGATCCCAGGACCCTTAGATCATGAGATCATGAGATCATGACCTGAGTCAAAGGCAGAGGCTTAACCCACTGAGCCACCCAGGCGCCCCAGGACTGCACTTTTGATGAGCATTGGGTATTGTATGTAAGTGTCGAATCACCACATCATTCACTTGAAACTAATATAACACTGTATGTTAACTGGAATTTAAATAAAAACTCAAAAAATTAAAAAAAAAAAAAAGAAATAGCCATACCATCAAAAAGCACTAAAACTAATCTTTCCAGAATATATTTTCTATCAAAGACTGCTATTTGTCAATAATTTAAAAATCTTAATAAAATAGCTTTAATACGATGTATAAAATGTAACATTTTTCTCCAGCTTGGAAATATGGTTTTGTAGATGTGCCAAAGAAATACTACCAAAGAGATTATTTTAAGGAAAATGTGTATCTGGATTTTTCTTTAGAAAACTGCTTAGAAATTATTTATTAGGCTAACTGATAGAAGAAGAGGCCGAGATAGAAGAGGCGGAAGAAAGGGAAGAACACTAATGTTTCAAATTATGTTTATTTTGATGCTACTATCTAAATATACCACCTAATATATTTCCACCTCATTTTTAGAAACACTTTCATGTCAAAAAATTCCTTTTTTTTCTTATTGACATGTTGATTCTATAATTCTTTCACTATAATGCATCTCACGTCTTCTTTCCCCTATTTATCTGCCCTGGTCCAAAATATCATATGTTTACTTGTTTTTTGCTTCCTCCATTGTAAAAGCATGTGGGAAAAGACCCAAACTAAGTTTAAAACCAATTATTTACTTACTGCTTACCTACACTATGGCACATTAAACATTATTGAAAAAAATTTCACATCTTGTGCTGACAATTGCAGTTTAAATTCCTGATCCCAAAATTCAATGAAAGACATATTTACTTAATTTTCTCATTCTCAATTAATACTTATCCTTACACTAAAACCCTTTCCCTCCTCCATCCTGTCAGTTTATCCCTAGCCTAATATTTAACTATATTAGAAATAGTATGTTAAATATTATTGAGAAAATCGGTTAGAAAATTTCTCACCTTTCTATCAGCAAATCTATCAGCCAGAGTCGGAATCCATATTTTTGTTCTTACCTCCTATTAAAGTGGAAAAAGAATTTGCTTCTCTTAAAGGGCAGCACCTCCCTTTTTCAGTGCACTCAATATATCACTGCCATTTCCACCACACCGGTATCCCTGCAATTACTACTCCCTCCTTAACTCTCAACTTCCCCCCACTCTACTTACTTATGCGTATGTGCATAAAAACATGATTTAATACCTCATATCTTAAAAAAACAACTACACTTTCACTTCTTGCTAAAGCTTGATTTGTCTGAACCTTGTCATATTAAACTGCTCTGAAGTGTTGCTAGGGTCACTGTTTCCACTTACTCAACATTTTTCTTCATGTGAGTAGGCTCTCACATTCAACTGCATTATTGAAGTCATGACTGAGCTTCTTGCTGAAAATAATGGCCAATTTACCATTCTAGTAATATGCAGCACAGTTGAACATTCTGCCATATGAAACACTGTTTTCTCCTTTTTTACATAAGCACTTTAAGATATAATCCATATGCCATCTAGATCACCCTTTTAAAGTATATATAGTTCAATAGTTTTTAGTATTTCCCCAGAGTTGTGCAAACATCACCACAATCAATTTTAGAAGTTTCATAACCCCTAAAAGAAATCCCATACCCAGTCACTCTTCATTCTCCACCTCCCTTTCCTCTCCATTCTTCACCCGCCACTGACCCCCACCAGTTAGGCAACACCCACTTATCTACTTTCTATCTCCATCAGTCTGACTACCCTGGATATTTCATATAAATGGAATCATGCAATGTGTAGTCTTGTGACTGGTTTCTTGGCATGTTGTTTTCAAGGTTCATCTATGTTATATAGGATGTACCAGGATTTCATTCTTTTTTATTGATAAATATATTCCATTGTATAGATGTAACACATTTATTAACCCATTTATCAGTTGGTAGACATTGGGTTGTTTCCAGTTTAGGGCTATTATGAATATTACTACTTCACAACACACTAAGTAGGGCTCTTGCCGCACTTACAATTTATCCTCTACACAGAAGCAACTAAAAGGTTTTTAAAACTTAGATTCTATCACATTCAAATAGGAAGTGACCTTGTACTGTACTTAGTGTTTATTGGATTCTTAAACAAGGAAATGGAGAATGTGTAATGTATGTGGAAACTGACTGATTTATTCAGAAGCATGAAGATACTAAAATCCTCACACTATTTTGGTAACATTAGAGAAAGTGGCAATGTTAACTTGTTTATAGTATTGGATCTTGTTTATTTGGGGGACAGATCGGGGAGAATGTGATTATTTTTCAGTCTGTATCATCACATACCTCTCTTTTCCTTAGGATGGTCAAAGTACCAAAATCACATCTTGAAACAAGTTATTCACCATGCTTCTCTGTGGTATGAATTTGATATGTTACTAGATCATGCGCTACACTAAGAAGTTATAGAATTGTGTGAAGAATAAAATAAATAACTTATTTGTCAATATGAGTAAGTCACTAGCCACATGGGCTGCAGTTGACTTACCTGGGAAACCAGACAGCTGGATCAGGTAATCACTCAAGCCACTTCCAGCTCTAAATTTATGTGCTGTCTTTAGTGATGTGTAATTACCCTAAAAACCAAGTTATATAAGACCTTTACTGGAAGTATTTTACTTCTACTGCCAGGAAATCTTTGGCACTTTAAATGCAACTATTTTTTGGTACTTAGGAAAGCTGCCAGAGAGTGAATAAACATTAAGTACGGAAACTTTCTGTTTATTACCAGAGTAAATACAATAAAAGCAGAAGTAACTTTTATTCTACATACCAAGTCATTAACAAATTAATTAACTTTGTCTCATATAAAGTGATAATCTTATAGATGAATGATCTTTTCAGCTTCTGTACAGTTTTGATAGCGTTTCAAGATAAATAAATGTTCCCACTATAGCAAATCCGTGCTAATTATGTAAAGATTTAGAAACAGAGGAGCTGAGCTGACACCAGATATTCAGTTCATACAATAATCACTCACTTTCAGCACCAAGTTTTCAAGGTTAATCTAACTTTAGTGGAGGGAGAAAAAAAAAAAAAGGAGAATTATGCTAGAAGACCTATAGAAAAGTGGGAAAAGCAAGTTGAAGAAAATCTGTTGACACAGGGACAATAGTCCTGAATTATTTACCTATGAAAGAAAATAGATAATCCATGATTTTGACTAGAGCATGTGAAAAAATGTTATTTGTAAAGCACAAATCCAATAATTTTTTGCAGTTATCGCAATGTAAGTTTTAGTCACTTTCATTCTTAGAGGCCAGTGTGTTTGCAGGTCTTGGCATGTTCAAGTCTGTAAACATGTAAGAAAATATGGATCTCTGGGTGTAAGATTTTATGCAATGCTGATGGGAAAAGTGGGAGCACAGAAGTGTTTTAATATACTTTTGACTACCACCGTTTATGAGAAAGGAAAGTGCTTCCTACCAGCTGCAATTGTTCATACCTGTAAATTGTTATGCCACCCTGAATTCTGAAGATTTCTGGAAGGCAATGGAATAAATATTTTTGTATGACAATTTCATGCTGAAAGGAATAATTTTGCTTTCTTCCTTTATTTTCTTTTTGTAATTTTATTGAGATATGAAGTATTATATACTACCAATATTTAAAGTGCACAATTTGATGTTTTGATATACGTATGAGCTATCATCATAATCGAGATAATGAACACTATCACCTTCAAAAGTTTCCAAGGCTACCTTTGTAATCCATTCTTTTTCCATCTCCATCCTCAGGCAACCACCAATTAATTGGGAATGAATAATTTTTCTATTTAGAAAATTAAAAAATTCTGTCACTGTGAATTAGTTTTATTTTCTAGAATTTATGAAAAAAATTTTTAAAAGACTTTATTTTTTGATAGAGACCACAAGTAGTGAGAGTAGCAGAGGGAGAGGGAGAAGCAGGCTTCCTGATCAGCAGGAAGTCTTATGTGGGGCTCGAAATTACAACCCTGAGATAGTGACCTGAGCTGAAGGGAGCTGCTTAACTAACTCAGCCACCCTGGCATCCCTATTTTCTAGAATTTTACATAAATGTCACCATATATTTTGTATTCTTGTTGCCTGGCTTTTTTCACTTATTAGATTTCGAGATTTCATCCACACTGTTGTGTGCATTGAATAGTTCCTTGTTTCTTTTTTATTGTTGAGTAGTGTTCTATTTCATAAATATACCAAATTTGTTTCTCCTGTTAATGGGTATATGGGTTTCTCTAGATTTTTGGCTTTTATAAATAAAGTTGCTGTGAACATTTACATATAATTCTTTGTGGGTGCATGTACTTTCATTTCTTGTAGGTAAACACCCAAGAGTGGACTAATAGAGCCATTTGGTAAATATATGTTTAACTTTATAGGAAACTGTTAAACTGTTACCTAGAATGGCTCTGTCCCATTTTGCATTCCACCTGAGAGTGACAATCATCTGGCATCCTTACTAAACTCAGTACCACTGGATTTTATTATTATTTGAACAATTCTAATAGTTAGATAATCATATTTCACTGTAATTTTAGTTTGCATATCCCTAGGATTCATTATGTTGAGAATCTTTTCATATGCTTAACAATCATTTACATATATTCTTTTGTAAAATGTCTATTCAAATCTTTCCATTTTTTTATTGGGCTGCCTTTTTATGAGTTGTAAGAGTTCTTATATTTCTGGATATATTATATTTCTGGATACACGCTTTACAGATAATTCCTCTTGTTTGTGGTGTTTATCCGAGAGCAAAAAGTATTTCATTTATTGAAAACCAATTCTTCAGTTTCTTTTCTTTCATGGTGTATATTTTTTTATTTTCTAAATAGAAAAAAATATCCATCCCCAAACGGCAAATATTTATTTCTGTTTTCCTTTAGCTTTACAGTTTTTTTTTTTAGATTTTATTTATTTATTTGACAGAGAGAGATCACAAGTAGGCAGAGAGGCAGGCAGAGAGAGAGAGGAGGAAGCAGGCTCCCCGCAGAGCAGAGAGCCCGATGTGGGACTCGATCTCGGGAACTCGAGATCATGACCTGAGCCGAAGGCAGTGGCTTAACCCACTGAGCCACCCAGGTGCCCTAGCTTTACAGTTTTATATTTTACTTTACTTCCTACAGCTTTACAGTTCTATATTTTACTTTCAGATATATGATTCACTTTGACTTAATATTTGTATATGACATAAGATAAGGACTTAAGTTCATTTTTTTTTCTTATAGAGGTGCTATTAGTATAGCACCATATATTGAAAAGGTTTTCCTTTTTCATTGAATTATCTTAGGACCTTTGTTGAGTATCAATTAAACATAAATGAGTGACTCTACTTCTAGAGTATCTTATTCTATTGATTTATATATGTCTTTACACTAGTAACGCCTTTGGTAACTATAGCTTTATTATCAATCCAATGTTCTTATCTTTTTAATTGCTTTGGTTATTCTAGTTTGTTTGCTTTCCATATGCATTTTAAAATGAGCCTATACAAAAATGGAATTGCATTTAATCTGTAGGTCAACTTAGAATTATAATCTTAACAACATTAAGTTTTCTAGTCCATTAACATGGTATCTCTGTTCATTTATTTGAGTTTCTTTAGACTCAGCCACCAATGTTTATGGTTTCAGAGTAAAAGTTTTAGATGCTTTTGTTACATTTATTTATGGTCATTGTAAAATTTTGATGCTATGATAGATGGATATTTAAAATTTCACTTTTCAATTTTTACTACTATTCTTTAAGGATCCAACTGACTTTTCATATTAGCATATCTAACACACTTGCTAAACTAACTGATTAGTTTTGTAGATTCCATGGATATTCTAACCAAACAATCATATCATTAGTAAATATGACAGTTTCACTTTTATCTGATATTTCTGCTTTTTATTTTCTCTCTGGCATAATTGCAATGGCTTGTACCTCCCCCAATACAATGTTGAATAGAAGCAGTGATTTCTTCATGACTTCAGGAAGAAAAAATGCAGTATTTCACTGTTATATATGATATTAGAGCACTTGAGAAGGTTGAGATAACAAATTTAAGTTTTTAATAGACACAGTGGTATTCTTCAAGAATGACACTTCAAGATAACTGTCCATTTCGTATGAACTGCCAACTTTTTGTGGTTATAAAATTGTTCACAGTATTCATTTATCCTTTTAATGTTTTTAAGATCTTTGATGAAGGGCCATTCTCACTCCTGGTATTGGTGATTTTTGTTCTTTCTCTCCTTTTCTTGTGTTTTCTCTCTTTTTCTATTTATTCAAAAACTAGCTTTTGGCTTTGTTAATTTTGTCTAATATATATATATATATATATATATATTTTTTTTTTTTTTACCATTATCTATTATTTGTCTTTATTTATGATGGTCTTATCTTTTTATTTTTCACTCTTCTACTTACTTTATATTGGTCTTCTTTTTCTAACATCTTAAGAGTGAACATTAGATAGTTGATTTTAGGTCTTTCTTTTCTAATATAAACATTTAAAAAGGTATATGTTTCCAGAGGTTCCTGGGAGGTGCAGTCAGTTAAGTGTCCAACTCTTAGTTTTTGGCTCAGGATTGTGGGACTGAGCCCTGTGTGGAGTTCCCTTCTCAGTGTGGAGTCTGCTTGAGATTCTCTCTTCTTCCTCCTCTGCCCCTCTTGTTCATGCTCTCTTTGCCTTGCTCTCTAAAATAAATTTTAAAAACAAAACAAAACCCCTGTGTTTCCTTGTTAGCACTGACTTAACTTATCCTACAAATTTTTTTTATTTTTATTTTTTAAATTTTTAATTTTTTATTAACATATAATGTGTTATTAGCCCCAGGGGTACAGATCTGTGAATCAACAGGTTTATACACTTCACAGCACTCACCATAGCATATAGCCTCCCCAATGTCCATAACCCACCACTGTCTCTCTATCCCCCTCCCCCCGGCAACCCTCAGTTTGTTTTGTGAGATTAAAATTCTTCTATGGTTTGTCTCCCTCCTGAATCCATCTGGTTTCCTTTTTTCCTTCCCTATCCCCCAATACCCTACATTGCCTCTCAAATTCCTCATATCAAGGAGATCATATGATAATTATCTTTCTTTGATTGACTTATTTCACTCAGCATAATACCCTCTAGTTCGATCCATGTCATTGCAAATGGGAAGATTTCATTTCTTTTGATGGCTGCATAGTATTCCATTGTATATATAGATACCACACATTCTTTATCCACTTATCTTTATCCACTTTATCCACAGATGAAGGACATCTAGGTTCTCTCCATAGTTTAGCTTATTGTGGACATTGCTGCCATAAACATTCGGGTGCACCTACCCCTTCAGATCACTACATTTGTATCTTTAGGGTAAATACTCAGTAGGGTGATTGCTGGGTCATAGGGTAGCTCTATTTTCAACTTTTTGAGGAACCTCCATGCTGTTTTCCAGAGTGGTTGCAACAGTTTGCTTTCCCACCAACAGTGTAGGAGGGTTCCCCTTTCTCCACATCCTCGCCAGCATCTGTCATTTCCTGACTTGTTAATTTTAGCTATTCTGACTTGTGTGAGGTGATATCTCATTGTGATTTTGATTTGTATATCCGTGATGCCAAGTGATGTGGAGCACTTTTTCATGTGTCTATTGGCCATCTGGATGTCTTCTTTGCAGAAATGTCTGTTCATGTCCTCTGTCTATTTCTTGATTGGATTATTTGTTCTTTGGGTGTTGAGTTTGATGATTTCCTTATACATTTTGGATACTAGCCCTTTATCTGATATATCATTTGCAAATATCTTCTCCCATTCTGTCAGTTGTCTTTTGGCTTTGTTGACTGTTTCCTTTGCTGTGCGAAAGCTTATGATCTTGATGAAGTCCCAATAGTTAATTTTTGCCCTTGCTTCCTTTGCCTTTGGCAATGTTCCTAGGAAGATGTTGCTGTGGCTGAGGTCAAAGAGGTTGCTGCCTGTGTTATCCTCAAGGATTTTGATGGATTCCTTTCTCACATTGAGGTCCTTCATCCATTTTGAGTCTATTTTCGTGTGTATGTAAGGAAATGGTCCAATTTCATTTCTCTGCATGAGGCTGTCTAATTTTCCCAACACCATTTGTTAATGAGGTTGTCTTTTTTCCATTGGACATTCTTTCTTGCTTTGTCGAGGATTAGTTGACCATAGAGTTGAGGGTCTATTTCTGGGCTCTCTATTCTGTTCCATTGATCTATGCATCTGTTTTTGTGCCAGTACCATACTGTCTTGATGACAGCTTTGTAATAGAGCTTGAAGTCTGGAATTGTGATGCCACCAACTCTGGCTTTCTTTTTCAACATTCCTCTGGATATTTGAGGTCTTTTCTGGTTCCATATAAATTTTAGGATTATTTGTTCTATTTCTTTGAAAAAAAATTGACATATTTTCACAGGGATTGCATTAAACATGTAGATTGCTTTGGGTAGCATAGACATTTTCACAATATTTGTTCTTCCAACCCATGAGCATGGAATACTTTTTCATTTCTTTGTGTCTTCCTCAATTTCTTTCATGAGAACTTTATAGTTTTCTGAGTACAGATTCTTTGCCTCTTCGGTTAGATTTATTCCTAGGTATCTTATAGTTTTGTAAATGAGATTGACTTCTTAATTTCTCTTTCTTCTGTCTTGTTGTTGGTGTATAGAAATGCAACTGATTTCTGTGTATTGATTTTATATCCTAACACTTTACTGAATTCCTGTACAAGTTCTAGAAGATTTGGAGTGGAGTCTTTTGGGTTTTCCACATAAAGTATCATATCATCTCCAAAGAGTGATAGTTTGACTTCTTCTTTGCCGATTTGGATGCCTTTAATTTCTTTTTGTTGTCTGATTGCTGAGGCTAGGACTTCTGGTACTATGTTGAATAGCAGTGTTGGTAATGGACATCTCTGTTGTGTTCCCGACCTTAGTGGAAAAGCTCTCAGTTTTTCTCCACTGAGAATGATATTCACTGTGGGTTTTTCATAGATGGCTTTGATGATATTGAGGTATGTACCCTCTATCCCTACAGTTTGAAGAGTTTTGATCAAGAAAGGAAGCTATACTTTGTCAAATGCTTTTTCAGCATCTATTGAGAGGGTTCTTATTCTTTCTTTTATTAATGTATTGTATCACACTGATTTATGAATGTTGAACCAACCTAGCAGCCCTGGAATAAATCCCACTTGGTCGTGGTGAATAATCCTTTTAATGTACTGTTGGGTCCTACTGGCTAGTATTTTGGTGAGAATTTTCGCCTCTGTGTTCATCAAGGATATTGGTCTGTATTTCTCTTTTTTGATGGGGTCTTTGTCTGGTTTTGGAATCAAGGTAATCTTGGCCTCATGAATTTGGAAGTTTTCTATTTTTTTTAACAGTTTCAGGAGAATAGGAATTAATTCTTCTTTAAATGCTTTGTAGAATTCCCCTGGGTAGCTGTCTGACCCTGGCTCTTGTTTGTTGGGAGATTTTTGATGACTGCTTCAATCTCCTTACTGGTTATGGGTGTGTTTGGGTTTTCTATTTCTTCTTGGTTCAGTTTTGGTAGTATAGGTCTCTGGGAATGCATCCATTTCTTCCAGATTGTCATATTTGCTGGTGTATAGTTGCTCATAATATATTCTTATAATTATTTGTATTTCTTTGGTGTTGGTTGTGATCTCTCCTCTTTCACTTATGATTTTTATTGGGGTCCTTTCTCTTTTCTTTTTGATAAGTCTGGCCAGGGGTTTATAATCTTATTAATTCTTTCAAAGAACCAGCTCCTAGTTTCGTTGATTTGTTCTATTGTGTTTTGTTTTGTTTTGTTTTGTTTTTTTTTGGTTTCTATTTCATTGATTTCTGCTCTGATCTTTATTATTTCTCTTCTCCTGCTGGAGTTAGGCTTTATCCAACAGATTTTTGATATGTATTATTTTTAATGCCTGTAGTTCAAAATATTTTCAAATTTCCTCTGTGATGTGATCTTTGATTCACTAATTATTTAGAAGTATGTTTTAAAATCTCCGGGTAATTTGAATTTTTCCCAAATAATTTTATTTTCATGAATGTCTATGTAATTCCACTGTAGTCAAATTATATGCTTTGTAATGATTTTGATCCTTTTGAATATAATAAGTACTTTCTTATTGGCCTAACATACAATCTGTCTTGGTGAATTTCCCCTTGCACCTGAAAAAGATGAATTCTACAATTTTTGGATTTATTGAAAGCTTATTATGTGCCCATTGTTTTCCTGATTTATTGCCTCCGTTATCTTATGTAGGACATATCCCAAGCAATTTGATGTTTAAAGAGGTCTGATATGTAAATAATCTTGCACAATGTCTGATATATCATTATGCACTAAATACATTTTTATTTTCTGCCTCTTCCCCCTATTATCCACCACATACATGGACATTTTTGTGCCACTGACTGATTAATTCATACCTCTGATACACAATGAAAAGGATTTAACTCTGCTTTGGTATTTGGAATTTCAGTTTACTCACTAGCAAACAGGGCTTAATTACGTTTATGATGAGACGTTAAATGCCAAGTCTGTGCCACCATACCTGCCACTGAACAAGCAATCAATCACCAATTGTTTCTTCTTAAAAACTTGCTCACAAAATCAACATTAGGAATGACCCCATACATTAACTGTATTGTATAGTAAAGGACCATGTTATACAGAGACATTTATGAATAGTGATCAGGTATATCAGGCCTCAGGAAGACATAGTGCAGAGTCTGCTATCTACTATTCTGTAGTAGCAATATTTTTCAAAGAGTACACGTGACTTTGATTCTATTCAGATTATCCTCTAAGGAACTTTTTAAAAAAAAAATCACCAAACAAAATTTTTATTAACATATAATGTATTATTAGCCCCAGGGAAAACAACTGTTTCTTAATCAGAATCTTGAATTTTAATGCTTTGGGTTATTTTGTCTAACAATCTTTCCTAGTTAGAAGATAAAAATATATCATATTTGATTTCCTGTCCTAGTTTAGATGATAAAAATACTACATTTGATCTTAGCCAAAAGGCCAAGAAGTGATTAGATTATAAAAGTACTAAATAAGCAATTTGTTTTTTATGTTGCAGACTATCTGGAAGGACAGGAGCCTGTGTTTTTCTTTTGGCCTTAGGCAAAACCTTTCTTTATTCTAATCAGAAAGTATACTCTTGTCATACATGTAAAATATTTCTGATGGCCATTTATGAATCTGGGCTATAGATTTGTGTGAAAAATATTTTTTTTCAGTTATTCCTAATATAAAAGGGAAATATTAGCATGTATATTATCCTTTTCATGACCTACATATGCATAAGGTACTTTTTTTTTCTTCCAAGTTTTAATTTAAATCCCAGTTAGTTAACATACAGTGCAGTATTAGTTTCACTTGTAAGATTTAATGATTCATCACTTACATACCACACCCAGTGCTCATCATAACAACACTCCTTAATACCCAACATCCATTAACCCATCCTCTGCCTATCCCCCCTCTAGCAACCCTCAGTTTGTTCTCTATTGTTAAGAGTTGGCTTTATAGTTTGCCTCCTTTCTCCCCCATGTTCATCTTCTTTGTTTCTTAAATTATAAGGTACTTTCTTTAGAAGAACATGTGGAATAGGATTGTGATTTCATTTAGTTATTCATTTAACAAATTTTTGTGTATTGAGGATCTTTTAACTGTAAGACAATGACTGAGATGAAGAAAAGGTCATTTTTTAAAAATCCATTTCAAGTTTATCTTTGTGTATTGGGTAAGAGAATGATTGAGTTTCATCCATGAGGCAGGAATCTGTGAAAATCCTATTATGCCTCTATCAGAAAGAATGAATACCCAACTTTTGTATCAACATGGATGAGACTGGAAGAGATTATGCTAAGTGCAATAAGTCAAGCAGAGAGAGTCAATTATCATATGGTTTCACTTATTTGTGGAGTATAAGGAATAACACGGAGGACATGGGGAGCTGGAGAAGAGAAGATAGTTGGGGGAAATTGGAGGGAGAGATGAACCATGAGAGACTGTGGACTCTGAGAAACAACCTGAGGGTTTTTGAGGGGGTGGAGGGTTGGGTGAGCCTGGTGGTGGGTATTATGGAGGGCATGTATTGCATGGAGCACTAGGTGTGGTGCATAAACAATGAATTCTGGAACACTGAAAAGAAATTTTAAAAAAAGAGAGAGGTCAGCATATTAAGGGATGAACATTCCCTGGCATGTCTTCAGGTACCTTGGTACTCCTGGCATATCTGTTTTGTTTCTTTGTATGTGATGAAGGAAATGAGAACTGGCAAGCTTTTACTAAAAGAATGATATTGTGCCAGAGAGTTGTTATGTTTTTTACTTGGCCTTTGCACATACGATCTCAAGATTTGATTTTGGTTCAGGTAAGGACTCCTCCCCCATTACCAACCCAAATGTTTCAGATGAATTTGACTCTTTGCTTCAGAGACAGGCCTAAGCTGTGACTGGTAAAGAAAAGGGGCACAAGCCCTGGTTGCATAATTTATTTCAAGAATGAACATGTGGCCCAATTAGATCCAAAGAGATAAAATGAGACTTTACTGAAATTTTTCATAAATAGAATCTCATTCTTTTCCACTGGATGTAAAATCTAAGCAAATATAAGTACGAAAGCCTCACTAACATTTGCTACCAACATAGCCCAATATTCCGGATGGGCTAAAATACCGACAGGAACATTGTCTGAATTCTGAATTCAGCTTTTCACAACCCACTCCTTGACTTTTCTGATGTATGAGCTACTCTACATAAAGCTTTGTTACTTAAGCCCACTTGGGTTGGTTCTCTGCTATTTGTAACATTACTTCAAAGAAGTGGCAGCATGGAAACTAATTTACTCTATCCTTGGATCTACTTATGCCCACAATAAGATAATTCTTGGGCAAAATGGTTAATACAAGAATTATGGAGGCTCGTTTCCACAGTCAATATAGGATTAAAGTTATTGAGTTAGAGGTTTAGCAGAATTTCTCTAGTGGGTCTTGGTATTTCAAGTCCAGTAAGCTTTAGGACCCCTTAACAGAAGAAAAACATGAGTTTCCTCATTCTTCCTCTAGTCCCCTTGTCTCTATTGCTTTCCTCCTAAGTAATTTTACACACACATATAAACATACACCCCCCAAAGAGCAAATAACAATTATCTCAGATAGCATAATCTTTGTCCACATGAAGGAAAAATACATTTTCTAAAAGCATCATCATGCAGAAAGATTTCTTTTGCTTAAATGGAGGAACTTTTCTATTAACAGGCAAAGTAATTTAGTTTTTCTTTGTCTCTGTCTATTCTAGACCGGTTATATATTCATTAAATAAGCCCAAAGGACCTATTAAAATATTTTCCCAAACAAAATTTTCTTGAAAAATGAATACTTCTGTCCCACATGAGTAAGAAAACAGTTGCAACTTGTTTGTTTTTTAATTAGCAACTCATTTCTTTCTTTTTTCTTTTTTTGAAATATAAACTGGCACAGTCATTCTGGAAGGAAACTGGCCAGTGTTTTGTAAAATAATTCTGTGTATGACCTGAGACCCAGCAATCACACTCTTGGGTTAACATGCCAGACAAACTCTGGCTCAGGATTCTCAGGGAACATGCACAAAGCTGTTCATCCAGGTGTTTCCTGGGACAGGAAGGAAAAGAAGGCAGTCTAGGTGTCCATCAATAATGGAATGAAAAAGTAAAATGTGGTGGAGTCAGGCACTATGGGATCTGATGCAGTAATTGTAGAATATGGATATGTATCAGAAATATGGTGCTCACTAAAAAGGAGTAAGAAACAGAACAAGATCTATAGTGTACCATTTCTATAAATTAAAAACACAATCACACAAAATATACCACATATTTTAAAAAGGCAAACACATTATTTGGGGACATGGATGTAACATTCAAAGTGGTGATTAACAGAAGATGAGAGAAACAGTAGTTGGATTTGGGAAAAAATTAAAAACAGAAAGATGACGATTCACTATCAGGTGAGAAATATGACTAAATCAATGTGCTGCTACAGAAATTATAGCAACAACATTGGGGCGCCAGAGTGGCTCAGTGGGTTAAGCCTCTGCCTTTGGCTCAGTGTCCTGGGTTCAAGTTCCACATCAGGCTCTCTGCTTGGTGGGGAGCCTGCTTCCTCCTCTCTCTCTGCCTACCTCTCTGCGTACTTGTGATCTCTATCTGTCGAATAAATAAAAGTCTTAAAAAAAAAAAAGAAATTATAGCAACAACATAAAAAAACAACCTCTATTGACATTTTGGAATATTCATTTCAAATGTAGTTTGTCTTAGCATTACAAAAGTTTACTATACCACAGGGAAAATGTTCATGTGTAATAATAATGTGAGCTACCTATATTTAAGAACTTCCTCGGTTATGAATAAGTGAAGAGACATAAACAAAATGCAGAGCAGGAAGTACTAAAAGGTTTTCTGACTTTAGATACTTTTATTTTTTTTAAGATTTTATTTATTTATTTGAGAGAGAGAGAGCATGAGCAAGGGGAGATGCAGAGGGAGAAGCAAGCTCCTCACTGAGCAGGGAGTCTGATGCAGAACTTGATCCCAGCGTCATGGGATCACAACCTGAGCCAAAGGCAGACCTTAACCGACTGAGCCACCCAGGTGTCCCTGACTTTATATACTTTTAGAAATTATTTACTTTGATAGATTACTGTGGAGATATAAAAACTAGCTTATACCATTGCAATTTACTACTTCATTAGGAACTACATATGTATATCTACAGATATAGATACACATAAATTGTTCTTTTTACATTAAATTGCTGTTTTTCTTATTTCAAAGGTAATACATATGCATTATTAAAAATTTAAGAAATACTGAATGCTTGTGAGAACAAAATTTAAATGATCCATATTTGTCCATCAAAAGATAAAGAATGTAAAACATTTTAATGTACATACATTTAAGGATTTTCTATGTATATATGTATAGATATATATATACAGTTTCTATATATACAGTTATATATATATACAGTTTCTATATATACAGTTTCATAACCAACAAAAGAGGGAAACACTATAACACTATTTTGTAATTTTTTCACTTTGCAATATATTATATAAAATTTCATATTTCATTAAGTATGCTTTAGAGAGTATTTGTAATGGCTGTCTAGTATTCTATGACATGACTATAACTTAAATTATTAGCCAATTTTTTACCATTTGATGCAATTATACATTTTTATAATTATTTGCTATTATAAACAATGTTTTGAATAGCATCACAGAAAGATATGAAGTGCTTTAGAGGTTTGCTGGGTCAAAGAGCATATACGTGTTGGTGGTTTTAGGAGTGGGTTTTAACAACAGAAATTGAAGTTGCCATATAAAAGGCTCAAATGTTTTTGAGATTTGATAAAGATTAAATTATAAGTTTGATAAGTTTATATTATATTTAATGCCAAATGTTATGGCATTTCTGTCTTGAAAATATTCACTGAAGCATGTTTCTAAGGACAAAAGAAAAGTTATTATAGAGCAATTCTAAACTAAAGATGAATAGGGAAGACACTATAGCCAGAGTAAGCGATGTCAGTCCTTGCTCTGACACTGAGCTGTGTCAACTTGGGAAAGTCTCTTAACTCATTTATGTCTTAGTTACCTCATCTGTAAGATAGAGAAAACAACGGTACCTGCTTCATATATTCGTTTGGAGGTTTATGTGAGTGTGCGTGTGCCTGTATGCATGTCTATATGCACATGTGCTCAGGTTAATGCTTAGAATATTGTTTTGGCTCTAAAAATATTTCAGCTATGATTTTTGTGTTTGTAGTTATTATTAAGTTAATGACTAAACTGAACCCTAAAACTAAAATCACTCTAACTTTGACACTTTGTATTTCTCTGCTGCATTGTGTGACATCTACACAGTCACTCGGAGGGGGAATAACTGAAAGAATGTCATTGATCTTTAGCACACAAACACAAAACATATGCTCACCCATGCACATATCATGCAACATGTATCTTCTCCGATTCATCCTATACAATTTTACTCTGTTCTAAAGGCAATCAGAGTATTTCTCAAAACTTTCTTTTCTAAGAACAACTAATGCCGAAGAGCAATTACATGACCCCGGGTTGTAAGCTCTGTTGTTTTTTCCATACCCTCTACATCTGGACACTCCTTCTATCTCCTGATGAAAACTAACAGTGACAGTAATTGCAAAGATAAAATTTGTGACTGGAACTATATTTTGAATTGTAGTTATTTCAACAAGATCTACCTTTTCGTTAAACATCATGAATTTAGTCTCCCATATTTGCTTGCAATTTTCTAGTTAAAGATTCCAGCTCCAGAGATTATTGTTTAACAATTTAGGATATTTATTATCCAGTGTATTCACCGTTCTTTTTAAGTCAATTTTTTCTTGTCTTCCTAAATGGGTACCAAATATTAAAATTATTTCATTAAAATGAATAATTTGATTTTATGCAGGATGAGAAATAGTTTGACTTAGTTTAGAGGTTACACACCTAGTCTGTCTAATATACTGTAATAAATGTGAGGAATTCATGTAAGCCTAAATTAGGGCCACTGGCTTCAGCTAGTTCATGATATAAAGTAGATTTTATGTGGAGTAAGAGTTATATGTGGTATTTAAAAGTTAAGAGCAGGATGTCTGGGTGGCAAGGCAGAGTTAAAATTGTGGAGGAATGGGGGGCCCTAATTTTGTCTGGTCCCTGGGATTCAGCTAAATAGTTATTAAATCATTCTGTATACTGCAAAATCAACTTAAAAGCTGAGAAAAGACTTGCTACAATTCTACAAATAGAAAGCAACTACTTTTTGTAAGGTAAGAGGTGCAGAGAAGTGAATCCAAGGTGATATATCAGAAGATAAACTGAGAGGCGCCCGGGTGGCTAAATCATTAAGCATTTGCCTTCGACTTGGGTCACGGTCCCAGGGTCTTGGGATTGAGCACTGCTTCAGGATCCCTGCTTAGCAGGGAAGCCTGCCTCTCCCTCTCCCACTCCCCCTGCTTGTGTTCATTCTCTTGCTGTCTCTCTGTCAAATAAATAAATAAAATCTTAAAAAAAAAAAAAAAAAAAGATAAACTGAGGGGGGAGGGAGTCACCATAAGATGGGTATTGGAAAATGTTATACACAGTGAGCACAAAATGGTAACTTTTACAAGTCTGTCTTTAAAGTGCTCAGGGGGCAAAGGGGGTGGAATCCTAAATGCCCCCCTCCCTGGGGAGGAGCAACACGGTCAAGTTTGGATACTCAAAAGAGGACCACATGCCTGAGATAAAAGGGCTTGGTCACAAGGTGGGTGAACACAGAGTTCTCATGGAAATCAGGGAGACATGTGATTGGCTGCTTTTCTGTGAAGGTTCACCGGAGAATGTGATGTGCAAACATTCAGCTCCAGGCAAGAGATCAGAGAGTGGCCATTTTCATCCCCAAATCAATGCTGAAAGTCTTCAGGCAGCAAAACAGCCACAGAGAGCAATCTGAAGGCACTTACAATGAGACTGCCCCCTGGTGAGGGCAACTCTGCTCAGGCAAAGAAACCTTACAATCAGTATAGCAGGGCCCTCTGCCAGAACAACAGCAGGAACTTCCAACTAATACCAAGTTTACCCATCACACAGAACTGGAGAACTCCAGCACTAGGGGAAAACTGTATATAGCATTCATGGTTTTTTGTTATTCTTTAGTCTTTCAGTCTTGTATATGCTTTTTCCTTTTCAATTATTTTCTTATTTTATCAATTCTTTAAGGCTTTTTTAATTTTCATTTTTACACTTATGTTTTATATACATATTTTTCATTTTTGGCTTCTTTTCATTAAATTCAATTTTATTTTTTGTACACATATATTAGGTTTTCTTTTTTTCCTATTTTGGGATATAATTTCTTCTAATAAACAGGCCAAAATACATCCAGGATCTAGTTTGCTCTTCTGATCTAGTCAACTTCTGTTTTGTTTTTATTCTTTTTTTTTTCCTGTTTTCTTCTGACTTGTTCAGTGCATATTTTTCTGGTATCCTTGTTAACATTTTTGTATCTTTTCTCTCTTTCATCTACTTTTTCCTGGACCTAATGACAAGATGGAAGAACTGAGCCCAAAGAAGAGAGCAAGAGGCAGTATTCACTGCCTGCAATTTAGTCAATATGGGTTTATGTAAAATGTGAACTAGAACTCAAAATGACGATTACAAGGATACTACTG
Source organism: Mustela nivalis (assembly GCF_964662115.1). Classification (NCBI taxonomy): domain Eukaryota; kingdom Metazoa; phylum Chordata; class Mammalia; order Carnivora; family Mustelidae; genus Mustela; species Mustela nivalis. The sequence continues at coordinate 53,769,432 of NC_139021.1, forward strand.
GGCTTGAAAAAAAGCACAGAAGACACTAGAGAGAATCCCTTACTGGAGATATAAAAGCGCTAAAATCTAATTGGGTCAAAAATAAAAAAGGCTATTACTGAGATGCAATAAAAAAATGGAGGTTCAAAACTGCTGGGATAAATAAGGCAGGAGAGAGAGTCAGTGATATGAAAGAAAAATGATGGAGAACTAGGAAGCTGAGAAAAAGAAAGATAAACAACTACTAAATTATGAAGGGAGGATTTGAGAAACCAGTAATACCATAAAACAAAACAATATTAGAAAAATCGGGTCCCAGAGGAAGAAGAAAGAAAGAGAAAGAGAGCGAGAGAGAGGCAGAAGGTCTTTTGGAACAAATTATACTTGAGAACTTCCCTAATCTGGGGAAGGAAGCAGACATTAAAGTCCAGGAGGCACAAAGAACCACCCTCAAAATCAATAAAAATAGGTCAACACTGCCACATATAATGAAGCCTGCAAATTTCAGATATAAAAAGAAAACTCTGAAAGTACCTCAGGACAAGTGGTCCTTAATGTACAAAGGTAGACACATAAGACTGGCAGCAGACCTACCACAGAGACTTGGCAAGCCAGAAAGGACTGGCGTGATATATTCAATGTGCGAAATGAGAAAAATATGCAGCCAAGACTACTTTATCCAACAAGATCATCATTCAGAATAGAAGGAGAGATAAAGAGCTTCCAAGACAAACAGAAACTAAAAGAATTTGTGATCATTAAACCAGCCCTGCAATAAATACTAAAGGGAATCCTTTGAGTGAAGAGCCCAAAAGGAGCAAAGACCAGAAAGTAACAGAGACAATATACAATAATGGTGATATTACAGGTAATACAAGGGCACTAAATTCATATGTTTCAATAACTACTCTGAATGTAAATGGACTAAATGCTCCAATGAAAAGACACAGGGTATCAGATTGGATTAAAAAAAAAAAAAAAAGACCCATTGAAATGCTGTCCACAAGAGACTCATTTTAGACCCCAAGATACCTCCAGATTGAAAGTGAGGGGGTGGAGAACCATTTACCATGCTAATGGACATCAAAAGAAAACTAGGGTAACAAACCTTATATCAGACAAACTAGACTTTAAACCAAAGACATAAGAGATGAAGAAGGACACTATATCATAGTAAAAGTGTCTATCCAACAAGAAAATTTAAGAATTGTAAATATTTGCACCCCTAACTTGGAAATAGCCAACTACATAAACCAATTAATAACAAAACTAAAGATACACATTGATAATAATATAATAATAGTAGGGGATTTTTACAACCCACCCACAGCAATGGTCAGATCATCTAAGCAGAAGATCAACAAGTAAAAGGATTTGAATGACAGACTGGACCAGATGGACTTCATAGATATAGTCAGAGCATTCCATCCTGAAGCAACAGAATACACATTCCTCTTGACTGCACATGGAACATTCTCCAGAACAGATTACACATTGGGTCACAAATCAGGTCTCATCAGGCACAAAGAGACTGGGATTATTCCTCGCATGTTCTTAGACCACAATTCTTTAAAACTTGAACTCAATTACAAGAGAAAATTTGGAAGGACCACAAAGAGATGGACGTTAAAGAGTATCCTACTAAAAAACAGATGAATCAACAAGGGAACCAAAGAAATTTACATAGAAACTAAAGAAAATGGAAATAAGACAGTTCAAAACCTTTGCAATTCAGCAAAGACCATTGAGGATATAGCAATACAGGCTTTCCTCAAGAAACAAGAAAAGTCTCTAATACACAACCTAATCTTACACCTAAAGAAGGTAGGGGAAATAACAGCAAATAAAGCCTAAATGCAACAGAAGAAGAGAAATAATGAAGATTAGAGCAGAAATCAGTGAAATAGAAACCAAAAGAAGAGGAGAACACATCAATGAAACTAAGAGCCAGTTCCCTGAAAGAATTAATGAAACTGATAAACCCCTAGACAGACTTATCAAAAAGAAAAGAGAAAGGACCCAAATAAATAAAATCATAAATGAAAGAGGAGATATCACAACCAACACCAAAGAAATACAAACAATTATAAGAAGATTATGAGCAACTATATGCCAACCAATTAGCCAATCTAGAAGAAACAGATGCGTTCCTAGGAGCATATAAACAACCAAAATTGAAATATGAAGAAATGGAAAACCTGAACATAACCATAGCCAACAAAGAAATTAAATCCATAATCAAAACTCTCCCAACAAACAAGAACCCAGGGACACATAGCCTCCCAGAGGAATTCTACCAAACATTTAAAAAAGAATTAATACCTATTCTTCTGAAGCTGTTTCAAAAAATAGAATCGGAAGGAAAACTTCCAAACTTATTCTATGAGGCCAGCATTACCTTGATCCCAAAACCAGACAAAGACCCTGTCAGAAAGAATTATAGACCAACATCCCTGGTGAACAGGGATGCAAAAATTCTCACCAAAAACAGGGCAATAAGAGCCAACTGTACATTAAAAGGATTATTTACCACAACCAAGTGGGATTTATTCCTGGGATGCAAGGTTGGTTCAACAACCACAAATCAATCAATATGACACACCACATTAATAAAAGAAAGTACAAGATCCATATGATCCTCTCAATAGAAGTCAATAAAAGCATTTGATAAAATACTGCATCCTTTCTTGATTAAAACTCTCCACAGTGTAGGAATAGAGGGAACATACCTCAATAGCATAAAGGCCTTATAGAAAAGCCCACAGCGAATATTATTCTCAATGGGGAAAAACTGAGAGCATTTCCCCTAAGGTCAGAAACATGACAGAGATGCCCACTCTCACCACTCTTGTTCAACACAGTACTAGAAATCCTAGCCTCAGCAATCAGACAACAAAAAATATCAAATAAAAGGCATCAAAATAGGCAAAGAAGAAGTCAAACTTTCACTCATCACAAATGACATGACACACTAAATGGAAAACCCAAAAGACTCCACCACAAAATTACTAAAACTCATACAGCAATTCAGCAAAGTGGCAGGATATAAAATCAATGCACAAAAATCAGTTGTGTTTCTATACACTAACAATGAAACAGCAGAAAGAGAAAAATCAAGGAATCAATCTTATTTACAATTGCACCAAAAACCATATGATATCTAGTTATAAACCTAACCAAAGAAGTAAAATATCGGTAGTGTGAAAACTATAGAACAATTAAGAATAAACTGAGGAAGACACAAAGAAATGGAAAAACGTTAATTGCTCATGGATTGGAAGAACAAATACTGTTAAAATGTCTATGCTTCCCAGAAGCATAGAATGCAATCCCAATCAAATAAAATCAACATTTTTCACAGAGCTGGAAAAAATAATCCTAAAATTGATAAGGAAACCAAAAAAGATGTGAAAAACCAAAGGAAGGTTGAAAAAGAAAAGAAAGCTAGTGGCATCACAATTCTGGACTTCAAGCTATATTACAAAGCTGTAATCATCAAGACAGCATGGTATTGGCACAAAAACAGACACACAGATCAATGGAACAGAAGGGACCAGAAATGGACCCTCAAACTCAATGGTCAACTAATCTTTGACAAAGCAGGAAAGAATATCCAATGGAAAAAAGACAATCTCTTCAAAAAATGGTATTGGGAATATTTGACGGCCACATGCAGAAGAATGAAACTCAATCATTTTCTTACACCACACACAAATATAAACTCAAAATGGATGAAAGACTTTAATGTGAGACAGGAATCCATCAAAATCCTAGAGGAGAACACAGGTGGCAACTTCTATGACCTCGGCCGCAGCAACTTCTTTCTAGACATGTTTTCGGAGCCAAGGGAAACAAAAGCAAAAATGAATGACAGGATCTTCATCAAGATAAAAAGCTTCTGCACAGGAAAGGGAAAGGGAACAGTCAACAAAATCAAAAGATAACCTACAGAATGGGAGAAGATATTTGCAAAAGGTTTATCAGTTAAAGAGCTAGTATACAAAATCTGTAAGAAACTTATCAAACTCACCAAACAAAAAACAGAGAATCCAGTCAAGAAATGGGCAGAAGACATGAACAGACATTTCTCCAAAGAAAAGATACAAATGGCCAACAAACACATGAAAAAGTCCTCAACATCACTCAGCATCAATACAAATCAAAACCACAATGAGATACCACCTCACACTGCTCAGAATGGCTAAAATTAACAAGTCAGGAAATGACAGATGTTGGTGAGGATGCGGAGAAAGGGGAATCCTCTTACAGTTCTGCTAGAAATGCAAGCTGGTGCGCCACACTGGAATACAGCACGGAGGTTCCTCAAAAAGTTGAAAATAACAGCCTTTCTTTGGTCCAACAATTGCACTACTAAGTATTTACTCAAGGGATACAAACATAGTGATCATTGTGGGGCATCTGCTCCACAATGTTTATAGCAGCAATGTCTACAATAGCCTAACTGTGGAAAGAGCCCAGATGCCTTTCGATAGATGAATGGATAAAGAGGATGAGTATATGCAATTTGAATTCCATTTGAAATTCCATTTCAATTCCATTTGAAATGATGTGGATGGAACTAGAGGGTATTATATTAAGCAAAATAAGTCAGAAAAACACATTATCATATGATTTCACTCATATGTGGGTTTTAAGAATCAAAACAGAGGATCATAGGAAAAGAGAGAGAAAAATAAAGATGAAATCAGAGAAGGAGACAAACCATTAAAGACTCTTTAACTATAGGAAACAAACTGAGGGTTGCTGGAGGGGAAGTGGGTGGGGGGATGGGATAGCTGGGTGATGGGCATTAAGAAGAGCACTTGATGTAATGAACACAGGGTGTTACATGTAGCTACATACAGATGAATCACTAAACTTTACCTCTGAAACTATACATGATATGTTAATTAATTGAATTTAAATTAAAAATAATAAACATTTTAAAAATGAATGATTTAAAGGAAAAAAAACAAGGAGAAAAACAGCCTATGTTACTGGGGTTGAAAAGACCAATAATATGCCTTTCTTACTGATTTTGAGACTAGTTGAGTAAGAAACACAAAATATGGACAAAAGAACAACAAAATGTCAGGTTTATTAATGATAAATCAACCTGAGGCTGTATCTTTAGAACTGTAGGCAAGTGGAGTTCTTAGACAATAGTCCATGCCTGTTGTATGCCCCTGGTCTCAAGCAATGCCGTACCTGAAAAGGCTCAAAGCAATGCTAGAGTAGTCTACTTTTGACAGAAAACAGGCTGAAGCAAAGTTTTTAAGTAAGGCTTTATTGGTAGATTCTCTACCAGAACAGCAAGAGTGAGAGGAAAAGAGGAAGTGATGGGATGGGGGAAGAAGAAAGAAAGCAAGTAGAGCTGGGGGGTACACTACAAATCTGGTCCAAGCTTTGCATGCAACCTAACTGATTTTTTACACACAGGTCACTTTCCTGACAGACTTCCTTGGACCACTGATAATTCTCAAAACTGAGCTGGGTACAGAGGGAAAGGAATTTATTTGCTGGATACTGCCTCACTTCTGCTTTTTGTTGGGCAGTTTTCACATGGGTCATTAATTCAAACTTCTGAGTTGTGTCATCTAGCTTTTGGGGCAGGTTCAACACTTTCCTAGCTCTGTGTTCAGAGTATTGTCTAGAACATCTAAGTTTTTTTTTTGTTTGTTTGTTTGTTTATTTTTAATTTTTTTTTATTTTCAGCATAACAGTTTTCATTATTTTTTCACCACACCCAGTGCTCCATGCAATCCGTGCCCTCTATAATACCCACCACCTGGTACCCCAACCTCCCATCCCCCTGCCACTTCAAACCCCTCAGATTGTTTTTCAGAGTCCATAGTCTCTCATGATTCACCTCCCTTTCCAATTTCCCCCAACTCCCTTCTCCTCTCTAACTCCCCATGTCCTCCATGCTATTTGTTATTCCCCACAAATAAGTGAAACCATATGATAATTGACTCTCTCTGCTTGACTTATTTCACTCAGCATTATCTCTTCCAGTCCTGTCCACGTTGCTACAAAAGTTGGGTATTCATCCTTTCTGATGGAGACATAATACTCCATAGTGTATATGGACCACATCTTCCTTATCCATTCGTCCGTTGAAGGGCATCTTGGTTCTTTCCATAGTTTGGCAATGTGGTCATTGCTGCTATAAACATAGGGGTACAGATGGCCCTTCTTTTCACTACATCTGTATCTTTGGGGTAAATACCCAGTAGTGCAATTGCAGGGTCATAGGGAAGCTCTATTTTTAATTTCTTGAGGAATCTCCACACTGTTCTCCAAAGTGGCTGCACCAACTTGCATTCCCACCAACAGTGTAAGAGGGTTCCCCTTTCTCCACATCCCCTCCAACACATGTTGTTTCCTGTCTTGTTAATTTTGGCCATTCTAACTGGTGTAAGGTGATTTCTCAATGTGGTTTTAATTTGAGTCTCCCTGAGGGCTGGTGATGATGAACATTTTTTCATGTGTCTGATAGCCATTTGTATGTCTTCACTGGAGAAGTCTCTGTTCATATCTTCTGCCCATTTTTTTATATGATTGTCTGTTCTGTGTGTGTTGAGTTTGAGGAGTTCATTATAGATCCTGGATATCAACCTTTTGTCTGTACTGTCATTTGCAAATATCTCCTCCCATTCCGTGGGTTGCCTCTTTGATTTTTTGACTGTTTCCTTTGCTATGCAGAAGCTTTTGATTTTGATGAAGTCCAAAAGTTTATTTTCGCTTTTGTTTCCTTTGCCTTTGGAGACATATCTTGAAAGAAGTTGCTGTGGCTGATATCGGAGAGATTACTGCCTATGTTCTCCACCATGACCAGGTGGGATTCATCCGTGGGCTACAAGGATGGTTCAACATTTGCAAATCAATCAATGTGATAGAAAAAATTAATATGAGAAGAGAGAAGAACTATATGGTCCTCTCAATTGATGCAGAAAAAGCATTTGACAAAATCCAGCATCAGTTCCTGATTAAAATGCTTCAAAGTATAGGGATAGAGGGAACATTCCTGAACTTCATAAAATCTATGAAAGACCCACAGCAAATATCATCCTCAATGGAAAAAAGCTTACAGCCTTCCCGTTGAGATCAGGAACAAGAAAAGGATGCTCACTTTCACCACTCTTGTTCAACAAAAATAAAACTGGGGGCATCACGTTACCTGATTTCAAGCTTTATTACACAGCTGTGGTCATCAAGACAGCATGGTACTGGCATAAAAACAGACACATAGACCAGTGGAACAGAGTAGAGAGCCCAGATATGGACCCTCAACTCTATGGTCAATTAATCTTCGACAAAACAGGAAAAAATATACAGTGGAAAAAAGACAGTTTCTTCAATAAATGGTGCCTGGAAAACTGGACAGCTATATGTAGAAGAATGAAACTTGACCATTCTCTTACACCGTACACAAAGATAAACTCAAAATGGATAAAAGACCTCAACATGAGACAGGAATCCATCAGAATCCTAGAGGAGAACATAGGCAGTAATCTCTTCGATATGAGCCACAGCAACTTCTTTCAAGATATGTCTCCAAAGGCAAAGGAAATAAAAGCAAAAATAAACTTTTAGGACTTCATCAAAATCAAAGCTTCTGCATAGCAAAGGAAGCAGTCAAGAAAACAAAGAGGCAACCCACGGAATGGGAGGAGATATTTGCAAATGACAGTACAGACAAAAGGTTGATATCCAGGATCTATAATGAACTCCTCAACTCAACACACACAAGACAGGCAATCATATAAAAAAATGGGCAGAGGATATGAACAGTGACTTCTCCAATGAAGACATACAAATGGCTATCAGACACATGAAAAAATGTTCATCATCACCAGCCCTCAGGGAGACTCAAATTAAAACCACATTGAGAAATCACCTTACACCAGTTAGAATGGCCAAAATTAACAAGACAGGAAACAACATGTGTTGGAGGGGATGTGGAGAAAGGGGAACCCTCTTACACTGTTGGTGGGAATGCAGGTTGGTGCAGCCTCTTTGGAGAACAGTGTGGAGATTCCTCAAGAAATTAAAAATAGAGCTTCCCTATGACCCTGCAATTGCACTACTGGGTATTTACCCCAAAGATACAGATGTAGTGAAAAGAAGGGCCATCTGTACCCCTATGTTTATAGCAGCAATGACCACATTGCCAAACTATGGAAAGAACCAAGATGCCCTTCAACGGACGAATGGATAAGGAAGATGTGGTCCATATACACTATGGAGTATTATGTCTCCATCAGAAAGGATGAATACCCAACTTTTGTAGCAACGTGGACGGGACTGGAAGAGATAATGCTGAGTGAAATAAGTCAAGCAGAGAGAGTCAATTATCATATGGTTTCACTTATTTGTGGGGAATAACAAATAGCATGGAGGACATGGGGAGTTAGAGAGGAGAAGGGAGTTGGGGGAAATTGGAAAGGGAGGTGAATCATGAGAGACTATGGACTCTGAAAAACAATCTGAGGGGTTTGAAGTGGCAGGGGGGTAGGAGGTTGGGGTACCAGGTGGTGGGTATTATAGAGGGCACGGATTGCATGGAGCACTGGGTGTGGTGAAAAAATAATGAATACTGTTATGCTGAAAATAAATAAATTTAATTTAAAAAATAATAATAATAATTTTTTAAAAATTGCCTGTATTTGGTTATTTTACACTATACCGACACCAGCAAAAAGCTGTTTTCTCTTTGTAGAAAGACTTGCCCTGGCTTAAGTCCCTTAGCCCATGTAGTAAAAGGATAAAGGGAAATAAGAACTAGAAATTCATTAGTTTTTTCTTTTTTTCCCTAGCATCACTCAGGATTCCAAAACTCTCTCATACTTGAGGTCTGTGAGAATGTTTTCTACCACTTGCCTGCAGTTGTACTTGAGGAATAGAGTGTACTTGGTGGAGTTCACTTGGCAAAGCTTTGTCCTCTGTGACAAGATGCCCATGGGAAGTGGCCGTCTCTCTGCGGAGTAAAATTGACAAGAAAGCCTCTTTCTCAAGGGGAGAAATATATGTGCCCACCTACCACCAGATTCCTGTTTTAGGTTCTGCTCAGGTATGGCATCTTGCTAAACTCATCTCCAACAACCTGTAATTTCGAATACCAGCATGTAAAAACATATTTGCTAAACTGTAACAGCTTTAGCACATGGTGCTGTAATACTTATTTGATCCTCACTAGGGCCCCATATGATGAAGGTTTATGATGGAAGCAGTCAAAGTCCTCCTCTCTCTGGCATTCCCTATGAAATAACTGTATTCAGGGAAAAAACCAATAGCCAAATGCAACAATGCCACATTATTAATGGCTTGGTAGTGCATGATAGCACTTTGCCTGAAAAAGTAATTTTTCTCATTATTATGAATTGTTGATACTATTTATATTATTGAACACTTGCTAAGTGTCATGCAAATTTGGATATTCTTAATGTAGATAATTGCCACATTTCTATGAGTGGATTCTGTCATTACACTTATTTTGCAAAAGACAAAAGTGAAGCTGAGAGCAATTAAGCAACTTGTTCCAACATCACTTGGCAAGTCAGTACATATGTGCTCTCATCTATAGCCATGGGTTTGAAGTCCAGCCCCCACAGCAGATTTAGCTTTTTGGGTGTCTGACAATTTTAAAATGTTTAAAACTTCAGTCTGCTTCTGAAGGTGGTGTAAAATCTTCTACCCAAATAACTGCAAGGCTCACATAAGACAATACAGGTCAAGAGCCAAGTACTACACTGAAACAGTACTCAAACTCGGTACTCAAGTAATGATAGCTACCTTCTTAGCTTTCCTCTCAGTTTTTGAAAATTAATACATTTCATGTTTTAGAACTTCTAGCACATCTCTAGTTCTTGATTTCAAAACAATGATTCCACTAGGAAACATGTATTTTTAAATTTAAATTCAATTAGCCAACATACAGTACATAATTAGTTTGGATATAATGTTCAATGATTCATTACTTGCATATAACACCTGGTGCTCATCATATCACGTGCCCTCCTCAATGCCCACAACCTGGAAACACATATTAATTGAGGACCATATAAATGTAGCAATACTGGGTTTGTTACTGGCTATGCAAAGAATTCACAATCTACTGTGGATTACAAACTTCTCTCCCAAAATGAAATAAAATGTGATAAATTTTATAATAACTGTACCCACAGAACACTAAGTTCTTTCAATAATCTAGATATTATTCCATTTGGGCCATTAATTATTCCAAAGAAAGTGAGTTTTCATTATCTTCTTGTATATTTTAAATTTTAATTTCCTTTCAGTTACAAGTTTTTATTCATTTTAGTTTGAAGACCATTTTCTTTGGTAGTGAAAATGAAAGTAAAATAGGCATTGATTGTTTACTTTTCCTTGTTACACTTGAAGTCAGGAAGACCTGATTCCAAAAACTCATTTACTGGTCATATAACTTCTGCAAATTTCCTACTATCTCTGATCTTCAGTTACCCTTGTGTAAAATGGAACTGATAATAATGTCCTTGCAGGGTTTATTACTGTCACGATTACATACAGTTTCTTAGCTGAGTATTGGATATGTAAGAGATATTCCTTCAATATTGCTTCCCTCTCCCATTTGCAACTATCTGAACAGTGTTTTATCCCTTACTTGCATGTTTTCTTGCTATGACACAGCTAAAATAGCATTTTTCATTGTTCTTTATCGTTTTTCTTAAGCCTAAGCTTTAGCCTTCCTGACCTATTCTTTAGGGTTGGTAATATACTTTTGTTTTACCATTACCTGGTTATATAATCATTACTTCATAGTCTTAAAATAAAAGATCATAAAACAACACTCTGTTTAGGGGTATTGCCTTATTTATTTATCCTCTCTAATATGTCCTTGTAATTTCATCTCAGGGCTCACTATTCTTTTAGAATAGGTTGCTTTTTAACACTTATTTGCTATAGCATATAACTCTCCTTCTTAACGTGTAAATTGTATGCCCAGAACCAAAGTATAAGACATGTGTCTAAGTGTGCCTATTATTTTCATTCTCAGCTATTTACAAACTAACATGACCTGTTACTTCTCTCCAAGATTTCTACTGCATCCACACCATTCTTCAGTTCTTTCTTATATTTAGAATTAAATTCAAAGACAGAAATCTTCTTTTGTTTCCTCTACCCTTTGGTGAATTTTTATTGTTTCTTACCTATCAGTAAGAAAGAATTATAATTTTTATTCCATTTCTTACCTATCAGTAAGAAAGAATAGTAATTTATCAGGCATTTTTCACCAAAGCTACATTTCTAAGAGGTGTTTATATAGTTAAAGTCCCACAGCACTACTAAGCCTTATTCTTGAAATACTTTAAAAATAGCTTCTGGGAAGGATGATATGAATCTTTCATTTGGCAGGCCCTTAACCAAATTAATTCTACTGAGAAATGAGCTTCCTAGGACCCTGAAAGGCTAGAGGCAGAGATATTATTCAGTTGACAACGGGGCAGTGAGCAATTTTGCTTTTTCCCCTGGAATACTATACGATTTTTGCTGGGTTTGAATCAAGAACCAGGCAAATACTTTCTTCTATAAGAGCATAAACTATTTGTCTAAATCTTTCTCAATGAAAATAAAGGCTTTGAATAAAAGGACTTAGGCACAATGAAACTAAAACTGCTCTGATTTAGTAGTTCTCTTTCCTGTGCAGATACTGGTATCACAGTACCACCTTGATATTAGGAACTCTAAGGACAAATTAGGTGAGTTGATACATAATAGAGTATCTGCTCCTATTACGTGTGAATGCTTCATTTCTAATAAAATGTATTGGAAACCGTTATTTAAATAGAAACTCTCTTCCATTGCTGTTGTGTGAATGTGTGTGTTTGTGTGTGTAGATACACATGTGTGTAGATACACATGTGTGTAAATACACGTGAGTCTCTGCTACCAAAAGTAACTCATTCCAAATGATGCTGTTGGTAACAGAAGTGAAATTGGCAAAAAGATCCTCTCATCCTCCATCATCATAGTTTGCTATTGAAAGATAGTGAAGGAAGGTGAAAGAGGCAATAGTGATCTTTGAATACTAGTGTGGAGAGAAGACAGCCTATGGGATATCATTAGATTGCTGGGAGAAATTTTTGTTAAGTTTTATTTGAAGAATGTATCTGCTGGTCCTTATCTCTAATTGTTCAATACAAATGGAGACTGAGTTGAGAGCAAGATGGCTCAAAGCATAATTCCGTGTATGTACTCTCTTGATGATGCCAGTCAAGGGAGTTAAAAATCAAAATGAAGAGTAGTTTGAGATGGACCAAGTGTCTAAAATGGATAACCTTACCTTAATATCTGGGATATTACTATAACTATGATAGCCCAAGGACCTATCCACATTAGAAGCCCAATGCCTAGTTAGATTTTAGGGTAATTCTATCCCACATGGTCGTTTAAAGTCTAGCCATCAAATCATTAAAGCCAGACAAGAGGGACATCTGGGTGGTTCAGTTGGTTAAGTGACTGCCTTCAGCTGTGTGTGTGTAGATACACATGTGTATCTACAGGGTCCTGGAATCAAGTTCTGCATCAGACTCCTTGCTCAGTGGGAAGCCTGCCTCTCCCTCTGTCTGCTTTGTCCCTGCTGGCTCACTCTCTTTCTCTATCTCTAATAAACAAAGACAAATCTTTAATAAAGCCAGAAAATGATAGATAAATTATTATTATATCTTTGGTAATTAATAAATGATATTCATTTCTAAATGAATGTGGTTAAAATAAAATTTAAGATTATGAATATGTTCTGTTATAATTTACATAAAGATTTGAAGTTTTATACTGAAGTTTTCTATGGCTCTAACTGTATGAAATTCCTGTACTTGCTTTATAAGAAAACCCCTAAGTATACCATTATCTTGATTGGTATTGAATATGGTATTGGACACTGGTATTGAAAAATGACATTGCAACTAAGCTAAGCTATAATCTAATTGTTTGTTTGCCATTCAAGAGTTTTCCTTGTCAGTTAACAGTTTGAACATTACATAAACATATGGAAAATTTGTTACGAAATTTGTCAGTGTTTAGCTTTTCAAAATGTAGAATTAGGTATACCTCAAAAATAATTCTTGATATTAATTTAGTTATAAATTTTCATATTCAGAATTGGCATTGGAAACTTGAAAGGTAAATACTGAGATGATAAATAGTTATCTAATTTTTTTAAAGCTTTTAAAAAATTAGAGTTCAATATTAAGGATGTATATATTAAAATTAATAATGATATTAATATCCATGAAAATAAAGAATTTTAGAATGGAGAATTTTAGAATGGAGATAGTCACATACACTCATTTAAGTATTTAAAATATTATAATTAAAATATTGTAAATATAAAAATAGAGGTAAATTATAATTATTTTATTTTTTTTAAGATTTTATTTATTTATCAGAGAAAGAGAGAGGGGGAGAGAGCGAGCACAGGCAGACAGAATGGCAGGCAGAGGCAGAGGGAGAAGCAGGCTCCCTGCTGAGCAAGGAACCCCATGTGGGACTTGATCCCAGCACGCTGGGATCATGACCTGAGCAGAAGGCAGCTGCTTAACCAACTGAGCCACCCAGGCATCCCAATTATAATTATTTTATAAAAATATTATGAAAATAGAGTTAAACTTAAAAACCTCAACATAAACTTATGCCTAATTAAAAAAGGAAAACGCTTTTCTGCTTTCTCAGTAAAGTAATCAGAATCTTCTGTTATCCTGCTTTTTCCTGATGATTATGAGAAACCATATAATGTTTATTCTAGGCATTCATATTTTAGGGCCTAATTCTACTCTTTGGAGAGAAACATTCTAAGTTTGTGAAAAAAAAAACAAGGTGAACCTAGAATATCTTCTCGGGAGAAAGCAAAGCTTTCTGAGCATGGTGATAAAGAAGCTAATTCTAAGTTAAATTGTCTACATTCTGAACAAAAGAAATATGGTTATGATCAAAGGAAACAAGCATGATGCATGAAAGGCTGTAAATATTTAAATATGCTTTATATAAAACATGTGACAGAAAAATCATAAGGACTAACAAGGCCTAATTTTTTACTGGATTACCAAAAAGATAGCTGTGTGTAATACATAAACTAGATGTACAACCACCCTAAAGGGTTAGCAAGGGGACCACAAGGAGTCTTGATCATAGTCCTTAACAAACTAAGTCTCAAGGCACCCAGACAAAGAGGTATTAAGTTAGATTACTGTGATTCAACGCAGAAAAGCGGGCTTCCTAGGAACTGGATGGCTGAAGTAGAGATTTTAGTTGAAGTCACTGGGCACTGAGTCTTCTTCATTTCCATGGGGTAAGTCAAAGTGTAGTTGACGATGCTTAGCTTAGACAAAATACAGACTCAATCCAATTTCTGCAATATTTTCAATAAGATATAGATTATTTAAGCTCTTCCTGAATAATGAAGATAAAAGGACTATGGTGCAATAAAAAAAAAAAATTGATATGTTCACTTGTGGCAATAAGTCACTTCCATTGTCTGCATTTTGTCTGCTGTATGACCTCTGTCATGAACTCTGAGGCCAAAGGAAGTTGACCGTGATGGGTCACTTCTCCTCCTGGTCTAAGAAACCCCATTCTGTCCAATAATTATCAGCATGTTTGAGCAAATAAAGAGAGCTCTTAATGTAGTTTTGGAGTGGGTGTGCAAATGTGGTTTCTTCGAAGGAAGAGTAACCTGCCTAAAAGGGTACATTCTTTTTCTCTCTCACTTCTTTTCCTTGTGCAAATAACTTCCATCAAGAACTCATGAATTGTGGGGCGCCTGGTTGGCTCAGTTGGTTAAACGACTGCCTTCAGCTCAGGTCATGATCCCAGAATCCCAGGATCAAGTCCCGCATCGGGCTCCCAGCTCCATGAGGAGTCTGCTTCTCCCCCTGACCTTCTCCCCGCTCATGCTCTCTCTCATTGTCTGTCTCTCTCTCTCAAAAAAATAAATAAAATCTTCAAAAAAAAAAAAAGACCTCATGAATTGTACAAGTATGTAGAGATTTAACAACATGCTACTGAACAACCAGTGGATCAATGAAGAAATCAAAGGTGAAATTTAAAAATACATTGAGATAAGTGACAATGGAAATACAACATGCCAACACCTATGGAATGCAACAAAAGCAGTTCTAAGAGGAAACATCATAGCAATACAAGTCTACCTCAAGAAACAAAAAAAAGTTCAAATAAAAGAATCTAACCTTAGACTTAAAAGAACTAGAAAAGGAAGAAAAATGAAGCCCAAAGTTAGTAGAAGGAAGGAAATAACACCAGAGTAACAATAAATGAAATAGAAGCCAAAGAGACAACAGAAAAAAATCATTAAAATTAAGAGCTTGTTCTTTGAAAAGATAAACAAAATTGACAAAATTTTAGCTAGACTTGACAAGAAAAAGACAGAGAGAACTCAAATAAATAAAACCAGAATGAGAGAGAAGTTACAACTGATACCAAAGAAATACAAAGAATCAAAAGAGCACACAATGAGTAATTACACACTAACAAGCTGGACAACCTAGAAGAAATGGATAAATTCTTGGAAACATGCAATCAGAGGTACCTGAGTGGGTCAGTTGGTTGAGTGTCTGACTCTTGATTTCAGCTCAGGTCATGATTTCAGGGTCCTGGGGTTGAGCCCTACATCTGGCTCCAAACTCAGTGGGGAGTCTGCTTGAGATTCTTTCCCTCTGCCCTTCTTCCTGCTGGCATGCATGCTCTCTCTCTCTCTCAAAATAAAATCTCTTTTAAAAATTAAATAAATAAATAATTTGTCTTACTAAGCTGTTTTTTTTTTTTTAAACAAAAAAAGAAGAAGAAGAAGAAGAAAGAAAGAAACATGCAATCTTCCAAAACTGAATCAGAAAAAACTGTAAATCTGAACAGGCTAATTACTGATAAAAAAGATTAACCAGTATGCAAAAATCTCCAACAAACAAAAGGTCAGGACCAGAAGCCTTCACTCGTGAAGTCTACCAAATATTCAAAGATTTAATACCTATCATTCTCAAACTCTTCTAAAATTGAAGAAGAGAGAATGTTTTCAAACTCATTTTATGATCCCAGCATTACCCTGATACCAAAACAAGTCAAGGACACCGCACACACACACACACACACACACACACACACACACACAGACACACACACACACACACACAAATAGAGGTCAATATCCTTGATTAACATTGATGCAAAAATCCTTAACAAAATATTAGCAAACTGAATTCAATAATATATTTTAAAATCATGATCAAGTGCAATTTATTTCAGTGAATCAAATATGGTTCAACATCCACAAATCAATTAATATGATATACCACATTAACAAAATGAAGGATAAAAATCATATGATCATCTCAATCAATGCAAAAAAGCATTTGATAAAATTCAACATCCATTTATGATAAAAACTCTCAACAAAGTGGATATAGAGGGAATGTACTTCAAAATACTAGAGACTATAGACGACAAGCCAACAAGAACATCATATTCAACAGAGTAAAGCTGAAAGTTTTCCTCTGAGACCAGGAACAAGACAAGGATGCCCACTCTTACCACTTTTCCTCAACATAGTATTGGAAGTCCTAGCCAGAGAAATTAGGCTATAAGAATAAAAGGCATCCATATAGGAAATGAAGTATTGTCACTATCTGCAGATGGCATGATTTTGTATATGGAATATCTTAAAACTCTTCCCCAAAACTGTTAAGAACTAATAAATAAATTCAGCAAAGTTAAAGGGTATGAAATCAATAAACAAAAATCAGTTGTATTTCTATACAATAACAACAAACTACCAGAAACAAATTAAAAAAATAACCTATTTACAACTACATCAAAAATAATAAAAAATACCTAGGAATAAATTTAATCAAGTAGGTGAAAAACTTGCACATTGAAAACTGTCAGACACTGACAGCCATCTACAGAATTAATGCAATCCCTAACAAAATTCCAATGGCATTTTTCACAGAAATAGAAAAAAACAATCCTAAAATTTGAATGGAACCACGAGACCACAAACAGACAAAAGAATCTTGAGAAAGAAAAAGCTGGAGGCATCATACTCCCTGATTTCAAACTATGTTACAAAATTATAATAATCAAAACAGTAAAAACAGGCACATAGATAAATGGAAGAGAATAGAGATCCCAAACATAAACACATGTATATATGGATAATTAATTTATGACAAAGGAGGCAAGAATTTACAATGAAACAAGGATAGTCTTCTTTTTTTTAAAGGACAGTCTTTTCAATAAATGGCATTGGGAAAACTGAACAGCCATCCACAAAAGTAGGAAATCGATCACTATCTTAAACCATACACAGAAAATAACTCAGAATGGATTAAGGACTTGAATATAAGACCTGAAACCATAAAATTTTAAGAAGAGAATATATGCAGTTACATTATTGACAGAGGTCTTGGTGATGATTTTTTTTTATTTGACACCAGAAACAAAATGAACAAAGTCAAAAATAAATAATTGGGACCACCTTAAACTAAAAAGCTTTTGCAGAGTGATGAAAACCATCAATAAAGCAAAAAGAAGGCTACTGAATGCAAGGAGATTATATGTAAAGAACTCCTATAAATCAACATCAAAAAAATAAATAATCTAATTTAAAAATGGGCAGAAAACCTATATAGACATTTTCCCAAGGAAAACATATAGATGGACAACAGGCCCAAGAAAAGATGTCTAATATCACTAACCATCACAGAAATGCTAATCAAAACCACAGTAAACCATCACCTGAGACCTGTCAGAATGGCTAGTATCAAAGACAAGAAATAACAAGAATTGTTAAGCATATGGAAAAAAGAGGACACTTATGCATTGCTGGTGGAAATCCAAATTGCATTCACTATGGAAAACAGCATGGAAATTGCTCAAAAAAATAAAAATAGAATACCATATGATCTAGCAATTTCACTACTGGGTATTTATCGAAAGAAACTGAAAACACTGATTGGAAAAGCCTTGTGCACCCCTGTGTTTGCAGCATTATTTACAATAGTTGAAGATATGAAACAACCTGAATGCCAGCCAGTGGATAAATGGGTAAAAAACATGTAGTATAACCACACATAAAATACTCCTAGCCATAAAAAGGAATGATTTCTTACCATTTGAGACAACATGGATGGACCTTAAGGGTGATATGTTAAATGCAATAAGTAAAAAAATATATAAATACCATATGATCTAACATGTGGAATAAAACAAACAAACAAACAAACAAAAATTCATGATACAGAGAATGGAAGGATGGCTACAAAATGGATAAAGGGAGTCAAAGAGTATTTTCAACTATAAAATTGTCCTGGGATGGTAAAATATAGCACTATGACTATAGTCAATCAGATTATAATGTATACATGAAAGTTACCAAGAGAGTAAATCCTGAAAGTTCTCATCACGAGAAAAAAATTTGTAACTTTGTATAGTGAGGGTTGGTAACAAGACATTATAGAGATCATTTCTCAGTGTATACAAATGACAATTTTGTATATCTGAAACTAACATATGTTATATATCAACTATACCTCAATAAAAATAATAAAGATTTAACCTAAATTGTCATATTTTTTCCATTTACTGTAGCTAAAAGTTTCTCATTACATTAAGGTTAGATAAAATTACAGTTTTTTATTTCTTCATTACTGGAACATTTGTTCCAAAACTACTCAGATGCAGTTAAATGATCTGTCAGCACAGTAGTACCATTCTTAGGGTAATAATTTTTACTGAATTAGCTTTTTAAAAGCATTTAATTTTCATTTCAATTAGGTGAATTATAATTTTTCTGCATATTATTTTTTCCCATAGAGTGGGCCCTGCTCTCACATTATGGATCTTTCTTATAGAGTTTCTAGAATGGATCTAGGTTAGAGGATCTGGCTATTTGATTCTGAAATAAAATAATTCATCCTTCCAAAGTTAAGAAAATTGGTTGCTGTAATTATCCAACAAGGCAAAGGAAAGATACTGTATTAATTTCCAGGTCCCACAATAAATCATTGCTTAAAGAAGTATTTAGAAGGTGAAACAAATTTATCTAATACTCAATCATGTCATTTTCCAGGAGATAGATATTTTCATTTTAATTTCTAAGCAGAGTCTCTTTCCCTCAAATTAAACTCCACCTTTAGACAGATGGGTCTTTGCCCTGGAGCACAACTGATCACAGCAAATGCTTAGTAGAATGAGTAATGTTATAAATCAAAGTGTTTATTACCTTGATTAGATAACCAGACATAGTTCTCTTAACTGAATTCATGGTACTCTTAACTGTATTCAGTTTCAGACTTTTGCCATCTGATATGTAAAGATTATTTACTCTCTTAGCTGTAAAACATAATATAGATTTTGTAGATAATTTTAAAAATGTAACTATTTTTTGTCTTTTTTTAATTTTTTTTTAAGATTTTATTTATTTATTTGACAGACGGAGATCACAAGTAGGCAGAGAGACAGGCAGAGAGAGAGAGAGGAGGAAGCAGGCTCCCTGCTGAGCAGAGAGCCTGACACGGGGCTCAATCCCAGGACCCTGAGATCATGACCTGAGCCGAAGGCAGAGGCTTAACCCACTGAACCACCCAGGCGCCCCTATTTTTTGTCTTTAACCTGCATTAGGGTTAAGCATTATGGATAAGCATTATGATGGAGGATCTTGAGCCAAGGCATCTTTATAGCTTAGTGTAGAATACCTAGTCACAACAATGGTGCCTGATAATAATTCATTTCATTAAAAACTGTTGGGTTTCTTCTACATAGATATAACTGAAATTTTATTTTATATTCTTGCATGCAGCAAAAATTAGCAATTCTATCCCTTTTCTTCATTCTGTTTACACTTCCATTTTCAAGGCCTAATTAGTAAAGGTTTTATCCCAATATAAATGAAGAGGGTATGATATTTTAATCATTATACATAGGATTAAAAAGTTTACAATAATATAAAAATGAGAGATAGCTGTAAAAATTTGTTACTTATTATTCTTTTTTGGGATCAGCCAAGATATTTATCTTGACATATGCATAAATTTACCATTTGATAAACTTAAATTTGTTTTTGCTATCTTTTAAAATTTTTATGCTTTTTTATTGTAAAGGACAGATACCACCTGTTTTATTTTCCTTTTTAACCTCTTCATAGTACCTAGCCACTATTTCACAAATCTCACCATAAAAAGATAAAGCCTAGATGTGAATAGCTGTTTAAATTATAGGAAATGGGTCCTTTCAGAGAGCACTGTTAAACCTAGCTATCCTGAAGATATCTTACTCAAATCTTTACATTTCACAAAAAAGCACTAAATAAAGACAAATACCCAGGGTACACCCATGGTTAAGTTCACTTTTAATAGTCCAGGTCTATATCAAAAATCAGTGTTTTAATCAGATATGGAAGTCTTTCTTTTAGCTAAAAAGACAAAATAGTCTTATAGAGACAAAACTAAATGATTTGGTTCTAGTCCAAAGACAACTATAAATGTTTTAGTCTACTTAAACTTTTATTTAAACCCAAGAAAATAACTCATTAAATTTTGGAAAAACATACACATCTAAATAATGTAAATTAAAATTATCCTTGATCTGTAAGTTGACAGAGTTTAGAAGCAAAATGATAAACACACCAATGAAAACAGGCAAAGGCCATGAAAAGACAATTCACAGAAGATACAAAATTGCCCATAAGCCAGATGAGAAAATGTTCAAACTGCAGGTATTCAAATACACAGAAATCAAAGACAGTATGGATAACTATGTGAATTACCAGATCCATATGGTTTTTTACTTTTTATCACTTAATTGGCCTAACCCAGCAAGGTGTGTTCAGATAACCAGAACTTAAACCACTGGTGCATATGCAGATTTGTAAAAACTTTTGGAAGGAAATTTGCAATTTTTATAAAGAATTTTAAGTTTTATATCTGTTTTGTAAAACAACTTTCACACTAAGTAATTTATCCTTGTAATAAAAATTTATCTTTTTACTAAAAGGATAAGTTTAGTTAAGCTTTAAGTTTTAATTGCAAGAATGCCTTAAAGTATGGAAAGCATTTTAAAGAGCTTAAAACTGGATTAAATATCTTATTATGTATCTAATATACAGATAATAAAATAGAGTAATAGAAGAATATGTAATACTACATAAAGATATTGTGTTATAAAATAAAAAATCAAGTTATCAGTCATCCTCTCATTCAATTTTTATATAATGAAAATCCCAGTCTACTACTTCTCTCTAACACACACACACACAAATACACACACCCTGACAATATTTAATCTAAATATTAATAATGATAGCAGTATTAATAGTGAGTTTCATGATTTTACAATTCTACTTTTTCTCATTCATATTTTTAAAATTTTGTATATTATCCACATATATAAAAGAATAATATTTCAAAACATTAAAAAGATGCTTCCTGAAAAAGTTTTCTTGTTACAAATTACCCATCCCCACTATTCAAACTATATCAATAACTTTATATAGATTAACCTCAGAGGAGAGCAAAAGCACCCCAGAAAAAAAGCAAGGAATTAACATTCTGAATACATTTTTTAAAGTTGATGGTAGAAACAATAAAGCAAAGCTTTCAAGATCTAGGCTTTGCTCAGAAAGAAAAAGAAAAAAAAATCCAGAAAAAAGTTTGTTTATTCCCAAAGACTAGAACCTAGAGGATTTTGTGGTTAGATTTTAAATGGCCCCAATTCATCTTTCCTGCTCTGACTGAGTCTTTGCAGGTTCTCCCATCAAGAGTCCAGCCTTGTGCCAAGAAAATGTAGTAAAAGTGGAAATGTATGAATTCTAAGCCTATGCCTCAAGAGGCATGAGCAGGTGTCTCTGTCAAACTCCTGCTTCTTCCATGACAACAAGCCAGATCAGCCTCCACAAGGAGATTACATAGAGCAGAATAAAGTCATCACAGACAACTAGCCAGCCACTGATCCACCAGTTGGTCACATTTGCGTGAATAAGCTCAGCCAAAATCAGCTAAACCAAAGCTGCAAAAAAATTATCTAAGCCAAGCCCTGACTGACAGAACCCACAATAGACCCTTAATAAAACAATAAACGTGTTTTGTTTTGTTGTTACTGATGTTTCGTGCTTGTTTGTTATGTAGATAATCAATAAGAATTTAGAGCATTAGATATGTAACATAAATGAGAGAGTAAGAAAAAGCACAAGGCATGCTACCATATGAATTTTCACAGCATTGGCATGACTACATGGTACTAGAAAAGTCACAGAAAATATAATTAGAATTTAAATGAGGATAGATACCAAAGGATCGCCAAGACCAAAGAAACTAGGTGAAGAACTCCAGATAGATTTAAGACAGAAAGCAAGAACTGCAGATACTTGTACCTTGTTCTTTAGAAAGTGTCCAGCCAAACTAAAAACATCTTAAAGAAGCTTCTCATTCAACATTGTGCTTGAGTGATAGAGGTCTGCCACAGAGCAGATTCACAGTGTCCTACTAACCCAGGTTAGTGCAGTAGACCATCCAAAATTTTGTTACTGTCCACTGAGAATACTGATATGGCCAGGATCCTAAGCTAGAACCCAAAGCAGCCTATGGCAAGACCTCATAATCAAAGCTATGTCAGTTAGGTCTGAGAAGGTTATGCTGAGTAACAAACAATCCCAAAAAAGCTCTGCAGCTGAAAACACTGATTTAATTCTTATGAATCTTGTACACTGTAGTTGGGAGAAGGGGTGGAAATAGGGAATGAGCTCACTGTAAGTTATTCAGAGAACTAGAATGAATTTGTCTCCAAGGTATTATGACCTTGTGCATTTGTGAGTCAGTGATTTCTGAGTCAATAAAAGGAACATGGATGAACAAGTGCCAACCATCAAATGTTTGCACTCAGAAGGGACACTCTCCATTTTTCCTTTTGTTTGTCTGAATTTGAGGCAGAAAAGGAAGAAATCTGGTGAAATATGGTCTAAAAGAAAAAAAACTAGAATATCTAAAAATAGATATATAATCTACCAAGGAAATAATGGACAGACAGATCCAGGTTCCATAGGACCAGAAGCTTATAATATAAAGGCTGTTCTTAAAACAAAAAGCAGCACTATTTCTTATGTTCCAAATATAAGTGAAACCATGTGATAAATGTGTTTCTCTGATTGATTTCACTTAGCATAATACCCTCCAGTTCTATCCATGTCTATGTAAATGGTAGCTATTCATCCTTTCTGATGGCTGAGTAATATTCCACTGTATACATGTACCACATCCTCTTTATTCATTCATCTGTGGAAGGACATCTTGGCTCCTTCTACAGTTTGGCTATTGTGTACCTTGCTGCTATGAACACTGGGATGCAGGTGTCCCTTCTTTTCACTCTATCTTTGGGGTAAATACCCAGTAGTTCAATTGCAGGGTCATAAGGTAGCTCTATTTTTAACGTTCTGAGGAATCTCCATACTTTTTTCCAGAGTGGCTGTACCAGCTTGCATTCCCACCAACAGTATAAGAGGGTTTTACTCATATGTGGAACAAAAGGAACAATGCAGAGGACAGTAAGGGAAGTGAGGGAAAACTGAATGTGAAGAAATCAAAGAGGGGGACAAACCATATGAAACTCTTAACTCCAGGAAAAAAAAAAAACTGAGGGTTTTGGAAAGGGAGGTGGGTAGGGGTATGGGGTAACTGGGTGATGGGAATTAAAGATGGCACGTGATATGATCAGCACTGGGTGTTATACTGAACTAATGAATCACTGAACATTATAACGAAAACTAATAATGTACCTACCATACCTTGGCTAACTGAATTTAAGTAAAAAATAAAAATAAAACAAAAAGCAGACAAAATGTTTTAATTAGTTACTCATTTTCTGCACCTTTATAATGCTTTCCCCTTTCATTTTTGTCACATATGCTTATTTGATAACAATTTAGTATTTTTTTAAAATTTAGTATTTTCTATAGAGAAAATAATTTAGTCTTCTCACATAACTAATTAAAAATTTGTTATAGCTTAGAATAATTTCATTCAGGTTGACCACTTGTTATTCATGTGAAAATACATTATTTTTTTGGACTGTTGTTAAGTATAAGAAAACTTGTAACAAGTTATTCAATAATGTAATGCCACTTGGCATGAGGAGAAGTATAACAAAGAGGGAGTGGAATGAGATAACAGTTCTACTCAATTACAGATAAAGTATCCTAATTTTTCAGATTTTATTTTATTTTTCAAAAGATTTATTTATTTATTTATTTGACAGATGGAGATGACAAGTAGGCAGAGAACCAGGTGGGCCAGGGGGTGGGGAAGCACGTTCCCCACTGAGCAGAGAGCCTGATGTGGGGCTTAATCCCAGGACCCTGGAATCATGACCCAAGCCGAAGGCAGAGGCTTTAACCCACAGAGCCACCTAGGCGCCCCAATTTTTCAGATTTTAAAGACCATATGAGCATATTGCTGGGTGTTCTGTCTTGGAAGGAGGCGACTGTACAATTGAGGGGTCCTGTGGCAGAAAGAAGTCCAAGATTACCACTCCCTTTTGCACACACACTATATAATCAATTCTCTCTTTTGTAAGACAGGTAGAACCTGCAAATATAATGGAATATCTCTCCCATGATTAGTTTGCAAATCAATTAACTTTGAGTTTATTCAAAGGGAAATTAACCAGGTGGGCCTGATCTAATCACTTCATTAAGTGGTGGACTGGGCCCCTCCAGAAGGCCTAGGGATTCAAAGCAGGAGAGGGTCTTTGTGGAGGAAAGCCCTTGGCAAGGATCTGAGATTGGCCTCCTGGACCTGACAGAGGTCCCTGTAGGCAGTAGCAAGGAAACAAGGTGCTCAGTCATAGAACTGCAAGGAAATAAATTCTGCCAATAACCTGAAGAAACACGGAGAAGATCCCTCCCTAGCAGGCTCTACCAAGAATGCATCTCACTGACACCGATTTTAGTCTTGGGAAACTGTCAGAGAACCCAGCTAAAACATGGATTCCTGACCCATGAAACTGGGAGATAATACATCTTTGTGTTAAGCCATTAAGTTTGCAGCTATTTGTTACACAACAATAAACTAATACAGGCCCCAAAGCTTAAGGTTCATTACTGTCACAGTCAATACTTCTCTAACAGTGAGGAAATGTGGTCATGCAGGAACTCAGAAGTCAAAGAGAACCAGCTATTGGCAACCCAACGTGATGCCTGTCACAGAGGTTATGACATCATGATCACCAGCAGCAGATCAGTGGAGGCAAATGTGCAACATTCAAGACCGTAAGGATCAGCCGCAACCTCAGACTCGAACAGACTCAATGCCCTTAACTACCTCAAGGAGAGGGTAAAACAGAAGAAGCGTTGAAAGGGTAGAGGTAATCCTGAATTGCCAAATTTTAATCCCCAGTTGATTACTCTTAACCGGAAGTGAGTAAAATTCTTCAATATCAAGTCTAAGGTCTCCATCATTAGTGAAATGAGAACTGCCAACCTAAGTTAAATTCAAGTCTGAAGATTTAAATGAAGTCATATTTTTATACATGCAAGCTTGTACCTCAATTTTTAATCCATTGTTTTATCAGACAGTAATTTAGAAAAGTTGATTAAATGCTATGTTTATTACTTTACTGAAATATACCATTATAGACAGAAAATATTATATTAAATTTTTAGGTCATCAAAATAGGAAAAATAAAACTGTGATATAGAAACAAGGGCTTTCTTGGTTCAGAGTCCGCAGTACACTGAACTGTGAAGCAACAGAGGAGCAGAAGATATGAGATGAGAATCATACTTAGAACTTAGTCATGGGATTCCTCTGTGGGCCATTATCTCAAGTAGCCGCCTTTTTGTATAGCTCACAGCCTCTGATTCTCTTTATAATGCTTGCATTCTGAATTTTTTTTAAAATTCATTTTCTATTATGTTATGTAAGTCACCATATGCATTCTGAGCTTTTAAAGAGGTGATTTCCAGGACACCTGGGTGGCTCGATCTGTTAAGCGTCTGCCTTCAGCTTAGGTCATGATCCCAGGGTCCTGGGATCAAGTTCCGCATTGGGCTCCATGCTCAGTGGGGAGTCTTCTTCTCCCTCTCCCTCTGCCCCTCCCCTGGCTTGTGCTTTCTCAAATAAATAAAATCTAAAAAAAGGTGCTTTCTAACTTTTATCATAGCTTGGTACACACAAAAGAAATCATTTGTATGGGACAATGAGGGAACATGGAGAAGTATGAGATTTAGCAAAACATTTCTTATAAGTTCTTTTTTTTTTTAAAGATTTTATTTATTTATTTGACAGAGGGAAATCACAAGCAGACGGAGAGGCAGGCAGAGAGAGAGAGAGAGAGAGGGAAGCAGGCTCCCCGCTGAGCAGAGAGCCCGATGCAGGATTCGATCCCAGGACCCCGAGATCATGACCTGAGCCGAAGGCAGCAGCTTAACCCACTGAGCCACCCAGGCGCCCCTCTTATAAGTTCTTTATGTTTTATAATTATCAATGAAATCACAGAGTAAGGGAGTATATTAAATATTAAATTTATACAATTCTAAAAAACTCTTTTCATAAATTTTCAAAAGAAACTTGAATTTCTATCTACAAACATTTCCCAGGAACAACACAAAATGAAGATCTTTTCAAATGCTTGGTAGTCACCATCAATGCTAAACATCTGTATAAATAGGCGATAAAAATTCTAAATCATTTTTCACAACTCTTCAACTTTACTATGGTTAAGATTACATTTAAGATATTTAATATTCTTACCTTAAAATTTTGATCGATGTAATTATAGTATTTTCTGTTAGCATGTGAATACATTTTCAGTCAGGCTGAACCTTTCATATTAAATATTTCAAAACAATGATGAAGCCATAAGCACCACAAAGTGCATGCAATTTTAAAGCAGTTACTATTCAGCTTTCATGGACACTTGTAAAGGGTGCATAAGCCATAAAAGAAACATTAAATACTGAGAAGATGGAGAGTCCAGTGCCTGTCAGGAAGCCCTGTCTTCCTATTCTACCCTCCCACAGCTCCACAGGCCCCTGTCCCCTCCAGCATTGACACTCTTTGCACTGAGGCAGCTGACCAGACTATGATGTTCCTCCTGGACAGGCACTGCCCACTTCAATCCATGAATTGCCTACTTTATTCAAAATAGAAATGAGGCTCAGTTTAATAAATAAGTATCTAATGTAGCATATGAAATGATTGCTTCAATTTTAACAGGTGATTCTGATTAACTGCTTATTCTTCCTTTTCTTCTGCCTCCATCTACCCAGTTTTTGTTCTGTTCCATCAATTTTTTCTGTCTGTGTGCATGTGTGTGTATATACATACAGATAACTTCAAGATAAAATACAGCTCACGGAGCTGTCACAGTTTCCAGCTTCTTAAATTGATATATGCTTTTCAGACTTCCATAAGGTGGCTGGCACTGTGAGGAAGATTCTGAAGGAATCTTAAAAGGAGTGGGCCCTGATTGGGCCATTAGATGTATGATCTCTTCAGCAGTACACTTCTGTTATCTTTTGGTTTATTTTTCTACTAGGCAGTGTCATATAGATTTATAAATCAGTGTTAATACCTCCCTTAGGAATCCTTGGTGTCATTATGAGCATTTGATAGGAAACACATTGTTTTAAAGACAGACTATTTCCACTCACTTTAAACCAACCATTCACAAGACTATAGTTGTTGCATTTCATATTAATATTTTTACAAACTTAAAAAGTGGCAACCAAATGAGTACTGAAGTTCCTTAGTACTCAAGTACTGGCAACCAAATGAGTACTGAAGCTTGAGTACTCAAGCGCCTACAGCTTGAGCATAATTTTCCCCAGCAAAGCAAGGGTCAAGACACAAGTACCAGTTTTGTAATTAAAATTCTTTTTTTTTTCATAATTTTTCACCTAGAAATTATTTGATCATAAATATTATTTTCTTTTGGTTGATTTCATTAGTGTGTATCCTCTTCAATGTTAAGCATGTTTTGAGAATATAAATAAATAAGCTCTTTTTCTTGAAGAATGAGAGCTTTATATTTAAAATCAGTGTTTCTCGTCAAGCTTCCTTTTATAATGTTACAAAGAACTATTCAGTGCTGTGGGCTACGGAAAAGCTGGTTTTCTTATCTACAGACAGAATGTATCTACTGGTCCCTGTGTTTTTGCCTTTGGATTTAAAAAAAGTAATAGACTTATATTCCACAAATAAGTGAAGCCGTATGAAAATTGACTTTCTCTGCCTGACTTATTTGTGGAACATAAGGAATAGCTTGGAAGACATTAGAAGAAGGAAGGGAAAAATGAAGGGGGTTATCAGAGGGAGAGACAACCCATGAGAGACTATGGACTCTGGGAAACAAACTGAGGGTTTCAGAGGAGAGGTGGGTGGGGAGAATGGGTGAGCCCGGTGATGAGTATTGAGGAGGGCATGTGTTGCATGGAGCACTGGGTGTTATACGCAAACAATGAATCATGGAACACTACATCAAAAACAAATGAAGTACTGTATGGTGACTAACATAATAAAAATAGTAACAACAGACTTAGTTTTCTTAGTAGCTCTAGATTTGCAGAAAACGAGAGAAAGTAAAAGAGTTCCCATATAACTGCTTACTCTCCTTCCACCCCTGAGTTTTCCCTGTTAACATCTTGCATTGGTATGGTCCATTTGTTACAACTGTTAGCCAATATGGATACACTGTTATTAACTAAAGCTCATAGTTTACCATTCAGTCTTTGTGTTTTTTATTTTATGGGTTTTGACAAATTTGTAACTATATGCTCCCACCACTGTGGGATCATACAGTACAGTTTCACTGCCCTGGATTCCACTTATTCATCCATCACCAACCCGTCCACCCCTCACCCTATCCCTTGCCAAACCCTGGCAACCACTGATCTTTTTACTGTTTCCATACTTTTGACATTTCCAGAATATCATATGGTTTCAGATTGGCTTCTTTCAGTCAGTAATATACATTAAGGTGCTTCTATGTCTTTTCAAGGCTTGATAAATTTTTAGTTCTGAATAATATCCAATTTTTGAATGTATCACAGTTTATCCATTCACCTACTGAAGAAAACCAGGGTTGCTTCCAAATTTGGGCAATTATGAATAAAGTCGCTAAACATCCACGGGCAGGTTTTTGTGTGGGCATGATTTTCAACTCCTCTGAGTGAATACCAGAAGATCATAACTGCTGGATCACATGGTAAGAGTATATTTATTTTTGTAAGAAACAGCCAAACTATCTTCCAAAGTGATTGTACCGTACTATGCTCCCACCGGAAATGAATGAGAGTTGCTTTTGCTTCACATTCTGACCAGTATTTAGCATTATCAGTGTTCTGAATTTTGTCCATTCTAATAGGCTTGTAATGGTATCTTGTTTTAATTTGCAATTTCCTCATGACGTATGATCTTGAGTATCTTTTCATACCCTCATTTGTCACCTGTATATCTTCTTTGGTGAGACACCTAGTTAGAACTTTTGTTCTATTTTTTAATTGGGTTATTTTCTTATTATTGAATCTCAAGAGTTCTTTGTATATTTTAGGTATCTGTCCTTCACTAAATATGTTTTGCAAATATTTACTCCTAGTCTGTGGATTCTCTTTTCATTCATTTTTGCAGAGCAGGCCTTAATTTGAATGAAGTCTAACTTCTTAATTTTTCTTTCATGGATCATATTTTTTGCGTTGAATCTAAAAAGTTATGACCAAACCGAAGGTCACCTATTTTTTTTTCCTATGTTATCTTGGGGGAGTTTTACAGTTTTTCTCTTTATTTGGTATATTATCCATTTTGAGTTACTTTTTACAAAAGATGTGAAGTTTGTGCCTCCATTCATCTTTTTTTTAATGCGCATGTCCAGTTGTCCCAGAATCATTTGTTTAAAAGGCCATCTTTTCTTTGTCTTTGCCCTCTTCTTAAAGATCATTTGATTGTATTTGTGTCGATGTCTGAGCTCTCTATTCTGTCCATTTATCTATTAGTCTATTTTTTTATGAATACCACACTGTCTGTATTATGTAGTTTTTAAAAAAAAATTTTTATTTACTTATTTGACAGAGAGAAAGATCATAAGTAGGTAGAGAGAGAGAGAGAGGAAGCAGGCTCCCCACCAAGCAGAGAGCCCGACGCGGGGCTCAATCCCAGGACCCTGAGAGCATGACCTGAGCTGAAGGCAGAGGCTTAACCCACTGAGCCACCCAGGTGCCCCTGGATTATGTACCTTTATAATAAGTCTTTAAGTCGTGGAATTTCCATACCCAACTTAGCTTTTCTCCTTTAATACTACACTGGCTATTTTAATTCTTTTGCCTTTCTGCCAAAATGTTAGAATCAGTTTATTGATATCCAAAAGTTACATGCTGAGATTTTGATTGGGATTACATTGAGTCTATAGATCAGGCAGAGAAGAACTGATATTGAGACAATACTGAGTCTTCCTACCAGTGCCCATGGAATATACCTCCATTTATTTAAATACTAATTTATCAGTTTTATCAGTTTCTTCATATAGTTCTTTTGGATATTTTGGTAAATTTATACCTAAATATTTCATTTTTTGCTATTAATGTAAATGGAATTGTGATTTTAATTTCAAATTCCAATTTTCCATTACTGGTATATGGGAAAACAATTGCATTAGCTAAGGCTTCAGTACAATACTAAATAGGACAACTGAGAGTGCAAATCCTTGCCATGTTACTGATCTTAGCAAGAAAACACCTAGTTTCTTGCCCTTAGATTTTTAACTGTCCTGCTGAAATCCTGGAGCCATTTACCTTTATAAGGCCATGGTACATTAAGATCCAAAACAATATTGCAACAAAAACAAAGTAAAAGCCTTGGCAATTGGTGGGCTATGGTTTTTGGTTATTCAGTATTTCCTTACATGTGTTCTGTATGATTTTGATAACTCTTGATGGTAAAAAATAACCGTGACCAAGTAAATTTCAATGACATTAGTTAACAGAAAAGGAAAGCGAATATGTTCTCTATCCCCCACTTTGGGAAACATCACCATCTGATGAGTTATACATGCTGCTGCTGATCCTTATCATAATAAAGAAAGATGTATTGATAGTCTATTGGGTGGTAAGTTCTATAACCAATGCTGCCTCTTTGCCTCCTTCTCCCCCTGCCCCTACACACCACAGAGCCACCAGAAAGGATCTAGTTGTAACCAGGGGTAGGAGTAGTGTATGATGTCAATGCCAGCACCAGGTCACATGAAAGAATGTCTGCTACCAGAAGCAGCTGTGTCCCTGTATCTGCAAGGGTGACTGTGTATACCCTTGTGCAGCAAAAATTCTAATATATATATAATGACTGAAATCTCTACTATCCCAGATTTTATGTTTCCTTTCATAAACAAAGTTATCAAGTGGGGGCATGGCTGCTGTTTTCTGAGGCTTTGGAGTGCTTTTGAAATACGACCTTCAACTATTCTCAGTTCACTTAGTAGTTAATCACCCACAGGAAAACAGTTTCCAATCTACACATTTTAAATGCAACAAACTGGCTTTACTGCCACATGGCTGAGAATGACAGCTATTTTGATGGTGGATAGTGAGATGTTGTCTGAGTCAGCTCCCGCTGCTCTAACAAATGATCACAGACTGGGTGGCTTAAACAACAAACATTTATTTCTCATACTTCAGGGGACTGCAAACCCAAGATCAAGGTGCCAGCATATGCAGTGTCTACTGAGGGCTTTCCCCCTTGTTTGCAAATGGCTTTGTATCTGCAAAGTATCTTTGTATTGTTACATGGCAGAGAGCAGAGAGAGAGAGCAAGGGTACTCTCTTATAAGGGCACTAATCCCATCAAGAGGGCTCTACCTCCTGCAAGTGCCTCCATGGTGTGGTGCCTCTGAATCTCCCCAAAGCAAGTTGTCCTGGGTCTCAGTTCCAGTGGAAAGCTTCTTGTGCCATAGCTCAAGCTCTCCCTTCTGTCCTCTGCTTGGACTTCTGGGGTCCAACCCTGATCTACAGTTCAGTCTTGGACTCATTTTAAATTTCCTTATAATACAATGCTTTATAATCCATTGAAATAGGTCAATTTAACTCTGAAAGTTACATTAGGTTTTGTACGTACCACCTGTTATAGTATAAATCAGAGGTCTGAACACCACCTGTGTTTTGTTTTGTTTTTTTCTAAATAGCCAATGAGCTATGAACAGTTTATATTTTTAAATGGCCACATTTTACATAGGAAAAAAAAAAAAGAGCCCACATAGACTGTGCTGGGCTTATCATCCCATGGGAAACTATCTTTCCCTATTTCAGACTCAGTGTGTATTTCCTTGTTCTGCTTCAGCATGTGTGTCCTGTGGCACCTAGCCCACACCACTACACTATCTGTCCCCGGCAGGGAGAAGATGGGGCCTTCTGTAGTTGTACCAAAGCTTGTATACAGGTCATATGGGGCTGGTGGGAGGGAACTGCTGGCCACAGGGGACCCATACCACTATTAAAGTTTATCTTGCTCCGTCTCGGTTCTCTGAAGAGTAAAGCATTGTTCCATCCAGGGCTTGACACTATTTTATTTTCTTTGGTTATTCCAATATCCAGATGCTTCAGACAGAATTGTTCGGACTTGTACTTCAGGACTGTTGCATTTCTGACCCTATATGACTGGTGTCCTTGTAAAACGGAGACATTTGGTCACAGTTCTGTGTATGCACATCTAAGTAAACACACACACACACAGAATGCTATGTGAACAAAAGAGATCAGGGTGATATGTCTACAAGCCAAGGAATGCCAAATGTTGCCAGCAAACCATTAGAAGCTACAAGAGAGACATTGAACACATTCTCTGTCATAGCCCTCAGAAGGGACCAATCTTGCTGACACTTTGATTCTTGGACTTCCCAGCCTCCAGAACTGTGAGGCAATAAATTTCTGTTGTTTAAATCCCCAAGTCTATCATGCTTTTATAGCAGCCCTAGCAAACTAATTCACTGTGTTCAATTAAAATGTCTTCCCCACTCCCCGCCCCAGACCAGAGAATACTTCTCTTTTAGAGAATATTTCTGCTTCCTTTTCTTTCTATATTCAAGCTTTATCCAAAAGTCTTTTTGGAGCTTGGAGCACATAATAGAAGGGAGTGTTAAGCACACATATTGTGTTTTTTTTATAAAACCAGTATGAGATCTGATGCAATGAAATTTCTTAGGAAAAGGATTTTGGTTCTGATTCTAATACTTCCTCAAGGTTGTCACTGGATTAGAATTTCAATCCATATATTTTCAGTGTTAGTGTTAGATGATGTTAGATTATAGAATAATTACCATTTTAATAACCTATTTTATTGGCTTTTTAAATCTTATTCCAGCAGCAAAATGAATGCTGGGTGGGGTCAAGCTAAGCATCTGTGTTATGTTGACTCCTCCCTACACTGTGGCTTCAGTATCACTGAGACCTGACGTTAATAGCCTTTCAGCTCTATCAAACTGGAAACTTCACCTTTTTAAAATGCAGTTGCCATGGCAACAACAGAGTTCTGGGATTTTTGTTTTCTGAAGGTATCAAAAGACTCAATGCCAATATAAGAGCACACAGCATGACATATTAGCATGTGCAATTCTGTGCTGTTTTTGAATTGAAGATGGGATGAAAAGAAAATGGCACCTAAATGTTTTCATAAACCTGCCAAAGAACTCTTGTTTAATCCTGTGTCGTAGTTGATTCACTTATTTATACCCACCCTGTGTTCTGAAAAAGTGATTTAGACGGCTTGAGTCCTTGAAATTGATAGCAGACAACTGGACACTCATATATATATATATATATATATATATATATATATATATATACACATACATACATGTTTCTACTGCTTATAATCACATCCTCTGAAAAGGTGTCTTTGTTCTGAACCTGTTCTTAATGGATTCTGCTTTGTTAGGTCATAGCTATATTGCTTCTTTACTCTTATCTCAATGTCATATCCAATGATAAAACCCACTTTAAAAAAATCTCTTTGTAATCTTTTTAATTAAGGCTTTCATCTTTCTACCCCTCTTCTCTGGTAAAAGAGAACAGAAACCTCCCCACTGTTTCACTTATTCCTCTCCCCACTGTTATATATTTAAGCACAAGGTTCTCTACATGGAGCTGGGCAAGGGGTGAAGTGGGGGGGTTGTCAAGATTTAGAAGTGAAATTCCAGGGAACTGAATTTTTATCTCAGCCTCAAACTGACCTTGAATTAGTTTTTTAAAAAAGAGAGATAATACATTGTAATAAGAATAGCTACTTTGAATTGATATTCATAATGAAAAAAGCTTGCCCCAGATCTTCACTCAAAATAGGGTTTGTTTTTTTCATGATTGACCTAAAGGTGTGTTCCAAAAAATGTTAGCAGTACACAGTATGTTAGCATGTACACAATATGAATGACTCTTATTAGAGCCCTTCTGGAGGACAGATGGTAATAGAGGGACTCACAGTGTCGCTGAGCCAAACAAATTAGGGTTCAAGTCATAGCTCTGTCATTTGCTCTAGTGTTTCCACAGCAACTGCATTTTCATGTTGGATAGCATGATTAATTATGTCTGTTCTAAATAATAACAAAAACCATGGTGTTAGGAAGGGTCATGTGAAAAAAAAAAAACACTAAATATAACTGAAGTAAGTTATTTAATCTCTCTGTTAACCTCTGGTCCCTACAGCTAAGAACCTTGCCTAGCACATAATAGGTACTCAATAAGTAGCCATTAGTGATGGATTCACTCAAAACCTTACCTTAGTTTTCTATCAAAAGGTGCTAATAAAGCTCTTCTAAGAATTCTTTAATACAAGACAGCGCAGAATACTGTTGATATACAATGAATGACACCATTTCTTTTCTAACTAGGTGATAGGTTACTTGAAGATAGCAACCTAATTATTTGTATTTATATATTCAGGCCCTAGCACAACATCTGGACATGACAGGCACTTAGCATTTGTTGAATGAGGACCTAAAGTAATCTATACCTGGTACAAGCACATAACCCAAGTTCGGCCCCAGTGTCATTTCACAGCTTTTCATTATAACCAGAATAATGGGAAAGGACCCTGTCCTCACATTTTGATATAACATTCTAGTGATAAAAGCCTGGTCTTGCTTACAGCCATGGTTTCAGACTCAAATAGGCAACTAGGGCTTTAGAAGATGAAACTATGAGACAGAGAGAAGTAATATGAGAAAATAATGTAATCATGGGGGGAAAATATAGAGGCCCTGCATCCAGTCATGCATGAGGCTGACTCTACCCTTGCCCTTTCTGTGGGTGGGTAATGTAAGTGTAGTAAGTCAGGTGAAAGTTAATAAATTACAACTT
Organism: Mustela nivalis; assembly: GCF_964662115.1. Classification (NCBI taxonomy): domain Eukaryota; kingdom Metazoa; phylum Chordata; class Mammalia; order Carnivora; family Mustelidae; genus Mustela; species Mustela nivalis. The sequence continues at coordinate 53,804,782 of NC_139021.1, forward strand.
CATGTGCTTTGGGAGAAGATATTTAATTAGGAAAACTGGAAGGTACTTTATAAGAGGAGGTATGTGACCCCTTTCTCTCTTATTATCCAGTGGAAATTTATATAGAAGACATAGTGCTGGACACTGAAGATCTATTTTCCAGGAGAATAATGTTGACTTTTTTTCCCCCTAATATTTTATTTAATTATTTGAGAGACAGAGAGAGAAGCAAGCAGGGGAAAGAGTGGAGGGAGAAGGACAAGAAGACTCCACACTGAGCAAGAGTCCAGGATGGAGCTCAATCTCCCAACCCCAAGATTATGACCTGAGCTGAAATCAAGTCAGACATTTAACCAACTGAGCCACCCAGGCACCCCAGAAGAATGCTGAGTACTTGCAAGCATAGAAACAGTCTTGTATAGAGAATAAATATTAAAGGCTAAAGTGCTTAGCACTCGGAGCCCAAGGCCAGCTTTCTATAATCTGAGAAGGCCAGCTGCTAACACCTAGCAACTTTATAGGAAATGGGGATTTAGGCTATAGAAAAAAGAATCCAGCTCACCCACCACCCAGTGGAAAACTGAATTTGAGCACAGCCTCACCTGTTTACAGCCAGGCAACCTGAGCTTCCAGGATTGTAAACTGGTTATTTCTTCACAATAATCTAATAACCACCCCCACCCCATTTTCACATGAGTTAATGATGGCTGCATGTCACCTATACCTAAAGTTTTGACTAATATGGGCTTAAGTGATACCTACAACTGTGCTAGATAGTGAGCATAATGAAGTACAGTTTGCGACCGTGTTGCTCATCTCAAGTACTGAGACAAATGCTTGGTGTTTCCTCGGCATTAACATATAAATGTTGAATGCAGGATCTAAAAGTTTACATAAAATCTCATTTCATCTTCACAGTAAGTTATAATCCTCATTTCTACTCAGAAAACTGAGGCTTAGAAAAGTTAAGACACATAGCATACGTAAGTGGTAGGGTTAGAGTAAAACCCGGGTCTGACGCTAAGATTTATACTCTCTTGATTACTGTTCATCTCCTCCCTGTGTGAAAAGTGATTTGTAAATCACTAAGAGGTATCAGAATCCAGTTTCCAAGAATTTAGGGTTGACTTATTTATGTTATGGTAACCTCTAGCTCTGTCGGATGCTATGAACAAAAAGGGTTACATTTTATGCCTCCTGGCATCTGCCTTCTGCAGAGAGAAGTATACAATTTCTGCAAAACCAAGAAACATTTTTTTCTCCTCGATGGACAAAAGCTAAAGAGGAGAGGAGAAGAGTACCAGTTGGGAAATGTTTGTTGTGACTTTCATATTTCCATGACTATTTTCCAAAAAACTAATCACAAAGAGCAAAGCAGAGGATGAGGGTGTGTTTCTAATTCCGCCGTATGGGTCCTTCCCTCTTGCCCATTCTTTCCTGGAACCAGGCAGGCTAAAGGGTACATATTCACACATGTGTCCCTTGTCTGAGAGGGATTTATTTCCTGAGGCAGATATGTAGGTACCAATAGGTCCTATGTTTCTGTCAGTGAAAGACACCCTTCCTGCTTTAAGTCAAAGTGTGGGGAGCTCCTGAAGACCTCCCTCAGTCAGTCAGCAGATGGACACTTCAAGGCTGCAGCTGGTGAGCATTCTCAAGGCCACAGATATCTCTCTGGGGAACAGGCACAGCATCCAGTGGATGTTTTTAATTGCTATCAAAGCCACCTCGACAGATCAAGTGGAATTAAAGTGTACTGTTGCAATTTCAAATAAGAAAAGCTCAAAACATATGATTTGTTGGACCAGAGACAAGATTATGCTCCCTAGCAGTTAGAAGGATTAAAGATTTTCTCCTCTGCTTTCTTCATTCCTCCTCTGAAAGAGTGTGGAGGAAGCTCCTTTGTGGACAGCAACATCACTTTTCAATGCTTTTCCATTCCCTTCTAGTTCAAGTATCTCTGGGAAAGAAGGAAGTCTCATGGCCTTTATGGTATTGCCAGGACAAGCAGGAAATAGTGGAGATGGGGGAGCAAGAAGGCCAGAAAAAATTCACGCAAATATATCCTTAATTTAACATAAAAGTGAAGTTCTGATAGTTGCCTTAGGTAACATTCTTAATATATATATTAAATAAGGTAAAATTATGTCATATATATTGACTTTCACCACTTATCATTATTTAAGATGTCAACATTCACTTTTAGATTTATCATATTTCAAGTCAAAATGATCATATTATCCCATATAAACACTGCTATACTCTATTGGATAATATACACTAAAAAAATAATCATACAAGCAGACACTTTCAGTTCTAAAAACTTTCTGATACCACATTTCATGTTGAATTTGTGAAAGCATGTATTTCCAGTCAGCCAAGTAGAAGTATATTTAATATCAGGATAACAAATAATATAATAATAAATCAAGTTCTTTGCATTCTTAGTCTTTGAGTTTTGTTTCAGGTAAGTAATTTCAAAAATTACTTACCTGAAGTTTCCTTAATGGTTTTCTTCATATTAGTAGTTCTGAACAAGAGAAGTTGAATTTCTCAAGAGCAATTAATTCTCCCCAAGGCCCCAGGCTATGAATCTGCAGGCAATGGTTTCTCCCTTATTTGAAGACTCAGACATAATTTTTCCATCCCATTTATTTATGACTTTTTAATTGATTAAGATTGTTAGAGCCTAACAAATAATTAAATATAGAATATATAGAATATAGAATATGCATATGACTGATAAGTAATTGGGGTGCAAAATATTTAGTATCAGATAACAAAATGCATTTGTAATAGATACTGAAATTGACGAAGGGAGGGATTTAGTTCTTGAGGCAGATATGTAGGTAGACATATGCATGCTATACATTTTAGCCAACTACATGAATGACTTCAAATAAGTCATTTAACTTCTTTTAGCCTCAGTTTTCCCATATATAAAAAAGGACAGTCATACTTATTCATGGAGTGGTTGTACAGACTACAGAGTATAATTCAGTTGTGCTGTTCACTTGGGGGCAAAAGAAAAAATGAGGTCAGTGTGGAAGTTCATGCATTGAGTTATCTATACATTATACACAGAAGATGAGGAGAGAGTGCAAAAGTTCATGTTTAGTACTTAAACAGAGAAAAGCACTAAAATCTAGAGTTTATAAAAGGGGTAACTAAAAAGTTACATGAAAATCATAAGACATGATAATTCCACTACTGGGTAGAAAGAAAACAAAAACACTAATTTCAAAAGATATATGTAACCCTATGTTTATTTTTTTAAGGTTTTATTTATTCATTTGAGAGAGAGAGAGAGAGAGCAAAAGCAGAGGGAGTGGCAGAGAAAGATGGAGAATCAGGCTCCCCAGTGAGCAGGGAGCCTGATGCGGGGCTCAATCCCAGGACCCTGAGATCATGACCTGAGCCAAAGGCAAATACTTAACCAACTGAGCCACCCACGTGCCCTGCAACCCTACGTTTATTACAGCATTATTTACAGTAGCCAAGATACGGAAGCAACTTAAGTGCCCATTGAATGGCAGATGGATAAAGATGTGTGTACACAAACACCCAAAGACACAAGTGTACACACAGAGAAATATATGCAGCCATAAAGAAGGATGAAATCTTACCACTTTGTGACAACATCTTGGATGAAGAAGGTATTATATAAGTCAAATAATTCATACTGGGAAAGACAAATGCCATATGATTTCACTCACTTGAAGAATCTAAAAAACAAAACAACACACAAACAAAAAGTAGAATCAGACCCATTAATACAGAGAACAAACTGATGGTTGCTAGAGGAAAAGGGAATAAGGGGTGTAAGGAAATGAGTGAAGTGGAGTGAAAGATGTGTAATAAGCATCCAGTTATAAAATGGCTAAGGCACAGGAATAAAAGGTAGGGCCTGGGGAACATAGTCAATGATATTGTAATAGTGTTGTATGGCAACAGATGGTAGCTACACTATGGTGAGCATAACGTAATGCATAGAGATGTTGAATCACCATGCTGTACAGGGGAACCAATCTAACATTGTCTGTCAACTATACTTAAATAAAAGCAATTTTTTAAAAAGCATAATGAAATAAATACACAAATTCAAGAAAAACAAATGAAATTCATAAATTTAAGACATGGTTCTTCTTAGAAAAGAGCAAAACTAAAAACTTTAGAAAATAATATAAAGGGAGAAATGAAAGTACAAATAAACAAAACCAGAATACCTACCTATCACATTCTCTGATTTTTTTTAAAGTTTAGCGAACTTCAAGTTTTTTTTTTAATTCTAAGACCAATGAATACATTTTAAGGTCTAGAAGTGTAATTTTATTGAAATTACAAGCATTTCTGGTATTAGAATAGAATTATGGATAGGATATACTCTGATAAATTCTCAAACATTCTTTTTTATATGGATTTTTAAAATTTATTTGACAGAGATGGGAGGGGAGCAGCAGGGAGAGAGAGAAAAAAGCTCCTGCTAAGCAGAGTCTAATGGGCTCGAACCCAGGATTCTGGGATCATGACCTTAGCCAAAGGCGGACACTTAACTGACTAACTCACCCAGGCACCCTGATTCTCAAACATTCTAAATCCCAAGAGTTTTATCAGTAAATTATTTCAAATTGTAAGGAACATGCTACATAAACGCTTGGAGAAAACAGTTAAATATATTCTGCACCAAAAGTTTTAAAAAAGCAAAAAAAGGTCAACTTTATATATGTTATTGATACAAATTCCTAAATATAATATTAATTAATATAATTTAATAGCAGTTTTGAAAGAATAATGCACCATTTGGAATAGTATAATTTATCTCAAGAAGGGGAAGTTGGCTCAATAGTGGGAAATCTTTTCCTATGATATAACTTTACTACACGGAAATTAATAATAAAAATCTCTCTAAAAGGTATTAAATTCCCAAATTAATTATCTTCTATTGAACTTTCTCATAACTATCCATAAAATCATATTGTATCAATCTGACATAGAGTGTGTGTTTCACATCAAGAGCCAATATCGTATTTACTGATGAAACATCACTTCCTTTAAAGTACAGAATGATCCAAGGGCACCTACAATTACCATTATTCACTAGTGTTTTAGTCATTCTGGAAATACTAGAAGACAGGAAACACACACACAAAAAAACACATACACGAAAGGAATAGATGAGATATTATTTGCAAAAGATTAAAGAAAAAGGATAGGATGGAATATCTAAATCAAAGGAATTAACTAAAAATCCAGTAGGTTTATAGAAGAGGTCAGTTAAGTGGCCGTATTAAATATAACTTTAGAAAAACATGGCATCCTTATATAATAGCAACAACTAGGTAGGAAGAATAATGTTAGAAGAAATCCTGGCAAATCACAGTGGGCTGAGTGGTAGTAGCCCTTGTTAGAGCTATTGTGCTGATGTGTGATCTTTACTTAAACAGATGAACAGTCTCTCACACTTGCCATATAACAGTTGATCTGATACTTGTGTTCTTGTCAGTTCCCATCATTACAGAAATTTAACAGTTCATATTCACCTGGAAAAGTCAGCAGTACACATTCTATATATTGCTCCAAGTCTATATTAACACGTGCTTTCTATTACAATACAGTCTGAAGAGACCCTCATTGTCTAGATATTCCATGAAACACCATGCTGATCCTCTACACTGATGGTGCTGTGCTAATTATATCAGGTGATCAAGAAGTAGAAAATACCCTGGATATAAAGCTGAAACACATATGTGCAGGGAGTGGGATATAAACTCTACAAAGTTTCCAGAGCCTACCATAGCAACAAAATTTTTAGAAGTTGAGAGTTCAAGGACATCCAGAATATCCTTTCTAAGATAAAATATATTGTATCTGGCATGTTGTCCCATCTACCACCAAGAAGAATAGTATCTAGAAGGACTCCCTGAATTCCTGAGATAGTTCAACCTGCCTTAGAAATATTGCCCTGTCTTAATTACCAGGTGACTCTGAAGGATGTCAAGTTTGAATGGGGTCCAGAGGAGGCAAGGACTCTATAGCATACTCAGGATTGGTACAGATTGCCCTGATTCTTGGGCAATATGACTAGCAGATCCAACACTACTGAAAGTATCCATAGTAGGTAACAACAATTCATGGCATGTCTGCGAAGTCTCAAAAAAGAGTCAAAGTTAAGGGGCACCTTGGTGGCTCAGTGGGTTAAGCCTCTGCCTTCAGCCCAGGCTATGATTTCAGGGTCCTGGGATCGAGCCCCGCATTGGGTTCTCTGCTCAGCAGGGAGCCTGCTTCTGCCTCTCTCTCTCTGCCTGCCTCTCTGCCTACTTGTGATCTCTGTGTGTGTGTGTGTCAAATAAATAAATAAAATCTTAAAAAAAAAAAAGAGTCCAAGTTAAGACTCTAGGTTTCTGGAGCAAGAACACGAAAGAACAGAAAACTACTTGTCATTTGAAAAGTAGATCCAATAGTGTAGCTAAACCCAAACAGAGACTAATGGTCCATGGGCATCAAGTGATTATGCAACCAGAGCTTCCTATTAATAACTATGTATTGTTAAGTCCCCCAAGGCTCAATGCCAGGTGAGCAAAGTAGCAACTTATCATGATAATGGTACATTTTGGATAAAGCCCAAGATGCTCTCAATGGCTCAAATAACCTCTACAAATTTGTGGCCTAGACCCCTTACCATCTATCTCTTGCAGTCAGTACTTCTCTATCAGCTTCATGTGTATGTGTGTGTGCACGTGTGTATATATATACATATCCATACATATATATGTATGCATGTGTGCATATGTGTGTGTATGTATGTATGTGCATGTGTGTGTGTGTGTAAGATCAAGTGTATATATCTATCCATCCTTTGGGATTTTTTTTCTATAGTCAGCTGATGAGGCTGTGCAATTTTGGACACAGTTCACATTTGGATTAAATATCTGTATAGGTATAAGCTGAAAACAGAATGGGGCACACAACAGGCCCACTCAAAGTCTGTCCATGGTGAGAGGCAACTTCCCCAGGAGGCAGAGTTTTGAGCAGTATACTTCATCTCTTTTGTATGGAGAAAGAAGGGTCGCCTCTGAAGTAGGAATGGATGCTTTAGTTCTGGGGTCTACAAAGCAAAGCCTTTGGGCCAAATCCAGCCTGATGTCTGTTTTATAAATAAAGTTATATTGGAATACAACCACACTCATTTACTTACATATTGCCTATAACTGCTTTTGGGCTACTGTGGTAGAAGTTGAGTAGTTGCAGGAGGAACTACTATGGCCTGTAAAGACTCATTATCTGGTTATTTATAGAACAAGTCTTCTCACCCCTGATACTGTTCATTGGGAAGGGATCAAAAGAACAATATGGAAGGTCAGAGACATGACTATCTGGGGAAATTGTGTGTGAATGCAGACATGAGAGTGGGTGTAAAATATGCAGAACTTCCATATCAATGCCTGCCAGTCAACAGCCACTAGTGAAGAGAAAATAAGCAACCAAATAGAAAAGATGTCTCATTCAATGGAAGTCAGCTACCTTCTGTTTTCAGATACATCATCTTGAGATGGAAGTCATACAAAGGCCAAAAGCATGGAAAGAGAATGAGAGAGAAAGAGAAATCTTAGATATGGGTTTATGTTAGCATTGCTACCTCAGGGTTTACAGAGGACCTGATATGCCCAATTGATCAACAGGAGGTGCCTAAATAATGAGTGCATCATACTAGGGACCCCTCTTCTACCTAAAGAGGTGCAAACATTAGTACTTATCAGAGGACTCACTGATTCTACCAAACTTATAATTCATATAGTCATGCTGACAGAGCATTATAACAAACTCTTGGGGGTTCAGCTATGGTTTCAGTTTGGGAACAGCATCCTTAAGTTATAGTCACTTCCCTCCAAGAAGTAGTATATATCTTAAACCAATGATCTTTACATAGTACTGTATGATCAATAACTAAAATACACAAGTTTCTCCACTCACCATCACTCTCAAGGACTCATGTAGGAAATTTCTACTTTCTATTTCTGCAACTTTAGCCTTCATGGGGACAGAGATCCTGAAACACTGGAAATGGAAGGGAGGTAGGAATGGTAGCCAATGCTTCCATCATGGACACATTGAGCTAAAATAAAGCTATGACTACCATTTGGTCATTCTGAACTTTTCATGCCTAAAAACAAACAGTCAAATAAAGGAGCTCTTATAATTGGCTCTGATTTTCACAAAGAACATAATTCTGCTAAATTATAGGAGCAAGGGCTGTATCTGGAGCTCTAAGTCATATTGGGTTCCTCTTGGTATTCCCATTTCTACAACATATAAGGAATACTACAAATTAATAAAAAAACATAACAAAAAATGTGCAAAAAGTTTGAACAGACTATTAACAAAAGAGGATATCCACTTGGCCAACATAAATCATGAAAAATCATGATTTCCTCTGTTAGTCATCAAAGAAGTGCAAATTACACCACAATGTGATGCCAATACACACCCACCAGAGTGACTAAAAGGAAACAAAACAAAATAAATCAAAACAGAAAAAAAATGTTGACAGGATGTCAAAACCAAAACTCTCATATGCTGCTGGTGGGGGTGTAAATTGGTATACTACTGGGGAAAAATGTTTGGCAGTATCTAAATGTGTGCATGTATGTATTCACTAAAAGATGTGTACTGGAGTGTTCATAAAAGCATTGTATGAAATAGCCCAAATCCCCATTAACAAAAGAATAAATAATTATTGCATATTTACACAGCTGACTGTAGCAGTAAGAATGAAAAACTACAATTACTTGCAAAAATATAAAACCAAACAAACAATGCTGAAAGAAAGATGTCAAGCACAAGAATACATACAATATGATTCCATGTACATAAAATATAAGAATAGGTAAAAACAATCTAGGATGTTGAAGTCACAATAATGTTTCTCCTTGCAGGGGAAGAGGGTTGTAGATATTACAAATAAACAGAACTTCTGGGGTTCTGTGAATATCCTGTTTTTGTTTTTGTTTTTTTACATGATTGCTGGTTATGGTTGTGTTCACTTTGTGAAAATTCATTGATCTGCATACTATTTTCACTTTCATCCTGTATAAATTTCTTATTTTAATTTTAATTTTTTTTAATTTCTTTTAAGTGGTCTTATATACATTTCAATGAAAAGTTCAAAGAAAGAAAAATTATAACCTCATTTGTTGTTAAAGTCAAGGACATCTGGGTTACATGTTTAAAACACTAGGACTATCTATAGCTAAAACATTAAATTATTAATAGTAGCTGGGATGGTGCTAGGAATGATTTTTCTTCTTCCTATTTGTGTGCATTTAATGAGCACATATGGCTTCAAAATAAAAATATTTTAAGCTGAAACTGCTTTTTCATTATATTAAATTAAACCTGTTTATCATTTTTTAGTCATGAGAAAATGATTAAAAGAAATGTGGGTAGACTATCATTATAACATTTTTTAGTACCTCTAACATGCCTCTAATCTTCAGAGCCATGTTGCTGGTGTTGTTAGTACCAGGCAAACAGTGAGTGAAAAAGGCCTGGCTGTTTCCTCTTGGCTCACTGCTCATGTTGGAGTATCTGTGAGAGCTGAAAATGCCTTGACTACACGATTAACATCCCTCCTCCCTACTTCCACCATATTAAGAATGTTCATTTTTTTTTAAGATTTTATTTATTTATTTGACAGACAGAGACCACAGGTAGGCAGAGAGGCAGGCAGAGAGAGAGCAAGAGAAGCAGGCTCCCTGCTGAGCAGAGAGCCCAATGTGCAGGGGGGCTTAATCCCAGGACCCTGGTATCACTATCTGAGCCGAAGGCAGAGGCTTTAACCCACTGAGCCACCCAGGCACCCCAAGAAAGTTCATCTTTAGTACAGTTCCAGTCATACACAATATGTTTTAATCCTTCACATCTGCTTGTTCTCCTCTCCCACTAGTCATTTCCACAGCATTTTCTAAAGTCTAAAAAGAACAGTTATATCCTTAGGAAATACCTATTGACGAAAATTATATGTTGTAAATATTAAATACCTTGTCTGGATTTCACAAGGCAAGAGGTATAGACAACACCCATCAACAAATTTCTCTTTTTTATTTTCCACAGTACCTAATATTCCAATTGATGTGGAATCTGTAAATTGGGTACAACTCTCAATTTACAGCATCAGTATGCTTAATGCTCCACCTGTTTTCACTGATTGTCGATTCAATAAATAAAATAATCATACTAAAATAATTAGTAGTATAATTATATAATCTGAAAATAGAGCCATCCTAAGCAGTGGAAGATAAAGTTAATGAATGTGCATTAATTTAGATGGCATTTGTGATCAATATCTCTATTCATCAAAGTCTAATAAAAACAGATTATTTTTTTATTAAAGATTTTATTTATTTGACAGACGGATATCACAAGTAGGTGGAGAGGCAGGCAGAGAGAGAGGAGGAAGCAGGCTCCCCGCTGAGCAGAGAGCCCATTGTGGGGCTTGACCCAGGACCCTGAGATCATGACCCGAGCTGAAGGCAGAGGCTTTAACCCACTGAGCCATGCATGCGCCCCCAGAAATTCTTTTAAGTATTTAAAAGAGAGAATTTGTTACAGAAAAATTGATGCATGGATGATGGAAGAAACTATGGGGTCATTAACTCAGAAATAAGCCATAGCAGGAAGCCACTGGCCCTCCAGTACTAGAGGATGTGGTTTAGCCTAAACCCAGAAACCAGAGTCACATAGTATAAGTCAGAATCAATGGCTTGTCCCACAGGAGCTAGAGCCATGAGAAAGACAGTGCTGTTGGCAGAAATGCTACCTGAGGAAGAGACAGTGGATCATAAAATAAGCATATCAAAGACAAACACAATTCCTAAATTCACAGTAGCAGAAAGTAGAATGCAGACACTGCCCTGGGTTTATCCTACACTGAATTTTCACCCTTCCCTGATCATCAAAAAACAAAACAAAATCCTGAAAGAGGGTGGGCCATTAGATTCAGGGCTAAGTTCAGTCCTTGAATTGCCATTTACTAATAAAATAACCAAAAATCTTTATTCCTGGTATAGGAGATATTATCAATAAAAAAAATAACCTGAATCAATGAATCACTTAATTTGCACTATTCCAAGAGTGGCAAAGAAATCATAATTGGTAGCATCATGTAATTTTGCCCATTTTATCCTATTTGAAGTAGCATTTAACATATACAGAAACCATGTATAACTATATGTATATATAATGTACCTATCTATCTATCTATCCATGTCAATCCTGTCTAAAATTGATAGGGTGAGATGTTTTAACAGCGCTCTCTCTGGTCCTCTGATGAACTTCTTTTAGAGATAATTTTCCAAATCTTCTTATATTCTTTCATGCCAATCATTTAACCATGAATTGCTTAAACTTACACATAGGAGTAGAGAGAATAATATTATAAATGCACTAGTAACCATCACCACAAATTATTCATATTAATTTTTTTTTACTTTTTAAAAAACCTTTTATTTTAGAATAGATTTAAATTTACAGAAAGATTGTGAAATTGGAATGGGGAGTTTCCATGCTCCCCATAGCCAGTTTTCCCTTTTAACATCTGTCATTAGTAAAGTATATTTGTCACAATATAGAACTGATGTTGATACCTTATCAACTGAAGTCCACATTTTATTCCAATTTATTGGTTTTTACCTAATGTACTTTTACTGTTCTAGGATTCCATCCCAGATACCATATTACATTTTGTTGCTCTGTCTCTTTAGGCTGTTCTTAGCTCTGATAGTTTGTCACTTTTCTTGCTTTTGATGACTTTAACAATTTTGAGTACTAGTCAGGTATTTTATAAAATGTCCTTCATTTGATATTTTTCTGATAATTTTCTCAGGATTGGATTAGGGTTTAGGATTTGAGAAAGGAAGATCAAGAGGTAAAATGCCATTTCTATCACACCACGTTAAAGTACATACTATTGACATGACTCATCACTGTTGATACTGACTTTGATCACCACACAAAGGTAGTCTTTGTCGGATTTCTCCACTGCAATGTTACTCTCTTCTTTTTGCTGCTTTTATGCTCTATTGTGTCAAAGAAAGTTATTATGCACAGTTCACACTTATGGAATGGCAAGATACGCTCTTTCTCCTTGAGGGTGGAAAACCTATATAAAATTTGGAATTCTACTGCATGGAAGATTTGTCTCTTCTCCTCCATTTTTTTACATCATTATGTTCTTATGGATGTTTGTTTTATGTTTTAAGTTATAATTCAATACTACTTTGCTCAAATATTTCTAGCTTTAGATAGAAAGAGCTTTTACAGTTGTATCTGTGTCCATTTGACATATCTTTATCCTTTATCGTGTGGGAGGTTTTTTAATTCTTTTTTTTAATTAACATTATTATTAGCCCCAGGGGTACAGGTCTGTGAATCACCAGGTTTACACATTTCACAGCACTCACCATAGCACATACCTTCCCCAATGTCCATAGGGTTTTTTTTTTTTTAACACTTAATTTCTAGCTCTGCCAGATGCTCCAGGATGACTTTGTATATATTTTTTAAAGATTTTATTTATTTATTTGTCAGAGAGAGAGCAGAAGCAGAAAGAGCAGCAGGCAGAGGGAGAAGCAGTCTCTTCATGAGCAAAAAGCCTGACACAGGACTCGATCCCAGGATTCTGGGATCATGACTTGAGCCCAAGGCAGCTGCTTAACTGACTGAGCCATCCAGGCATCCCGATATTGTATATTTTTTGCAACATTCCTATAATCAGCATTTCTCCACAGAGTCCTGGTTCTTTTTTATTGGAGAATGGTAATAGAAACTTAAGATCTGGGTACTAAGTATACTTTTTGGTACTGGAAAGTCACTTGCTTTTAAGACCTTTCAGTTGACAGAGAAAATATATGTGTTTATATTAGCCCATGTATATATACATATCTACAAATATGTCTCTTTACATATATATCCATTTGTATCTATAGTAATCTATAGATTTGCCTCTATATAATCTATAGATTATATCTATAGATTATATAGAATCTATATAATCTATAGTAATGACCTCATCATACTGATGCACCCAACTCTAATCCATGTATTTGCTTATTCAATTCTATACATAGTGATTTCAGAATTGTTACCCTATACCCCCGAGTGGGGTTGAAAATGGGATTGGTTGAGAGCTTTTATAAAAATATAAGAACTGTATAACTAGATTTCCCTCCCCACTTTAAGAAGGTGGGTGACCTGAGCCAACTTATGCATTAGGCACAGCAGGCACAAGCCCATGATACTTTTGGGGACATATGAAAATATTTTAATTTCTTTTACATTCAGAGCTAAAAAGTTTCATCCAGCCTGAGTTATATGTCTTTATATAAACACAGTAATAAAGTATAATTTTTCTTTTTTTTAATTTATTTTTTATTTATTTTCAGCATAACAGTATTCATTATTTTTTCACCACACCCAGTGCTCCATGCAATAGAGAAGTCTATACTTTTAATGCCATTCCGATCAAAATTCCACTGGTATTCTTCAAAGAGCTGGAGCAAATAATCCAAAAATTTGTATGGAATCAGAAGAGACCCCGAATCCCTAAGGAAATGTTGAAAAACAAAAATAAAACTGGCGGCATCACGTTACCTGATTTCAAGCTTTATTACAAAGATGTGATCACCAGGGGGCGCCTGGGTGGCTCAGTGGGTTGGGCCGCTGCCTTCGGCTCAGGTCATGATCTCGGGATCCTGGGATCGAGTCCCACATCGGGCTCTCTGCTCAGCGGGGAGCCTGCTTCCCCCTCTCTCTGCCTGCCTCTCCATCTACTTGTGATTTCTCTGTCAAATAAAAAAAAAAAAAAAAAAAAAAAAAGATGTGATCACCAAGACAGCATGGTACTGGCATAAAAACAGACACACAGACCAGTGGAACAGAGTAGAGAGCCCAGATATGGACCCTCAACTCCACGGTCAATTATTCTTCGACAAAGCAGGAAAAAATATACAGTGGAAAAAAGACAGTCTCTTCAATAAATGGTGCTGGGAAAACTGGACAGCTATATGTAGAAGAATGAAACTCGACCATTCTCTTACACCGTACACAAAGATAAACTCAAAATGGATAAAAGACCTCAACATGAGACAGGAATCCATCAGAATCCTAGAGGAGAACATAGGCAGTAATCTCTTCGATATCAGCCACAGCAACTTCTTCCAAGATATGTCTCCAAAGGCAAAGGAAACAAAAGCGAAAATAAACTTTTGGACTTCATCAAAATCAAAAGCTTCTGCACAGCAAAGGAAACAGTAAAAAAAAACAAAGAGGAAACCCACGGAATGGGAGAAGATATTTGCAAATGACAGTACAGACAAAAGGTTGATATCCAGGATCTATAATGAACTCCTCAACTCAACACACACAAGACAGGCAATCATATCTTTTATTTTTTTTTATGGAGGAAGATGTTCATGAAGGCAAAAGAGAGTCGTAATGTAGTCCTAGAATGACAGCCGCTCTCCCACTATGAAAAGGATAGGAAAGTTGATTTGACTTGTGGAAAAGTTGAAACAGAATTGGAGATTCAGTCATTTCATTTAGTGAGGACAGGCTTATGATGCTGATAAAGGGGATAGCAAACGGAAAATCTTGTTACTAAAATGTCCAGCTCCTGGGTCTTTCGCTACTTGTAATGAGTAGTCACAAACAGGTTTAATCAATTCCTATGTTAGGGTAAAGAATACAGGATTATTTTTGAGAGAGCTGACAGACTCTAAAGAAAAAATTCACAACTACCCAATGAAAAAGTCATTTTGTCAAGCTATAGCCATAAAGTAATGCCCACCAGCCCACAAATCATAGCTCTGCAGAACAGATAGCTTCTAAATCATAAAAGCTTTCACATTAATTATAAGTAGGACAAAAAAGCACCATGTGCCATAATGTCTCTAATTTGAAAAAAAATGGAAGAAAACGTTGAAGCAAAGATAATGCTAATGCAAGGGGCAAAAAATTTCTCTCAAAGAAAGAAAGAAAACTAATTTTAGCATTCTCAAAGAAATAAAAATAATACAACCAAAAACATGAAAAATATGTGTACTTAATTTAAAAAAATATATTTAGGCAATAAGAAAGAGCCCTGGAAATTAAAAATATGATAGAAAACCATAAAATATAATAAAATATATAGAAGATAATAGAGTAAATAATAGGTAATAGATAATACAGTAAATCTTCTAGAAAACAGACTAAAAATAAAGACAGTGAAGATAAAATATGAGACAATAAATGAATTAAAATAGGAAATACCATGTTTATGATGAATAGGAGACCAAAAGATGAGACTAGAGAAATCTAAAGGAACAAACACATAAAAAACACAAAATAAATAAACTTCTAGAACTTAAAGAATGTTTTCAGACTCAACAGACCTAAGAAATACTTTAAATGTGAGAATAAAAACATCTATGTAAAGGCAAACTACTAATGAAATTTTAGGACTTAAAATAAAAGCTTCCAGAAAAAAAAAAATCAAAGTACCAAAAATCAGACTTCTCATCTGCAATACTGGAAGCTATATCAGAGATCAATGTCTTCTCAGTTTAAAAGCTATAATTTTACGTCCAGTATGTAAACTATTTCCAATTTATAATTCTCTATTCAGACAGCATATCAATCATGAGATTAGGATAAGGATATCAACAGACAGGGAAAGTGTTTTAAAATTGTTCCTGTACACCATTTTTTTTAAAGATTTTATTTATTTATTTGTCAGAGAGAGAGCGAGCGAGAGCGAGCACAGGCAGACAGAGTGGAAGGCAGAGTCAGAGGGAGAAGCAGGCAAGGAGCCTGATGCGGGACTCGATCCCAGGACGCTGGGATCATGACCTGAGCCGAAGGCAGCTGCCTAACCAACTGAGCCACCCAGGGGTCCCATTTTTCAAGGCACTACTGGACAACAGAGTGTTTCAAAACACAAATGTAACCAAGAAGGAGGAAGATACAGATACAGTAAGGCAGGAAGGAGGTAAAAGGAATTTCCAAAAAGGGAAATATAAATCTGATAACCATGGTGCAGGCCTCGCAAGCAGTTACTACAAACTGGAAGGGGCCAACAGGGGTATCTTCAAAAGAAGATTGTGAAACTGATGGATCAGCTTGTATGTGTTGAACTGATGAGGAAGTTTTCATAGCTCTGGCAGAGATCTTGATAATGAATTAGTTTAGTTATCAGATTAATTCAGCAAATAGCCCAAAAAAGTAATTATTAACACCATGGAAAATAAAAGATGGGATAAGAAAGGAACTCTAGTATACTACATGGCTTAATTGTGATGAAAGTATTTGCATGTAACAGTGAAAATATTTTTTTGCTGTCTTAAAATGTGGTATATTAGTCCCTGCAGAGGCAGTGAATGTTTGTGTACATGATATAAGAAAACTAAATCCTCATCCTCCTAAGTCTCCTGAATATGTGTCCACTTCCTCTGATTTCAATCACTAGTCTTTCACCTCTTTCTTGAACTTCTCTAAAAAATTACTAACTGCTTGTTCTATACCCAATCTTTCCATAGTTTGTTCTGCAGTCTACAGCAAGAGCACACTTTTCTACACACAAGTTTAGTCGTATCCCATTGTACCTTTAAAGGCTTCCTGAGGCCCTTAGGACAAAAACCCTAGTCTTTGTTATGGCTCTCCATGTACTACATAATCTAGATCCTTCCTACTCTCATTACTTTCTATCCCTTTTCCCTGAACTCTCTTTTCTTCACCAGCCTTTCAAAGATGTCATAGAACCTTTCCTGCATAGTGATGTATCACATTCTATTCCTTCTTTTCCGAAGGCTTCTCTCCCACTTATGTCCCCAGTATTACCCACACTGAGTTGGCCCATTGTCCAACACTTCTTGACTCAAGTGTCATTTGCTCAAAGATGTTTTCTGATCTTCCATATTAGAAACTACTATAAATTTCACAGGGACAATTTTCTATTCACATTCATATTACGTTTCTTCAAGCTATTGTTATTGAATTACATAATTAAAGTATCAAGTAAAACTTGTAAAAACAAGTATAGGAACAAACTCAACTGATGTAATAAGGGCACAACTGAATGGGTGAGAACAAAAAGTGAGCGTACTAGTGAGTAGCCTGCTAGTGTTTAGCAGGCCTGGTACCTCAGCCATTATATTTTATAGAGTAATGGAAAGTGGCAGGAAATGAGGGGTGTCAGTTAAATACAGGGTTCATTCTTAAAAATTCTGTGAGGCAGGGACATGTCTGCATTGGCTTATTGATATAAAGCTATGGTCTAGCATAGTCAGCACACAAAACACAGTAGGTATTCAGCAAAGATTTTGCAAATAAATGAATGCAAAAATACATGAACACATTTGTAAACGGTCTGTTGGCTGTTGATCACATATCCTTCACATCTGCTTCACTGATATTGCCTGGAACATTTGTACTGACCTTCTTGTTCTTTGCCTTGCAAATAATTTCTACAGCACTCTGTAATTGTATTGGTAATTGTGTTGTTCAAAAAGCTCTAATCCACAAATTAAGTGTGCTTTAGAGCATGATTAAACTTTGAAAAGCAAAATTACTGAGGAAAATCCATTATTGCTATCTAAACAGTTGAACCACTTTCCAAAATATTCATAACACAAATTGTTCTTCTAAAAGGCAAAAATGAAAATTGTTCATGGTTTACAGAAAGGCTAAGTTAAATAAAAAAAATTTTACCAAAGCTTAATGGGGCAAAGATAATATATTCTCTGTATAACTGGGAATTTTTTAAAAAATTACTTACTTATTTGATAGAGAGAGGGCACAAGCAGGGGGAGTGGCAGAGATGGAGGGAGAAGCAGGCCCCCAGCTGATTTATGGGCATTTTAAACTTACTTTAAACATTAAATTATTTAAACTGAGAAAAAATGTGTATGGAACTTTATTTAGTAAATTCATTTTGAATAATAATGAATTAAAACTATAATTCAGAGAATTAAATTTGAGTTGATAATCACAGGTAATGCTTTAATTATACTTAGTGAGAATAAAAGGGAAAAAAACAGGCACACCTTATCAAACACAAACATAATAGGGCATACTTGATCTTTTCACTTGTTCTCTGTTTTATAATTGTTTATATTTTCTTTATTACTTTTTCAAATTACAAAGGTATTACATGTTTTCAGTGACAAGTATAACCACAGGGGGGCATATAAAAAAGTTAAGATTCTGAACACACACCTGGATAGCCATGACTTTGATTCCTATATGTACAAACATATATCATCTATAGCTATTCAGATTTGTAGATAATACATAAAGTAGGATATGTAACATATGTATAGATTATGTTACTTTTGTAAGAATTGGATCATACTATATCCATTAATTTGAACTTTGCTTTTAAATTTTTACTAAGACTAGGTGCCTCGTTAGCGCAGTAGGTAGCGCGTCAGTCTCATAAATTTTTACAAGATTATAGATCTTCCTTTAGTTCAGTATATATACATGTATTTAATACTTCTACCTATTTTTTAATTTAAATTCAATTAGCCAACATACCAATATATCATTAGCTTCAGATGTAGAGTTCAATCATTCTTCAGCTGTGTGTAACACCCAGTGCTTATCACATCAAGTACCTGCCTTAATCCCCATCCCCCAACCAGCTCCCTTCCAGAAACTCTCAGTTTGTTTCCTATAGTTAAGAGTCTCTCATGGTTTTTAAATTAGTATTATTTTATCTACTGACACTATGAAATCGTAAGTGCCTAATGCTGAAAAATGTGTTTGTTAGAACAAAAATACTTTTGCTTTATGTTCTCTATTAGAAATTCAAGATAATAATCCTTCACAAATATTTAATGTTAATGGATATGAGAGGCATTAACTTGCAACACTTAATCATATTTACTCTTCCAAACATGAAAATGTCTATCAAATAATACTAGAACTTTTAATACCTCTAATTGTCACACCAAAAAACACTAAGAGGATCAATGTTTGGATAAACTAGCTGATGTCTTACAAATTTCATTTCAAACTTCCCAGTCATATTATATTCATTTCCCCTGGTTGCACAAGTTTTGAAGAGTTTATTTTGTGCTAAGATATACTGAAAGAAGAAAATAAGAGAAAGGCGACAAGTAAATTATTTCATAGCACTAACCATAATAATGTCTATAAATTTATACCACCTACTCCACAAATATATTGGCCAATTATGCCATTTCTGCAGGGATCTCAGTCTAATAGAATTCATAGAAGAATTACAATGATAAGGTTCAGAAAAATAGAAGAATTCTTTTTTCTTTTCTATCATAGTTTTATAGCAGATATGTTTTTAGCAAGTTTCATTTCCTTCTATGACAATTCATGGGGAGGAAAAAAGATACAGAAGAAGCAGAAGATACAGTACTCAGAATGCTTTTCATTCTGTCCTGAATTTCAAGCCTTTGAGTCTTAAAGAAGCCAGTGTAAAGAAAGACATCTTCTTTCCAGAACTTATCTTTTAAAGTTCTCATAAATAGAAATGAAGCAATAATAACGCTTTCAGAGAGCACTCATAGAATAGAAATCTTCTTCATCTGTACCTTAGCTAAGGAGGATGAATGCTCCAACCTTGAGACACCCTTTTATTTTGTTTCCATGTGGATGAACATCTCTTGGATAGAGCTACTACAAAAGAAATAGGCAAATAGCCCAAGTCATTGTCATTTAATATAAGTGTCCATGTTGATTATATTATACCTTGAAATGGAAGCATCAGTAAAAGAAAATTCAGATGCAAATCAACAGAATTTCAACTAGTGATATATTCATTTAAAATATAAAAGTGAAATAGAAGAGCTATTGTTAGCTATAAGTAGCTTTATAAGGTCAAGTTTCTAAACAACTTTGTTCACAAAATTAGAGACCATCCCATCCACACTCACCTAGGAAATGAAAACAGCTGATTTTAACTCTGATTTTACTCTATTTAACTCTAACTGAAAAAAAGATTTATATAACCTATGAAGATTCGTAATCTGTAAATTCCTTGCTCAACCTTAAATATATGGTGAGGAAAGCAATTTTTTTCAGAAAGGATATTCTGCTTCAATCAATCTTATTCCCCCACAAGGATCATCTATTTTTATATCAGTCTGGAAAAAAGTTATACTGCAGTGCCAGAGTATTTCCCAAATCTAAGAGAATTAAAATATTATGGGATAATTTCTCATTCATATTACCTGTCTGTTGTGAATAGAGGCAGTTCTTTGTTCTGGATTGTTCTTACTCTAGATCCAGAGTAAAGGGCCCATTCTCTGGAATATTGCTGGTCCCAGTGACATAAAGCGCTCTGGAGAATCTTGTGCCAGACAGAAACTTTCATGCCTCATCTCCCCTTCACAATTCACTGGCCAAGACTAGTCACATGGCTCCATCCAGTTACAGGGTCAGGATGAGCAGTCCTGAGAGGTTAATGAATGCCTAAAAGAAAGAAAAACAAAAATGCTTTTGCTAAACTAATGAATACTACAGTCCAACATGCTGTCTACTAAATACTCATGTCCTCTCTCTCCTTCAGAAAAGAAAGATGTATCCTCTCCCACCAGGGAATCAATTCCACAACCCCACCCAGGCTTGGCATCAAACTCAAACCCAGCATCTCTCTTGTAACAAGTGTGTCTAGCTCCTCTTGATCTGTAAACCAATGGACTAAAAAGTTATCTACAAATGTCAACCCCTATATTCAAAAATATTGGAATAAGGACAGAATAACAACAATCACACAATTGTCCCAGATTTTTTAGTCAAATCTTATGGCTTATTTAACAATATAACTCTCTTTAAAACTTTGTAGGCTTTTTCCTTATTTAAGTCAGCTCCATATGTGCCATCATTTTTTAGTCATCCTTTCTTAGATTTACTATCTTTCTGTTATTGTATCACTTCCGCCCCTCTTTTTTTTCCTGCCTAAATTACAAAGTACTTAATCCTTTTAGATTTTGGTTGGAGAGTCACATGCTTAATCTCTTTTCCTCTCAGTCATTTTGTTCAAATGAATATGCCTTCTGGATACCACAGCCTTATTTGGACCATTGCTCTAAGATTTTTTAATCCACTCAGATTTTTATGATGGAGGTGGCAGCCACATTTTAAATTTGAAACTTGCCACAGAATGAATTCTAACTGGTCTTTATTTGTCAAAAATTGTCTCAGTTTTACTTTTCATCAATTTTGGATGAGAATTAGCTGCCTCTTAAAAAACTCTGTGGTTAGAACTCTTAACTATTCTCTTTAATTACCACTTGCAAGTTCATTCTTTTCTTCTCTCTCTTATTTCTCTCTGTATCCCTCTTTATCTGATTTCTCTCTCTTCCTCTTTCTTCTAACCCCTCTCTGTCAAATATAGTAACTCCACATATGCTTTCACTTTTCTGGCTTACAACTTTATTTTTTTCACTTTTCTGGTTTACAACTTTATTCCCTAAAGTTACTACTTCACTTAATATATTATCTGCCTATCAGATGAATGTAGATTATGGTTTTTACCATATATTTAATCACTAAGTAACATAAATTACCATCCTTCCAGCTTCAATACCAGTTTCCTTACTTTCCATTTTATCTCTCCTAAGTAATAGACAGACATTATAGTTATCTGGTTGTAGTAACACCAGCTATTGGTAACAACATCTGTATTAGTAATATAGATTATGCTGCAATAACACATAATCCCATAATCCTAGTGACTTTATATGGTTAATTTTTTATTCATATTATATGCCCATCACATTATATGCCCATTCATATTACGTGTCCATCAAGAGTTAAATGGAAGCTCTGTTCTGGGTGTCATTACTCAACAACCCAGACTGACAAAGGAGCTACAATCTGAAATATCTTTGAGCTCTGAAGGGTCTTGGGCCAAGAGTTAAGTGCTCTGTCCCAGAAGTGATATATATTGCTTTTTCTCAGGAGTCATTGTAGAGAACTACCTATGCTACTATCTGTGCTAAATATCTGCATACTTCTATTCACGAGAAAGGTTGCCTAGGACTTCCAGTTGAGTTCAAACACTGGGAGGTACCAGGAAGTAATTGGAAGGCAGGAGAATGAGTATCCTTTCCTCTGGGGTCATTGTGGACAGCCTGTGTTCTTCCAGTTTCCAGTCAGGTAGCCCTCTCCATTCAACTACACTCTAGATCGTGAAACCAGATAACCATTCCCTCCCCTTGTCCCTCCAGCCCTAGGAATAACAGATCTATCCCACTGCTGGCCCTATGGTTCTGCCTTGTCATTTATTGGTTTCTGTAATCTCTGTCACAATCTAACAATAATATTTTTATTAAACATTTCTCAATTATTCTGTTTTGCCATTTTTTTTTCTTCTAAGATCCTGACTAATCTACCACTCACTTAAGAGGGAGCCAGAAAGTACAATCCAACCTACTTTCCAGAAAGTAGAGGGCTATTATAAGGTTTTTACTAAGACCACTAATAACCACTAGAATGTTCTCTTCACCAAAACCCCAGATATATTTATTAGCTCGGTAATACTATAATGTCAAGAATCTGTCCCTACTATAGTGAGATTTGTCAAGCCATGCATAAAAGTAAGATCAGGACAGACAGAACAATTCTCAAATTCAATTCCTAAACAGATAACAAAGCTCATATTTATGTACAAATATCATTGACAATCACCTCTATATCTCAGTATTTAAAGTTAGTAAATATGAACCAATTCAAAACTCTATCCCTAGTCTATCTCTAACCTAGCCCCTTCTTTATAAATTCTGCTCTAGAAGAATCCTTATAGCCTCCTTGACTCTGCAAACACTGAATTCTCCAGGTATATTTTGACTTGTCCTTCGGAAACCTATAAAATTCTCTCCTTACACAGCCAATTGAAATTTCCAAGTGAAAGAATTTAGTAAGTCCAATTAGTCACCATTTTTATTCTTTGGACAAAGATTTTCTTACAATGTGTTTCCACTAGCTACTTTCCAATACATAGTCTGCTGTCTGTGAGCCTCATGACTTACCCTAGTACAATAAGCTACAACTAGCAGAGTTATATAAAATCATGCATAGAATTCAGTGGTTAAAGAATCACCTAGGCTGGATGAAATCTCCTTATAAGAAGTGCCTTAGGTGGGGCATCCATCCTGAGGCTTGTCTTAATGTTATAACAAAATCTCAGTTATAAATTGAAAGAAATATTACCAAGAGTCCGTTATAGTTGGCATATTACGTTTCATGAAATAAAATATCAGAACCAAGCAACTGAACAGAGCTGTTTATTTTTTTCCTTAAGAAAAAATTTTTTATGAGACAAAGAAATATAGAAACTAGAGGGCTATTTAAGAGAGATGGTATTACCTAAACTAGTGATTCCTAAAATTTGGCACCTGAACCAGCAACATCATCATCAACTTCTAGAGGACCTGTCAGAAATGCAAATTCTTGGCCTCTATCCTAGACTAATTGGATCAGAAACCTTAGAAATGGAACCCAGCACTCTCTGCTTGAATTCACCTTCTAGCTAATTCTGAAACATCCTGTGGTTAAGACCTCTTGTCCTACACCAGTGCTTCTCCAAACTAATGAACATGCAATTAATTGGGTATTCTGTTAAAATGCAGATTCTGATTCAGTGGGTCTGGGATAGGAATTGAGATTCTGCCTATGTAACAAGCTCCCAGAAGATGCCGATGCTACTGGTCCATGGGCCACATTTTGGTGTCAAGGCTAAATTACCAGTCCTTCAGAATATAATCCATTTTGTCATCGTTAGCCCTTGTTCAGAATAAGTAATTTCCTGGTATTATTGGGACACCTGTGCACATATCCCTTTGCTGCAAAAAAGAATTTGAAATACCTTCTAAAAGGATTTTTTGGATTCAAAACATCATGCTGTTCTTACTGAATGTGCCTAACCCAACAGCAACTTTTCTGTATTCTCCAGTATACCTTTCACTTTTTAGTGACTTGCTTTCCCTTAAGGAGCTACCTGTCCAATACAACCCCGTAACTTAGAATCCTAACTCTGAGGCTGATGACCACATCGTGTTGTACTCCTCCCACCAAAGCAGTTGTCTGGTAACCCAGACTGCTAGAGCTTTATTCCCACTGGAGCAACCTTATGTCACCGCTGCCAGCAGGCAATTACAATCCCAGACCTTTAACTTCCTTCCTTTCCTAACCTCTCAGTATTAGTAAAAAATGCTTAGGGAGAAAGGTGAGGTAGCTTAAACTCATCTTCTAAAATAACTATTTCAGATAATTTTCCTCTCTGCTTCTTCCCTCTTATTGACTGGATTTTGTTCTCTCCGTAGGTGGTCAGAATGCTCCCCAAAAATGCTTAGCTATACCTGGTCTCATAATTACCCTTTCTTCTCCAAAATTTCTGTTAGAAACCCAGTTCCTTCAAAATCTTTCAGTTTTCTGCCTTCAAATAGAGCTATTATGTAATATATTCTCATTAGGGCAACAGTGATTTATAATAATTTATTTTACTACCCCACCTGGAGATATTTACATTTTAATGAAAGACACCTGTAAAAGAAAATCCAACAGTTCATAAACTTTGGTGATTGTAAGAATCACCTGGGGAGTTTGTAAAAAATGCAGACTCTCAGGTATTGACTAAATCTGTTGAAATCTCTGACGTACATGAAACATAGTGCTTCCACGTGAGAATTCCTTCCTGATGTTTCTCAGGAAATGTGAATGTGTTTCCCAATGCAGAGAAAAAAGTCATTTAAAAAATCAGGAACACAGCAAAAGGCATTATAATTTTTTGCAAGATTTTTTAAAAAGGATTTTATGTATTTATTTGACACACAGAGAGAGATCACAGGTAGACAGAGAGGCAGGTGGGGGGGGCAGGCTCCCCACTGAGCAGAGAGTCCAATGCGGGGCTCGATACCAGGACCCCAGAATCATGACCTGAGCCGAAGACAGACAGTTAACGCCTGAGCCACCCAGGTGCCCAATTTTTTGCAAGATTTAAAGCTTAACAATAGACATAAAGTCTACCCTGGTTTAAAGAAATCCACTGACTCAAGTCAAACAAAAGGAGAAAACACTGATGTTCAGAGCAAGAAGTCAAGGTCAACAATTCCAGGAACCGGTGATGTAGGAAAGATGTTAGTGTTTGAAGCCGATGGCCAAGAAGGAATTCTTGAGACATCTTTGGTGCAAAAAGCTGTTTTTTTAAAGCACTGGGACAGGACCTATGGGCAGAAAGAGCTGCTCTGGGGTCATGAGGAGTGGCCCATTAAATACTTTCAAGTTGGGAAGGGGTTAGGGATAATGTAAGCCTCCCAGATATTTTGGAAACAAGGTTTCCAGGATCCTGAGGGGCTAGCTATTGTTAGAAAAAGGTCATTTATGACTGTTTAGTAAAAACTCAGTCATGAGACTCTTCAGATGTGTACTGGTGGATCACATGCCTGGAGGATGATTGCCAACACATATCTTGGGGGCTAGAGATAAAGGTAGTTTCCAAAGCAATTTTTATATGTCAAAGTGGACTTACAGGATCCTGGAGGTGGGGCTAAGATTGCCTTTTGCCTTAGCATAGTATTAACATTGAGGCAGCTGTTTCTAGAGGAACGTCACTCTGCCTGCTTCAAGGACTTGTCAATGGGCTGTAAGGAATAAGGAAATTTAATAATTTTTCTTCTGCCTTTGTTTCCCACATCAACCAGGACTAGAGAAGGTAGAAGGGAACCAGCTAGTAGTTAGGTTCCCAACAGTCAGTATTGCTTAGAGCTGCTGCCATATTTAGAGTGTGCATTCATGGTCCTGTCTAGTGCTAACAATAAGTCATTCTTACAATTAATATAAATATTAATAAGTGTTCGTGTGTAATATGCTTTGTACAAATTTTATGAAGGGTATCTCAAGAAGGAAGTTTTAGAAGCAAAGTTAGCCTTTTCTGAACATAATTCCCTATACTGCTATAAATCTTGCTTAGGACATCCAGTCATTTTGTCATTTGAATACTACTCAATAATATTCCCTGGCATTTCTGGTATTTGAATATATGTTATAGGTGAATATAGATTAGTGGAAGTAATATACAAATATCAACCAAAAACAAATACAATCAGAGCAAGCAAAGTATTTTCCTAGTATAAGAAGAAAATAGTTTATATAAAGCATATGTATCCTCATGTCCAACTTGAAGAAGCTTTTGAATGCCTTCCTAACAATTTAACGAAAATCAAAAAAACATTCTCTACATTCAGAATATCTGTCAAGAAAAAAAAAAAAGATTAACATGCCAATAAATGCTTTGCAGGTTTTAAAATTTCCTTTTAAAGCAATTTTAAAATATTTAATATTTGTGGTATTATCTTTCCATTTTTAGTAATTTTCATATATTCATTTCATATTAACTTTCCCATATTGTAACAATATATTAATTAACAAGGAAAAATAACCATGTATTTATTAGTCTTTTTTCACAGAAAACCACTGAATTTTTTGAATAACCATATGACAGATAATGATTCATTATATATTATTATTGTCACTCATTATTACTTAAAAGCACGTGAATAAAAATGTTACCAAAAATACAGATAACTTATAATTAAGGGAAAGCAATTTCTCACTCCCAAATTCCAAATCCTAGCAATTGGCAAACCCAGGTGGGGCACAGAAAATTGTATCTTTCACAAGCATCCCAGGTCACCCTAATATGTGCATCCTGACCTAAGTGGGCAACATGGCAGAATACTACCTAAAGCTGATGGAAGGGAAGCAGCTGAAAGACTTACGGAGGCACTGGGGAGCGGGACTTCCTGGTTTCTGCCAACATCCTTCAAATAACACCATAGAGATTGTACCTAAATCTGACGGCTCACATATGACTTGAAGATAGTATTACCTATTTCTATGGTTAATGTAACAACAATAAATCAAATCACCTTAGAATCATGCCTGTCACATAATAATTCCCTTCCTCTTGAGCCTACCATCTACCTTATTCTTCCAAGAACGCTGACCTTTATAACTATTTGTTAGCCACAGACTAAGCACCTTACTGCTACTCAACAGATCACTCTGTGCCTCCTAAGTAGCAACAGAAGCTGAGGGCTTGCAGGAGAATAGCAGTGGTATCCCCACAGGCAGCCATTGAGGTATGTGTTGAAGGAGACCAGAATGTCTGGGTTGCTCTGCACGTTAGAACTCAGCTCACACCTTTGTGTAAACGTGGATACTACATTCTTTATAACAGATGCCAGAACGTTTCCAGATTTCCAAAGTGATGGCTATACAAATTTGTGCTTTGAGAATTATAGTCGTAAACATAGAAAAGCGTGCCCATAAATGGTAGTTTAGGACTCTTGTTTGCTTTATATTCTACATTAATTGACTTAACTGAATGATTTATGTTTACGTAAACTGTAATTTCAACAGGATGTTAAAAAGTTTCCAAGAGAATGTATTAAATAAACTAGCTTTTTTATGAAACACTGCAAAACACGAAGCATTTTAATCTCAAAAATTTTATCTCTGTAAGTAAGTATATGACTTTTCCTCTATATAATTTCTAGGAAAGTAGGCAGTAACTGTACTGTACTTGTAAGCTGTAACTTAAAAGTAACCGTAACTGTAAGCTAAGTTGCATTAATCACTATATATTCCTTATTTATTTTACAAGTAACTGTACTGTACTTGTAAGCTGTAACTTAAAAGTAACTGTAACTGTAAGTTAAGCTAAGTTGCATTAATCACTATATATTCCTTATTTAGGAGTCAGTTAAAAGAAATAGATAATCTTAGAAAAAGAATTAAATATATATTTCCACATCTAATCAGTGTGTTGGCCTGGCTCTTAGAGCACTTCATATCTCACAGACATGATTCACTAATGTTTTGAATCAGGCTACATCTTTACTTCCTAATACATACATATTTTAAAATATTTGCAACATTTTATTCTTTTGGGAGAGATAAATGTCTGCAAATTATGGCTATGTTGACTTAGCATTTCCAAAGTTAAAATTTGAGCTAGTTACATGTGGATTTATTTTCATAATTGTATATCACAGCTTCTTTCTTTTTAATGGAAGACAGAATCTTTTTAAAGTTTATTTCTTTTTAGTAACTGCTACCCCCAATGTGGGGCTTGAACTCACAACTCTGAGATCAAGACCTGGGTTGAGATCAAGAGACCAGGCACTTAACTGACTGAGCCACACAGATTCCCCTACAGAGGACAACTTTTACTCAGCTTTCATGTCAGTGTGCCTGAAGCCTTGCCTGTGCCTTGTGCTCTGGAGATACTCAGTAAGTATGTGACGCATAAAAAAATTCATCCTTAGGGTTCTGGGAAAGTGCTTATAGTTTCCTCTGCAGCCATTCTAGTGTCTCCTACTACTGACCTGTGGGGAAGTTTTTCCTTGATGAAACATCGTTTGTCCTTGCTTTGGTCACTAAACTTCTCCAGGTTAAATATGACACACCCTTCACTTTATCCTCAAAGTGTCTCAAGTGAGGCCCAGAATGGAGGGATTAGATGTTCAAGTACAAATGAGTCAGCACAGGGCAGAGCTGTTGTCCAGGGCATTACTGAGTGCTGAGCTGGAATCCAACAAGAGTTGAATCAATGTGGGGTGATTTTCGTGAATATAAAGAATTACATTCATCAGAGAAGCAACTGGTTATCATACACAGGCTTTTTGTTTGTTTTTTTTTTTTTTTTTTACAGACTTTTTTGCTCTTTGACACTTAAAAAATTAAGGTATGATGTATATACAGTAAAATTCACCCCGGTTCATAATGTATAATTCTGCAGTTTCTGACAAACACACTACCAAGTAACCACTGCCACAATTAAAACATAAAACAGCTCCTTCACTCCAAAAAACTCCCTTGTGACCCTTAGTAGTCAACCCCTCCACCAGCTCCTAGTCCCTTGCAACAACTGTTTTATCTTCTTATAGTTTTGCCTTTTCAAGAATATTATAAAAATGATTTGATTCCAGATTTTGATTTGATTTGATCTGATTCCGGATTCTTTCACTTAGTAGAATGCATATAAGAGTTATCCATGTTGTGTGTAGTTCATACATTACTGAGTAGTAATTTTATTTCTTTGTATGGATGTACCAGATTTGTTTATGCATTCTCCAGCTGAAGGATATTTGGGCGATTCCCAATTTGGAGCAATTATAAATAAAGCCACTATAAATATTTGTGCACAGATTTTTGTGAGAGCGCAGAATTTCATTATGCTTGTATAAATACCTAGGAATGAGATGGCTGGGTCTTATGGTAAGTATAACTAACATTGTGAGTCTACCAGAGTGTTTTCTAAAATATCTGTATCATTTTACATCCCCAGAAGCAGTGTATGAAATTTCCAGTTGCTCCACATCCTAACCTGCACTTGGGATGGTCAGTCTTTTAAATGTTAAACCTTCTAGTAGGTTAGCATCTCAGTGGTGTTTTTATCATTTCCCTAATGGCTAATGATACAGAGCTTTACTTTCATGTTTATTTGAGATTTGCATATCTTCTCTGAGGAAGTATCTACTTAAATCTTTTATCCCCGGTCACCTGGGTGACTCACTGGGTTAAGCGCCTCTCTTTGGTTCACCTAGCTACCCTAAGGTCCCAGGATCAAATCCCACATTGGGCTCCCTGCTCATCGGGGCACTGGCTTCTCCTTTTCCTCCCTGCTCCTGCTCTCTCTATTTCTGTTTCTCTCTCTCTCCCCAATAAATAAATAAAAATCTTTAAAAATAGTAAAATAAAAAATAAATCTTTTATCCATTTTGTATGGGGCTTTGTCTTACTGTCCCAATAAATAAATAAAAATCTTAAAAAAAAATAAAAATAAATCTTCTATCCATTTTGTACGGGGCTTTTTAGTCTTACTGAGTTTTGAGATTTTTTAAAAAACATATTCTGCATACATACGAGTTCTTCTATATGTGATTTGCAGATTTGTTCTCCCAGTTCATTCTCTTAACAGTGTCTTTTGAAAGGGAGAAATTCTTAATTTTGATGAAATACAATTTATTGTTTTTTCATTTATGGTTCATACGTTTGGTGTCATAGCTAAGAAATCCCTGTTATATCAGTTTCAGGTGTACAATATAGTGATTCACCAATTTCATATATTACTCAGTGCTCGTCAAAATAAATAAATGTACTCTGAATCCCCTTCACTATACCTATTTCACCCACCTCCCCTGTGTTAACCATCAGCCTGTTCTCTATAACCAAGAGTCTGTTTCTTGTTTTGTCTCTTTCTCTCTCTCTCCTTCTCCCCTCTGTTTTTACTTTGCTCATTTGTTCTGTTTCTTAAATTCTACATATGACTGAAGTCATATGGTATTTGTCTTTCTCTGACTTATTTTGCTTAGCATTATATTCTCTAGCTCCATCCATGTTGTTGCAGATGTGATTGCTACTTTTAAAAATGTAGTCACAATTGGGAAACTATAATTATTTCAGTCAAGTTGCTACTGTTTTATTTTGTTTTTAATACATAAAGATCTCATAAAATAAGCTTGGAACTGTTCTTTCCTCTTTTGTTTTTTGGAGGAGTTTGAGAATGATTGATATTACAGTTCTTCTTTAAATATTTGATAGAATTTACCAGTGAAGTCACCAGGTCCTGGACTTTAGTTTGTTGGTTTTTGATTACTTATTCAATCTCCTTACTAGTAATTGGCCTGTTCAAATTTTCTATGTCTTCATGATACAATGGTTGTAAGTTGTATATTTCTAGGAAATTATTCATTTCTTCTAGATTGCTCCAATTTGTTGACTTAATTTTATGATAGCTTCTTATGATCCTTTGTATTTATGTAATGTCAGTTACAATGTCTCCTCTTTTTTTAACTTACTTGAGTCATCTTTTTATTTTTCTTGGTAAGTGCAGCTAAGAGTTTGTCTATTTTGTTTATTTAAAAAAAAACAGCTTTTAGTTTCATGGATATTTTCTAATGTCTTTTTAGTTTCTATTTCTTTGTTATTTCCTTCCTCTTCCTAACTTTGGGTTTGTTTGCTCTTAGTTGTTTGAGATATAAATGTTGTTTATTTGATATTGTTTTTCTTAATATAGGCGCTTATCACTATAAACTTTCCTCTTAAAACCGCTTTTGCTGTATCCCATAAGTTTTGTTATACTCTGTTTCAATTTTCATTTGTCTCAAGATATTTTTATATTTCTGACTTTTACCCACTTGCTGTTTAGTAACATATTCTTTAATCTCTACATATTCATGAATTTTCCAATCTCCTTTGTGTAACTGATTTCTAGTTTCACACCGCTATGCTTGGAAAATGTGCTTGATATGACTTCAATCTTTTTTAAATTTATTAAGACTTGTTTTGAGGATTAACATATGATGTACATGAAGAATGTTTCATGTGAGCTTGAGAAAAATGTGTATTATGCTTCTTTTGAGTGGAATATTCTATATACATCTGTTAGGCCCGGATGGTCTAGCATGTAGTTTATTTTTTTTTTTTTTAAAGATTTTATTTATTTATTTGACAGAGAGAGATTACAAGTAGGCAGAGAGGCAGGCAGAGAGAGAGAGAGGGAAGCAGGCTCCCTGCCAAGCAGAGAGCCCGATGCGGGACTCGATCCCAGGACCCTGAGATCATGACCCGAGCCGAAGGCAGCGGCCTAACCCACTGAGCCACCCAGGCGCCCCTAGCATGTAGTTTAAATCCAATGTTTTCTTACTGATTTCCATCCAAATGATTTATCCATTATTGAAAGTGGATATTGAAATACCCTCCTATTATTCTATTGGTATTTTTCCTTTCAGATCTGTTAATATTTGCTATATATATTTAGGTGCTCCTATGTTGAGTCTTATAAATATTTACAATGTTATATATTTTTGATGAATTGACCACTTTTTCATAATATGATGTTTTTGTCTCTTGTTACAGTTTGGCTTAAAGTCTATTTGTCTGATATAAGTATAATGACCCTTGCTGTTTTTTGGTTTCCATTTGGATGGAATATCTTTTCTCATCTCTTCACTTTCAGTTTATGTGTTTCTTTAACACTAAAGTGAGTTTCTGGTAGGTAACATATACTTGGTTCCTTTATTTTTAATCCATTTAGTTAGTTATGTCTTTTTTTTTTACGTTTTTGTTTATTTATTAATTTTGAGAGAGATGGAGAATGTGAGGAGGGGCAGGGGTAGAGAGAGAGAGAGAATTTCAAGCAGGCTCCATACTCAGTGTCAAGCCCAATGCAGGACTCAATCTCAGGACCCTAAGACAATAACCCGAGTTGAAATCAAAAGTCAGAAGCTTAGCTGACTGAGCCATCCAGGCACCCCTCTGTGTCTTCTGATGAGAGAATTTAGTCCATTTCTGTTTCAAGTTATTATTGACATGTGTGAACTTACTGTTGCCATTTTATTAATTGTTTTCTCACCGCTCTGTAATTCCTTTCTTCCTCTCTTGCTCTCTTTCATTGCGATTTGATGAATTTCTACAATGGTATGCTTTTTCCTGGTGGAGGGTAGGGGGAGACACAAGAGCCGTCCTCATAATGAATCACAATGTTAAATGTTACATTTACTTCCTTTAAGATTTTATTTTGTAAAGCCACTCTTTTTTTTTTAATTTATTTTTTATTTATTTTCAGCATAACAGTATTCATTATTTTTGCACCACACCCAGTGCTCCATGAAATCCGTGCCCTCTCCAAAACCCACCACCTGATTCCCCCAACCTCCCACTCCCCCGCCACTTCAAACACCTCAGATTGTTTTTCAGAGTCCATAGTCTCTCATGGTTCACCTCCCCTTCCAATTTCCCCCAACTCCTTCTCCTCTCTAACTCTCCATGTCCTCCATGCTATTTGTTATGCTCCACAAATAAGTGAAACCTTATTCATTTCACTCTCTGCCTTATTTATTTCACTCAGCATAATCTCTTCCAGTCCCATCCATGTTGCTACAAAAGTTGGGTATTCATCCTTTCTGATGGAGACATAATACTCCATAGTGTATATGGACCACATCTTCCTTATCCATTCGTCCGCTGAAGGGCATCTTGGTCTTTCCAAAGTTTGGCAACTGCGGCCATTGCTGCTATAAACATTGGGGTACAGATGGCCCTTCTTTTCACTACATGTAAAGCCACTCTTTAAAATGGGTTTATTCATCATTTAGAAGTTAAAGATCTGATTCAAGAATCCAAAGATGAAGAGAAGTATAGAGTATAATATATTTAACTAAGTTAAAACTGCATTTTTCTTACCTATTTGCATATCAAATACTTAATTCTTGCCTAAAAGATCAAAACAATTTTAACAACTAACACAGATAATTATTTTTTGGGGGGGGTCTTTAAAACATAGGTACATACGAATAATTTGTAGCTTTACAAGCAACTTAAAATATTTTTATTAGTGAAAATTTCCAAAGGTTACTTTGAACACAAAACCTTTCAGCAATTTACCATTTTGCTGTCAACTCTTAGTTTACAGGCATGCCTTATTTTGTTGCACTTCACTTAAATGAACATCACAAATATTGTGTTTTTTTTACAAATTAAAGTTTTGCAGCAACCTTCATCAAGCAAGTCTATCAGCACCATTTCTCCAAGAACATTCACTTACTCAGTGTTTCTGTGTCACATTTTGGTAATTCTTGAAGTATTTCAAACTTTTTCATTATTGTTATATTTGTTATGGTGATCCATGATCACTGATCTTTGACATTACCAGTGTAATTGTTTTGGGGCACCACAAACATGGGGCACCACAAACAATGACCCATATAAGACAGTGAACTTGATAATGTGCGTGTTCTCAGTGCTCCACCCACCAGCCATTCTCCCATCTCTTTTCCCTTTATTGGATCCTCCCTATTCCCTGGGGATTCTCTCCCTATTCCCTATTCATATTTTATAATATGAAAATTAGGACAATTAATAACCCTACAATGGCCTTTACATGTTCAAGTGAAAGTAAGAGTCTCAAGTCTCTCACTTTAAATCAAAAGCTACAAATGATTAAACTTAGTGAGGAAGGCATGCTGAAAACTGAGACAGGCTAAAAGCTAGGCCTATTGTGCCAAACATTTAACCAAGTTGAGAATACAAAGGAAATATTTTTGGAAAAACATTTAAAAGTGCTATTCCAGTGAACACAGGAATGATAAAAAAAAACAAAACAGCCTTACTGCTGATATGGAAAAAGTTTGAGTTGTCTGGATAGATGATCAAACCAGCCACAGCAGCTCCTTACATCAAAGGGAATGAAGAGCAAGGCTCTAACTTTCTCTTTAATTCTTTGAAGGCTGAGAGAGGTGAGGGAGTTGCAGAAGAAAAGTCTGAAGCTGGCAGAGGCTGGTTCATGAGGTTTAAGAAAAGAAATCATCTACCATAACATCAAAGTGCAAGGTGAAGCAGCCAGTGCTGATGCAGAAGCTGCAACAAGCAAGTTCTCCAGAAGACCTAACTAAGATAATTAAGGTGGCTACACTAAACAACAGATTTCAATGGAAATGAACTGGGCTTCCATTGGCAGGAGATCCCATCTAGGACCTTCATAATTAGATAGAAGAAATCAATGCCTGACTTCAAAGCACAGGCTGATTATTATTAGGGGCTAATGCAGCTGACGACTAGCTTGAACCCCAGGACTCACTGACCTTCAGAATCATGCTGAATCTACCCTGGCTATGCTCTATGAATGAAACAACAAAGCCTGAATGACAGCATGTCTGTTTCAACAAGGTTTACTGAAGATTTTAAGCCCACTGAAGTTCAGAACTACTTCTCAGAAAACAATTTCTTTCAAAATATGACAGATCATTCACAACGTACCTGGTTCTCCAAGAGCTCTGATGGAGATGGACAAGGAGAGTAATGTTGCTTTCATGCCTACTAACACAGCATCCATTCTGCAGCCCATGGGTCAAGAACTCATTTTGACTTTCAAGTCTTTTATTTAAAAAATACATTTCATAAAGTATAGTTGCCTTAAATAGTGATTCCTTTGATGGATCCGGGCAAAATAAATTGAAAACTTTCTGGAAAAGTTTCACCATTCTAGGTGACTTTATGAACATTCATATTCATATTGGCCCAAATACCAACATCAATACGAGTGTGGAAGAAGCTGACTCCAACCCTCACTGATGACTCTGAGGGGTTTAAGACTTCAGCAGAAGTAACTGCAGATGTGGTGGAAAAAGCAAGGGAGCTGGAATTAAATGTGACTGTATTGCTATAATCTCATGATAAAACTTTAACAGATGAGGAGCTGCTTCTTGGGATGAGCAAAGAAAGTGATTTCTTAATAGGAAATCTACTCCTGGTAAACTGCTGTGATGATTGTTGAAATGACAATAAAGGATTCAGAATGAATGAACCTACTTGATAAAGTGGCAACAGAATTTGAGAAGATTGACTCTAATTCTGAAGGAAGCTGTACTGTAGGTAAGATGTTATCACACAACATTGCTACAGAAAAATCATCTGTGAAAGAAAGAGTCAATTAATGCGGCAAACTTCATTATTGTCTATTTTAAGAAATTGCCACAGACATCCCAACTTTCAGCAGCCACCACCTTAGTTAGTCAGCAGCCATCAATATCAAGGCAAGACCCCCTACCAGCGA
Organism: Mustela nivalis; assembly: GCF_964662115.1. NCBI lineage: Eukaryota > Metazoa > Chordata > Mammalia > Carnivora > Mustelidae > Mustela > Mustela nivalis. The sequence goes on from NC_139021.1 coordinate 53,840,390, forward strand.
AAGATTACAACTCACAGGAAGCTTAGATGATAGCATTTTTTAGGAATAAAGTATTTTTTAATTAATTATGTACATTTTTTAAGACATAATGACATTACACACTTAAAAGACTATAGTATAGTCTAAGCATAACTTGTACATGCACTGGCAAACAAAAAATTTATTTGTCTCACTTTACTGCAGTGGTCTCAAACCAAACACCTAATATTTCTGAGGTGTCTGTACATATAATTGCTATGTTAATTAGACTCCTCAGGAAGGCAATTTTCCTTACCAAAATCCTACCTATATCTTCAGCCAATAAACTGTTTCACAATAAAATATTCCAGACGCTATGTCCTTAAGATCTAAAATCTATAATGTGTAAATGAATACTTTGAAAAATCCTTTACATCAACAATGACAGATTAAGCATTTACTATACGCTGAACACTGTGCTATCCCCAAAGGATATAAACAAATAAATAAATAGGATGGGTCAGTGGAGGTGTTGACATTATAATAAGTAAATTACGAAATATCCAATTTGTATAACTGTTAAACGTCTCAAGTGAAAGCACCATCTTAGTTTTATTTTTAGAACGCTCTGTTATGGATTTGTCACAAATTAAATTGTCACCCACGGAAAAGCTTCCATAAGAGAAGTAATTCAAAAGAAGCAAGGTATGCAAGTAGGAGTTTAAAACTTTTCCTACACTCTGACTAACCAATCACACAACTCAACTAAAAAGAAATCTTTTAGGAAACGAAAATATACTGTTTGGTTTATTGCATTTACAGAGAAAAAAATAGCTGTCTGATTTTCTTCCTTTTTCAAAAGGAGATGTCATATGGATACAGCTTCATCACTTGGGGAATAAGTCAGATATTGTCTGTCTTGAATGAATATCCCTTAATGAATAACCTTAAGATTATAATGTTTTCCTCTCTTTTTGAATAGTAACACTCATTCTGTGGAAACAAAGAAATAATTTTAAATGGATCAAATGAAATATACCTTTTGAAGTCCCTACTTAATTTATATACTTTCATTTCCACGGGACACAGCTGAAGTAAACACTGAAGTTACAGCACAGACTGAAAAAGAAGATCATGCACAAGCATTATCAACAAGACTCAAACTATGGAAAGAGCCCAAATGTCCATCCCCCAAATGTCCATCCAACTAATGGATGGAAAAAGATGTGGAATACATACATAATGGACTATTACTCAGCCGCCAAAAATGAAATCTTGCCATTTACAATGACATAGGTGGAAATAGAGTGTATTATGCTAAGCGAAATAAGCCAATAAGAGAAAGACAATTATCATAGGATTTCACTCATATGTGGATGTTAAGAAATGAAACAGATGAACATATGGGAGGTGGGGGATAGAGAGGGAGGCAAACAATAAGAGACTCTTAAAGACAAAACAAATGGAGAGTAGATGGAGGGAGGTGGTGGGGGGATGGGCTAGATGGGTGATGGGGATGACAGAGGGCACGTGTCATGTTGAGCACTGGGTGTTGCGTGTAGGTGATGAATCACTGAATTCTACTCCAGAAACCATATTGCACTGAATGTTAACTAACTAGAATTTAAATAAAAATTTGAAGAAAAAGGAAATCATGCACATGTATGAAAAGATTATCTATTGTGCTAAAATGGAGACAATGTAAGCCAATGATTTTACCCTGGGGCTCTGCACACCTACTTGCTAAAAGAGAAAACAAAACAAACTTTCTCCATTTGTCTCTCCTATTTTTTTCTCCCCTTTTCACCTTCCTCTCCATTTGTCAGAAACTCATATGAGAAAAGGAGTTATCAGGATTAGCTCTGGAGACCCAGATTTCCTTGGTTTGCACTCATTATACTCAATAGCTTTGAGTAAACAAAGATTTTTTTTCATGCCTCCGTTTAATATTCTGAATACAATCAGTTGGAGTATTTCAATATGGTTTATACATTTGGGTAAATGTGATTCATCTCTGACCCTCATATTTTATCACTTTGAAACATAAATCTCTCACTTTTGGAAATGTCTTTTTGGTCCAGCATGATTATAAAATGATGTTAATTTAAGGTAGATTTAGTTTCAAGGAATATGTTATTTGCTGCATGGGGATATTTGTTAATGCTTCACGGTTTATTCCCTTATAAACTGATACACTTTAACCTTGATTTCTTTTCTTGATTTTTTGGGGGGGGGGAAGAGCAGAGGGAGAAAGAAAGAGAGAATCTTAAGCAGGCTTCACACTCAGCACAGAGCCCAATGCGGGGTTCGATTTCATGATCCTGAGATCACAACTTGTGTTGAAATCAAGAGTTGGATGTTTAACCAGTTGAGTTACCCAGGCACCCTTCTTTTCTTGTTTATTTGGCCAAAATTGTACCTCGAAATATACATGGTATGTAGCAAATTGTCATTTGTAGATAACCCAGTAACTATATATATTTATACCCTTACAAGTGCCATGAGGTATGCATCCAAAGAATTAGAAAATGTATGCTAAGACTTAAAAGATCGAATATCCGACCTTAAGGAGCATTCATTTACAGTGAAGAGGATGGAATCACGAAAGTTAACCAAGAATGCCAGGCATAGCTATAGACTAAAAGTTCTAACCCAGATCAAGGAAAGGCAAAATCCCTCATTGCTCTGGTCACACAACCTGGTTTCTCTAGGATAACCTCAGTTTTTATCTATGTCTTGATTTAGGCATTTCCTTCACGCAAAGGTGTCCAAGTTTGGATGATAAAAGACTCCTGAGGGAAACTCCATATTGGTGTGACATATCAAATGTGTGCTATTTTTGTTAGAAAAGAGGAGAGCGAAATAACATTATGAGGCACATGAAAGAATGATATAAATGTTGGTTTATCCCACAAATATTCAATTAATTTCCTTCTTCCCGGTCAGGATGGTTGGTATTTGGCATCAACATTGTCATGTGAACTGGTCTGTTGTCTGTAATTGTGAGGAGAGTTTGTTTACAAAATTTCTGAAAGATGAGACTACAATGTCCTAATACCCCATAATTTGGTTCTGGTGTAAGCTGGCAGTTTAGGAAGATCCTGAACTCCCCTCCTCCCAGGGGAACCCTGAGTCTACAGTTGCCCATGGAACGACTTCCTCTTAAAAACACATGAAAGGGGACGCCTGGGTGGCGTCCCACCCAGGGACGTTGGTTAAGCCGCGGCCTTCGGCTCGGGTCATGATCTCAGGGTCCTGGAATCGAGTCCCGCATTGGGTTCCTTGCTCATTGGGGAGCCTGCTTCTCTCTCTGCCTCTGCCTGCCGCTCTGCCTGTGTTCTCTCTCTCTCTCTCTGACAAAAAGATAAATAAATAAAATCTTAAAAACAACAACAACAAACACACACACACATGAACGCTGGGGGCGCCTGGGTCTATCAGTAGATGAAGCACCTGCTCTCTGCCGGGGTCAGGATTCCGAGGTCCCGGGCTCAGCCCCCTCCACACCCTGCTCAGCGAGGGTCTGCTTCTCCCTCTCCCTCTGCCACTCTCCCTGCTTATGCTCTCCTCTCTCTCTCTCTCAAATAAATAAAAAAAAATCTTAAAAAACAAAACACCTGAGCACTGGCTGAGGGACAACTGCACGTAGAGCAAACTAGAAGAACACAAGGCTGCAGCAGTGAGGAGAGGCTGGGACACAGCCTCACCATAACCGCCGCCGCCACCACCATCACGACCTTCGACCGGGAGGGTACGCAAAACCCAAAAAAAGGGTTCAAACCCCACATTAGGCTCTCCGACTTTAAAGGCATGCATGGGAGAAACCCCCAAAACACCTAATTTTGAAAACCGATGGGGCTCACACACACCCCGAGACCCCAAGACTCGCGACCCAAGAAAGGGCTCTTAAACGGCTTGCACACTTGAACTCGTCCTACTTCGAGCCCAGTCAGAGGCAACGAAAGTGAAGGGGGGCTCACCCGCTTCTCTGTTAACGCGTCGGTCTGAGTACCAGGCGTCGAATGTAACTCACACATCGAGAAGCCTGCCGGAACACCCTGAGAGAGCCGGACCGCCTCAGAGAGCGCCACCTTCACGTGCCTCCTTTACGTCGCTCCGGACGCCGGGACTCTCTACGGAAGGAAGCCTTTCCGTTCTTCCGGATCTCTGTGCTGCCGCCTAGCGGACGGCTCTAGATCGCCGGCCTCTGGAGGCCAGGGGAGCTTACACTTCTGGTCTCCAGGGACTCTAGAAATCAGTATCACCCAAGAAGGAGCTCATACCCTTGTCTGGCATCCCAGTTTTTGCAATTGCTGTTAGAGGACACTTCTACACAAGGCCTGGCTCTGGCTGCTGTGGCTTACCCTTGTGGTGCCCACAGAACTATGACCAATGGAGAAAGTTTCCTAAACAGTTACCACCTCCAGAGCATAGCAAGAAACAACAGACTCAGGAGCTCAGTTTTTTCTGCGAAGGAGACCTATTTTCTAACCATCAAGACTGTGGCCTCAGCGGTAGGCTGTTTTTTAAACACACATTGGGCCTGCTTGTAATCCTTTCCAGAGACCTCAGAGGGCTGGTGATGTCTTTGAGCTCACCTCCTGCTACACTGCAGGCTGCTAATGTCTCCTGGAGAGGACATTTACATGCCCATGTTCCCCTGATGTTTATGTCTGGTACCCCAATTTTTGCAGCTGCTTCCCAGGGGATGCTCCTTGATTGCATGACCCTAGTGACCAATGGAACATTCATTTCTGGGTCCTGCAGAACCTTGGCAATTCAAGAGATGATTCTTCTCGGGCTACTACCACCAAGGCACCACATAGAGCTGCCCCGGAGTCTCTGTGTGAAAGAAGCCTCATTGCTTGTTCTGGAGCTTTGGCTTGTGGCGCAAACTTCAGGCTTGGCACACATTCAGTGGTCTTTAAAGCTGCCAAACAGATAGCCAACAGATACGTGATAAGATGTTCTTCATCTGTAATCATTAGGGAAGTGCAAATCAAAACAGAATGAGATGTCACCTCATATCTGTTAGAAAGGCTACTATCAAAAGGACAGAAATTAACAAGTGTTGGCGAGGCTGTGGAGAAAAGGGAACCCGTGTGCAGTTGCTATGGAAAACAGTATGGAGGTTCCTCAAAACATTAAAAATAGAGCTACCATATGATCCAGCAATTCCACTTCTGGGTATGTTTCTGGAGGAAAATAAAAACATGAATTTGAAAAGGTATATGCACCATTGTGTTTATTGTAGCATTATTTATAATAGCCAAGGTATGGAAACAACCAAAGTATCCAATAGTGGACAAATGGTTAAATAAATTGTGATGATATATTTATATATTATTCAGCCATAAAAAAGAACAAAATCTTGCCATTTGCAACAACATGGATAGACTTCTCAGACATTATGCTAAGTGAGATAAATCAAAAGAAATGCAAATATCATATAAGCTCAATTATATGTGGAATCAAAAATATATGTTAAAAAAAAAAAGAAAAGAAAGAAAGAAAATCATGAATACAAAGAACAGATTGGTAGTTGCCAGAGGAAGGGATGGGAGAGATGGGAAAGAAATGGGCAAATTGTTTTGGTTTTGTTTTAAGTAAATTAATTGCATAAAAAATAAACCAGTTATTGATCTTCCTGGCATCTCATTTTTAAAGGTAGCTTGACACACGGTTAGAGACAAACGGTTTGGAACAAAAAGCCCCACATTCAAATCTCATTTCTGCCCTTTCTTGGCTCTGCGAACATGAAAAAATTTAGAGTGCCTTTATTTTTAAATTGAGATAGTGCTTATAAGATTTCAGAATAAGGAGTACACTTGCTGCAATGAGCACTGGGTGTTGTAAGGAAGTGTTGAATCACAAGATTGTACGCTTTTGAAACCAATATTGCACTGTGTGTTAACTAACTGGAATTTACATAAAATCTTTAAAAAATAAAATTAAAAATGAGATTGAATATGTGAAAGCACACTGTAGATTCCTTGGCTAACTGGAAGTGAACGGTCAAAATTTGTTGGCTCTAAAAATGCACAGCATGCTCAGACTCTTGAAATATAAACAGATCTATGAACCTGTCAGTAAAATCCCTGCAAAAAAAAGCAGCCAGACACTTGCAGCCACTCTGTCAAAGCCAGGTAAATGCAGGGTAAATACACTCATTCCCAAGCTCAAAAGAAGAACCTTGCCAAGTATCAGAAGAGGAGCCAAGCAAGTAGGCCTTTTTTGACTTGCATATGCCTCTAGTTCTGTGTCAGTACCCCTCAGAAAGCGTTAAAGTCATTATCACTAAAAAAGTACAAGTAAAATAAAGACAAAATGGGAATAGTTCCAAAATTGGTCCCAAATAAATGACAGTGTTAAAATATTCTCTTTTTCAGGAAGCTTTGAACTGCCTTGATGACTCAGTCTTCTATCTCCAAAGTCCCTTCCTGGTATCAGCTCCATGGTAGCATGAAACGATAAAGTTAATCCTCATAAGTCACCATGAACTTAGTCATCATATGGCCTCCACATCTGCCTTCTAGTTAATGGACTTGCAATGAATAAATAATGAATAAATAATCTGGTTCCAAAAGCTCTGCATGTTTATTCCCCCAAAGACTCACCCTATTGATTCTTTTTATGTTCTGATTCACAACTTCCCTTGTGGATTTTGGAGAAATACAGTCATATTTGAAAAAAGGACGAGGTTATATTCAGTTAAAGACACAGCTTCTACTTACTCTCTGGTTTGAGAATTGGAAGCAAATTTAAAAATAAAGAATTATGCTTTCTCCCTTACATGATAACTGAAATCTATGTATATCTCACAGTTCCAGAGAGGATATTGACAGGAAGACTTCCAAGTAAACATATAGACCCCCCGGGATTTTGCACCTCATGATGTTAGGACTGTAGAGTAATTCTTTCAAGTCACAAATTAAGAAGTAGAAGACGTGGACTCAGGCTTTAGCTCTGTCTTTAAACGGTTCTATAACTTTGGGCAATTTCTGTAAGTCTGATGCTTGGTTCACTGTTCCATACAATCAAAGAGCGGAGTTATAGTTTCCCTGAGGCTCCTTATCAATCCCAGAAGTCTAAAATTCTTCCATTCTAAATAGATCAGGAATCCATACATGTTTAAGAAACACCAACTAGGGCGCCTGGGTGGCTCAGTGGGTTAAGCAACTGCCTTCGGCTCAGGTCATGATCTCCGGGTCCTGGGATCGAGTCCCACATCAGGCTCTCTGCTCAGCAGGGAGCCTGATTCCTCCTCTCTCTCTCTGCCTGCCTCTCTGCCTACTTGTGATCTCTCTCTGTCAAATAAATAAATAAAATCTTAAAAAAAAAAGAAAGAAAGAAACGCCAACTAAATTCAAGAGACATTTTAACTCTTTCTCATATACTCATTTTATATTATAGTCTGCTCAGTATATGATAGTCAGTTGGGATGTGGAACAATTTTGATGAGAAAAAGTAGCCAATGAGTATTCTGCACCTGCTCTGTGTTAACATGTATTCTTATAATTCCTCCATACCAAATTTATCTCAAAATATTCAGTCTTTTTTTTTAAAATCAACCCTATAATACTAAGAAGTTCTTGACAACTAGTTGAAGCCTAAGTCCTAGTAATAAAATATCCTTTTTGACATCCTTCTTTCCATTTATTTCTCTGAAAATATTAGATATTTTCTTTTTCGCAAATGAAGTATTAATTTGTTTTTTTAAGGAAATTTGCATATCTCAAACTCTGGTGAGGGACAAAGTGGGTGTGGGGGCAGTTGGGAGAGAATTCCTTTTGAAATCGTAGGTGCCTTTTCCAAGGTCTACTGCTTACATTCATAATACCTGAGTTTTCACAAAGGGAAAAAAAAAAAAAAAAAGCAGGGAATTGGTTTTAAGTGGTCTGGCTCCCAGGCATGTCGTCGCAGAAACAAACACAAACCTTTCTGGCTTCACAGCTAGTGCAAACTGATTTGGCACAAATGAGCAAGACTTTCTCCTTCTTCAGAAATTTTATCGCAGCCTTCAGAGAACTCTGTTTTATACTAGCTTTATAAGAACACGGTGATCACAATGGGAGAAGCACCTCTTGGGTTTACGCAGAAACATAACCTGACCAACCAGGAGCATCAAACTTCCAAGAAGGCTGTCAAAGAATGCTGAGGGATGAAATCCCAAAGACACAAAAGAGATAGAAAGATACCCACATACAAAATACACCAAATCCCAAAACCGCTGTGAATGAGATGCAAAAGAAATATGGAAACAAAACCAGAAGACAAGAACTTAAAGATTCTTTGCTTGACTAAATTTTAGTCAGACTCTTGAACCTCTCCTAGGCTCATCTGTGCACTTCCTTACAAAATCCAGGTTTACCAAGAACTCTGCAAGTGAGTTTAGCCAAAACTCCCCTCTATATCTGATCAGATTCCTCATCCCTCATCTGATGTCTGATCACCTTGTCTGTCTTCAGCAAGAATCCCCTTACCTCTGAATTTCCTCTTAGTTTTCCATATATTGCCCCCCACCTTGCTCATTGTTTATAAACTCTGTTACTCAAGGTAAATCCATATGTAGATGAGTATTTAATTTATAATAGAATTGACATGGAAATTGAGTGAAGGAATAACGAAGATTTCAGTGAATGCTGTAGGACAATTGCTTATTCATTTAGGAAAAATATTGAGTACATAGAAAAAGCAAATTCATATTATTCAACTCATATGTGGAAGTCAGTTATGACAATTTTTGAAGAAAATTTGAGAGACCATCTTGATGGTAAGACCCAAGAGGAACCAAGATTGAGAAATACAACTACAATAAAATTAAACACAATTTTACTAAGACATTCCCAAAATTGAAAATCCAGACATATATTAGAATATATTCACTACTGGCCAGAGATTAGAAAATAGAAAATACTGGGAACTTAATAAATTACTTTTTGAAAAGGTAAACACCCCAGTATTTAAAAAAAAAAAAAAAGTAGGCAAAAGAATTGAGTAGGAATTTACAAAAGTGGAAGCAGGAATGATCTATAAACATTTGATAATATATTTAATCTCATTAGAATCATGGAAATGCAAATTAAAGCTGCAATATGAGAAGTTGTCATTCCCACCTACTGTAGAACAGTAAGAACTTTCATACAGATTTGATAGGTACATTAATTATTGCAGTGACTTTGAAAAACAGAAGCATACTATCTATTAAGTTTACATACACATGTTCCCAGGATCCAGCATTTTCACTCCTCCATAAATATACCCTCAAGAAAGAAAGCTTGCATATGAACACCAAAAGACATGAGCAAGAAGGACTAGAGAAGCACCACTTGGTTTTTGTTTTTGTTTTGTAAAGATTTCATTTTAGTTATTTGTCAGAGAGAGAGAGAGAGAGCACAAGCAGGGGGAGCAGCAGAGGTGGAGGAAGAAGCAGCCTCCCTGGCAAGGAGCCCGATGCCGGACTCTATCCCAGGAGCCTGGGATCACGACTGGAGCCAAAAGCAGACACTTAACCAAATGAGCCACCCAGGCATCCCAGAAGCATCACTTGTATTAGCAAGAAACAGGAAATAAAACAAATGTCTAATAGAAAAAATAAATAAATTACAGTAAATTCTTTCAAAGTACTGCTTTAGAAGTGAAAATGAATGAAACAAGACTCCGCAAAAAGACACTAGGAAATAAGGAATATATTTTGAATTACAAAAGTGAGCAAGAGAAGAACATATATGGTAAGATTCCTATTATACAAACTTTAAAAATATGCACATACTTGGTAAAATTATAAAGAAAATCAAGAGAAAGATAAGGCCCAAATTTGGAATATTTGTTATTTTTGAAAAGGAAGAGAGAATAGAACAAGTGTAAGATAGAGAAGGAGCTTCAAAGATAATGGCAATTTTCTACTTCATATGCCAGTGGTGGTTTCACAGGTGTTTGTTATGTTGGATTTTTTTCTGTCAATACATAGAATATAAACTCTTTTTTCAATATACTCAAAATTGGGCAAAAACCAAAGAGATTAACATTTGAATCTGTTTTGTTCACAACTCACTCTCCAATAAGCATGCTGTGAGACCACCTATGAAAGACAAAAAATAAATTTGATTCCCCAAACCCAGGCATTCCACTTATTAGTTTATGTGTGTTTTATAGGTTTCACGTATTGGTTAGAAAGAAAAAAATTAAATTATTACAAAAAAAATTTCGAGTTTCTCTTCCTACTCTGTTGTGAGTGGTGATAGATAAGGTGTTGTTCTTTCCTATGACTAGAGGAAACAGCAGTATTATATTGTGCTTTAAACTTCACTAGGTGTCAATAGGTTTTATTTTAATTGGAGGATTTACAGAAAAAAAAAGAATAGGCTTTATTTTAATTAGGGGATTTATAGAAAAAAAAGAATCAAAAAGTATTATGAATGGTGAAGTATAATAAACGTCTTGGATTCTCTGAGGTTTATGGACAGTCTATGGTGCTTTGACACTTGATTCTTTTTCTTTTTGCTACTTTTTATAAAACATATTTATTTCTCTACCCAACAAGAAAAACAAAAGCTAGTTACACAGAGTATACCCAAAAAAGAAAAAAAAAAAGTTTTCACCCTAGCTGTGAGACCGTAGGCAAAATCATTATTCACCATAGGTTTCAATTTCCTTATTTGTAAAATCAGAACGGTGGACATCAGCTCTAAAATCCTTCCTCTGTGAGGTTAATCATGGGAGATGGAAAATCTTGCACAGAGACATCGTTGTCTATAGTTAACAAATGTGCAAGGTGTATTCTAGGAGAGGCGATGTAAAGCAGCAAATTAGTTGCAGTAGTGTTTGCTGCATTGCGGCTGGTTAGAGTGAACAGTAGGATACCTTTTCACAGATATGACTGGGAACACGAAGGAGCACTGGGTTTCTTGTTCCCATGGAAATATAACCTCAATTAAAATTCTATTCTCATCTCTGAGAAACTGTGCACTAGAGTCCGAGAATTAAGAATGATACTGAGAAACCTGCTGAGCTTTGTAATGGCCCATGCTCTTTTTCTGCCCTGATTTAATTTGGCTCTAGTTAATCAGAGATGCTCATCCTAATTCCTTTTGGAGTAATTCCAAGTTATGTATTTGGAAACCCCACCCAGGGCCACTGAATCAGAATTTCCCAGGGTGTGACCCCAACACATGGATTGTTTTAGATGGTCCATGGGCGGAAACACTGATTTAATGAATTTCAGCTTCCAGACATGATCTGCACTGGATAAAAAGGAGAGAGTAAGATTAAGCCCTTTTGTTGTTAAAGAAAAGGCTAATACCCTCAAAGAACAGCCCACAACTCACAGTTGTTATTTGTTGCAAATGTTTTTATACCAACTGCAAAATAACAACATCTATAATAGAAAATGGAACTTTAGGTTGGGGTAAAGAACAACTTGCCCAACTATGAAGCAGATATAACAAATACCAGACCTCACTGTAGACTATGTTTTAAAATAATGTTTTAAGGAAAAAGATAATTAGCAAAATACAAACTCAAAGTAGGGTGCTCTCTATAGAAGAAAAGATCTCTCTAAGATCTGTTGAATGCCTATGCAGGTTCAGGAACTGTGCAAGGAACTTTTAATATATTCTTTCTAATCATTGTAACAAGTTAATTCCCCCATTTAAAAAATAAAGAAATAGAAGCCAACAGAAAATAAGATCCTTTCCCAAGATCTTGAAACTAACAAAATTAGTATGCTTAAAACTAGGTCTTACAATTGCAAATTTTGTTGGATATAATACCAATGCTATCATTCACTATTCCTTGGAGTTATTTGGACAGACGGAAAAAAAAGAAATTTTCATGGTGCTACTTTCTCTCCTGCAGATACAGATACTTTTAGTAGTACGGAAACTGTACTAAAGAAATGCTTTTGTTCTGTAGCCATTCCAAGAATGAAAAGAAAGTTCTGGTAAACAAAGTGCATGGAGAACCTACTTCTCCTGTGCTGCATGTGGAGCTGATTCTAAGCCAGTCTGGCTTTCCCAAAAGCGCCCTTTAGATGTGGGAATGGGTGGGACTTGCCCACAAACAAGGGCAGGTAACGGTGAGAAGTAACGACAGAACTCTGAGTAGAAGGTAGAGATGTCAGGATCAGGATCAGAAGAGTGGACAGTAGGAAGTCTTTTATTGTAAAGGATCAGTCCAGGAGAGTCATAGATGGAGATATGTTACCATACCAGAGGCCATTTGGAGAGAAGGACAGAGTAAATTCTCATTCTTCTCTATGTGGTCTGTTCAACCATTGCACCAAAAAGGAAGAAAACATTATTTATGTGTGATAAGAAAATAAATACATGATTACATAAAATTAAAGAAAATTAAATACATAATTACATAAAACCCACTTATACATGTATTCAAGCTCCTTAATCAAGACAGATTAGAGTCATCACCAGCATCCCTTGGTTTATAAGTTAAATGCCTCTATGCCAATGTGTCTTTCTTCTGAAGAGTTAAAAATATTTGGTGTTGGGCGCCTGGGTGGCTCAGTGGGTTAAGCCGCTGCCTTCGGCTCAGGTCATGATCTCAGGGTCCTGGGATCGAGTCCCGAATCGGGCTCTCTGCTCAGCAGGGAGCCTGCTTCCTCCTCTCTCTCTCTCTTTGCCTGCCTCTCTGCCTACTTGTGATCTCTCTCTGTCAAATAAATAAATAAAATCTTTAATAAAAAAAATTTGCTGTTGATTTATGCCTATTCTCATAATAAACCATAGTTCAGCCTGACTGACTCATTATTATTATTCCATGAATTACTTTGAAGTTCCTAATATATATGGGTCAATCAGTAGTAGATCATGGTCTTTTAGAAATGAAAGAGATTGGCATAAACAGCTTCAATTTACAGACCAGAAAACTCAACTGAGAGAGAATGAGGGACTTCGCGATGGTCCCCGTAGATTTTAGTAGCAGAACTGTGCTTAAGACTGTTGAGTCTTACTCTAGGGGTCTTTCTACTTCTTTTCAGAGGTTTTCAATACATGTTCCATAGAGCTTAGAGATAAACCACGGCGGACAAAACCCTTCCCACCTTTGGTCTGGCTGCTACCTCCGCTGAAGGTTGAATTTATTAACAGTATGCAATGTTTGCAGGTTCCCAAGGTGGCATCCGCCTTCAGTGGACATGTCAGCTGGTGGTGTAAAGCAGATTAAATCAGGCTTCTTAGATGAGGACTGGGCAGCAATCTGTCCCAGCTTAAACATTGTAATGGATCTGATTTTGATTAACATTCTCTTGTTGTAATCTGTGTTTTAACCTGTCCAAACTTAGCACTATGCTTTATGCTACTTAATGTAATAACACTGAAAGAAGTAAAGCAATGGAAAGATGCCAGTGGGATTTCCTGATCATATCTTACACCCCCATTATCCAAAAGCACTGTGTTTAGCTAACAAGGAAAAGAATGATTGAAATCGAACCACAGGGGTGCCTGGGTGGCTCAGTAGGTTAAAGCCTCTGCCTTCAGCTCAGGTCATGATCCCAAGGTCCTGGGATGGAGCCCCACATCAGGCTCTCTGCTCAGCAGGGAGCCTGCTTCCCTACCTCTCTCTGCCTGCCTCTCCACCTGCTTGTGATCTCTGTCTGTCAAATAAATAAATAAAATCTTAAAAAAAAAAAATCCAACTTCAGCATACTGGAAGTCAACCTTCTGCAGGATGTATTCCTTTCTAGTAGCCAGGATCTATCATATGTTCATAATTACTTTTGATGATGCTTAATAGTTTCCTATCTCTAAGATTCTAAGTTCTACTGTTATAGAAATTTTATTTTGTCTTGTTCTCTATTGTGGTAAAAAATACATAGCATAAAACTCAGCATTTTTAAGTGTACAGTTCTGTCGAATTAATATATTCACATTGTGCAATCACCACCATCCCTCTCTTAGAACTTTCTCATCTTCCCATGCCCATTAAACACTAACTCTCCATTTCCCCCTTCCTGTAGCCCCTGAAAACCACCATTCTATTTGCTGTTTCTATTAATTTGACTATTGTAGCTACCTCACATTCATACGGAATTTACCCATATCTTCAAGGTTCGTCCATGTTGGTAGCATAGGTCACAATTCCTTCCTTCTAAGGACGGCATAACGTTCCATAGTATGTATATGCTACATTTTGCTTATCCTTTCATTTGTGGTTGGACATGTGGGCTGCATTCATCTGTTGGCTATTGTGAGTAATACCACTAGGAACATGAGTGTACAAATATCCTTTTGTGCCTCCACTTTCAATTCTTTTGGGTGTATACCCAGGACTGGAATTACTTGATATTTTGGCCATTCTATTTGTATTCTTTAAAGTTTTTACTTAAATTCAAGTTGGTTAACATACAGTATAATACCAGTTTCAGGTGTACAATATAGTGATTCATACAACTTCCATACTACACCTAGTGTTCAGCACAAGTGCCCTTTTTTTGTCTCCATCACCTATTTCACCCATTCCCCACCCACTTGCCTTCTGGTAACCATAAAGCATACTAACACCATTCACTAAAGACTGTCCTTTCCCCATCGAATGATCTTGGTGTCCTTGTTAAAAATCATTTGACTATACATGTGAGGGTTTATTTCTTGATTCTTTATTCTATTCTACTGCTCTATATTCTGCCTTTATGCCTGTAACATATTGTTTTAATTATGGTTGGTTTGTAGTAAATTTTAAAATAAGGATGTGTGAGGGGCACCAGGGTGGCTCAGTGGGTTAAAGCCTCTGCCTTCGGCTCTGGTCATGAACCCAAGGTCCTGGGATCAAGCCCCACATTGGCTCTCTGCTCAGCAGGGAGCCTGCTTCCTCCTCTCTCTCTCTCTGTCTGCCTCTCAGCCTACTTGTGATCTCCATCTGTCAAATAAATAAATAAAATCTTTAAAAAAAATAAAATAAAATAAGGATGTGTGAGACCTCCAACTTTGTTTCTATTTTCAAAGTTGTTTTGGCTATTTGGGATCCCTTAAGATTCTATCTGCATTTTAGGATGGATTTTTCTGTTCCTACAAGAAACATCTTTAATATTTTGATAAGAATTGCTTTGAATATGAAGATTACTTTGAATACAATTGCCATCTTAACAATATTAAACTTTTCAATCCATGAACACAAAATGTGCTTCCATTTATTAATGTCTTCCTTAATTTCTTTCAGCAATATTTTGTAGTTTTCAGTGTATAAATATTTTGCCTCTCCCACCTGGGTTAAATTTATTCCTAAGTATTTTTTTGATGTTATTTTATATTTATAAGATCATGTCATCTGTGAGCAGAGATAATTTCACTTCTTCCTTTCTGAAAGGAGAGAAATAAATGACTTTTATTTCTTTTTCTTGACTAATTGCTCCAAGTAGGACTTCTAGTACTACGCTGAGTACAAGTGGTAAAAGTGGGCATCCTTGTCTTGTTCCTGATCTTAGGGAAAAGTTTTCAATTTTCACCATTGACTATATTAGCTATAGGTTTATTTGTTTTTTAATCTATGGGCATTATTATAATGAGGTGGATTTCTTTGTCATGGATAGTTAAGAATCCAAGGGAGGAACAATTCCTACAGAATATTTGATTCTGTTTTGATTTCACTTAATTGAAACCTGAGATGCCACCTGTCCATGTTCAATATATGATAAAGAGAACTGGCATGAATTGTATTGTCAAGGGCCACTCAACTTGATCTTCAAGGATGGAGCAGGAAAGCATAAAAGGAAAACTTGGTCCTCAACACACCTCTTCTATTGTCTTACTTAGGGGAACATTTTGACCAAAGACTGTTATAATTTTATTCATGAAGGACCACTAAAGGCATAGATTCTTCAGGAATGAAACACTGCTTCACCTCACAAGACAAAGAATCTCAGTCAGTCAATGTGCTAGCTTAAGTCAAAAGGAAAATGGGTAAATATTGGAATGAGGAAAGTCATAAACAAGCCAGTGTACCTGGTGGTAGCAATAACTCCTGGGAGAAATGACTAATGTAGCTTCACCTATATTTCTTGACTCGTTCTAATATATTTTTAGTTTGCCTCAGCTTTTACTCATCCTAAATTATCCATGTACTGACAGTGTATTGACAGTGTTACCATTGGTTTATAATTTGTTGCAAATCAAGATGAATTCTTGCCCAGACTGAGGGGGCAAGGATATTCTTGGGTAAACCTGGACTTGTAGAACAGGCTTAGAGGCCATAATTCCAAAGAATGTTACTGGGTGCAAGGTGGGTAAGTACTCATTTGAGGACAGAGCATGGCTATAGATGTATACAGGATTGTTGCATAATAGCATATTAAGTAGAATTTTCCCACTGCATGAGTATTGATGACTGAGCCCAAATCTAAGGAGAATATGCATTAAGTAACCCATATTATTAAAATAACCAAGTGCTGCTCTTCCATTAAGAATTATCAACAGACAGCAAAACTAGCACCAGCATCCTCAACCATCATCCCAACTACCCTGCCCTGCCAACTACCACCACAGTTCTATATAAGAGTAAGCAAAGGGGGTGCTTGGGTGGCTCAGTGGGTTAGGCCTCTGCCTTCGGCTTAGGTCATGATCTCGGGGTCCTGGGATCGAGTTCCACGTGGGGCTCTCTGCTCAATGGGGAGCCTGCTTCCCCCCTCTCTCTGCCTCTCTGCCTACTTGTGATGTCTGTCAAATAAATATATAAATAAAATCTTAAAAAAAAAAAAAGACTGAGTAAAGGAGAGAAGGAGAAAGTAAAAGAGTTATATGGTAAGAGTCTCCCTGAAGCCAAATGTATGTTAGGAGGAGATATAGAGTATTGGATCCAAAAGAAAGAACCTTGACAAATACAGGTGAGGAAAACCCAGTTTACATTTAGGTTACACTCCATTAAATGAACTTCACCACTCAAGAAACATTAACTAAGCCTTTAAGCCTTTACGGGGGCACTGTGCTAATTCCTGAGAATAACAATGAAAAACATGGGATCTCAAACAATGGGAGAGACAGACGAATATATAAAACAATTACAACACAGTGTTAGAAAAGGCATGGACAAGGCGGGGGAAAGCATAGAGGAAAAGGACCTAACATCTTCTCTCCTAGGTGGGGACAGAGAAGGTTTCCTAGAGATATTACTCAGATACAACTTGAAGACCAAAAGCTGAATTATCAGACAGCTTTTTGTAGAAATAATCCTTTCAGGAATAAAGAAAAGAGATGGAATAAGGTTTGGGTGTTGAGCAGTCTCTTCTTTTTAATTACAGAATCTGAATTTTGTTCTAAAAAAAAAATTCCTGAAAGAGTGAGCAGAGGAACAACATGGTGATGCATGTATTTCAAATAGATCACTCTAGCAGCACTTTTGAATATGGAATTAAGGGGGTGTTCACCAAAAGGAAGGAAATCAATTAAAAAGATAAATCAATGACCAAGGCAGTAAGTACTGAAGAACTGAATTCATGTAGTGGTTGGCCTTGAGGCTGACATGGAGGAAGGGACTGGTGTGACAGGTATTAAGGAAGCCTCCTTGAAAAGTTGTAGGTTGAAGAAATGGGCAAAGAAGAGTAATGCTGCAATAGCCCTAATTTTCTTTTGCTCAGAAGCTTCTCTGGAGTATCTGACAGCCAGTAGCAGGAAAGGATTTTCTATCTCTTCTTGTTCAGAGGCATAGGTAAGAATTTTGTCATGCATTACCATAGTTTGGTGGGAGAGACATGGGTTTAGGAGTGGCACTTGTCTATAAATCTTGCTCCAGAATTGACAAGCTGGTGACACTGCTCAAGTTTCTCAACCTCCCTAAGCTTTGATTACTTCAGAGGGTCACTGAGAAGGTAAAATATGATAATCCATAAAACAATTGGTCTAAAATCTATTTGGCACATATTAGGTCTTCACAAAATGTTAGCTTTCTCCCTATCATTATTTCTTATTATTAATAACAATGTATGAGGCAATGAAATGGGCATAATTTTATCTAAATGTGTTTTTTTAAATATCAGAAATAGATATGTGATACTATGCTTATTTTCTATTTTTTCCAATGCTCCACTTAGAGGGGGGAAAAAATCTCCCCACAGATACACTGTTGCTTTAATCATCAGAGACATTTGTAAGTTCTGTCATAGTTTTCACTTATTATACAGAATTGTAATTTCTTGGGGTATGTGTCTGTTTTGCTATGTAGAGTATTAACTCCTTCAGGATTGTGAATATGTAACATTTCCATTATAGAACTTTGTGTATTTTATATATTATATGAAGACATCAGGTACACAGAACTTGATAATACTGATACAATTTTCTTTCTTGTTTTGCAGTAAGATGTCATCTCATGTTTTGTAAAGCAATCTTGTATTTTTTGTAGTCACATCCCTTTTTGTGTCCCTAAACCCAGTCCAATCCAGCTTCTGTTTCTTTAAGCACCCATTCTACTGCATCACAAATGTGCCTTTCTAATCCATTGTCCAAACAATTGTGTGTGTGTGTGTGTGTGTGTGTGTGTCTTCAAACAACCCACAGTATTATCTGGCATATGCAGTTTCTTTTTTTTTTTTTTTTAAGATTTATTTATTTTATTTTAGAGAGGGAGAGAGTGCATGCAAGCAGGAGGAGGGGCAAAGGGAGAGGGAGAGAGAGAATTTCAAGCAGACTCCCTGCTGAGTCTGGCTCAGTCACATGACCCCCAAGATCATGACCTGAATCAAAATCAAGAGTTCTCACTCAACTGACTGAGCCATCCAGACGCCCCTGGCATATGGATTTTCAATCCTTCTTTTCATTCTGCCTCCTAAGTCTTTCACACAATTTTATTTTTGAACATACTATTTGATCCATATTTCTTATGCCATATGAATTCATTGCTTTTGACTATGTATGATAAACCAAACTATGCAGATACTGAATTTTATGTATCTTCTCTCTGATTCATAGACATTTATGTTTTTCCTTTGCTATTTCATGCAGCACTGCCATGATTATCTTTGTACACATCTTACTTAGTAAATCTCATACCAAAGTAGTAAGAGAAACAATTACTTATTTAAGTATCTGTCAAAGACAGACGCAAAGTTTTGTGTTTTTCTTTTCCTGTCTAATAATTTTTCCTAAACCCACCAAAACTTAATAATCAGCAAGGAAGCTTATGAACTTAATCCACAAGAAACAGAACATCAGTGGAGAAAGGTATCACAGGGAGCTCTCTTTTCCTTGATCATCAGTATCCCCCTGAAATGAGAGAGAGGTGGATCTTTCTTCTTTTCAAAGGAGCACCTACCCCATGAGAGCTTCACAAAGACAAAAGTACAGGGAGCAGAGATATTATTTTTTTTTGCAGTTATTAAACTATCCACTTATTGAAGAGAATATTTTATTAGTGTCTGTCTCTACTAGTGGACCGTGAGCTCTGTGAGGGACTGGCTGTTGTGTCCCCAGTGCTCATCACAGGACAGGCACAGAACAGGGGCTCAGGAACTATGTGTGAATTAACAGAATATGAAAAAATGCAGAATCAGGGCAAAAAACTACGGGTATTGATTTTCCAGCTACAGTTTCATCTTCAATAGGCAAGTCCAAAAAGATCCCTTTGGACCCCCTTTCGTAGAAAAATCATCAACAAACCCACCCCAGCTTAGGTGGAGAGACAAGACCAATTCTCCCTGTCAGTAAAGGTTTTGAGTTTTAATGAGATGGACCTGGAGTGCTCTTCTCTTCTCTACCAGCCTGCTTGGATCTCAGCTTAGGGTTGGGATCAAAAGGTGAGGGAGAGGGATAAATGGGAATGGGAATGGGCTTGAGGGGCCGGGGCAGGGGCTAGGGCAAGAGTAGAGAGCAGAGAGACTGCTAAGTCCACAGCCTGAGCTGAGGCAGAAATCCAAGTCCTTGTAGCCTCCAAGGGTGAACACAGTGTACAAACACCATGTGTGTGGTCCTTACTTACAAATCAGTGTCAGAATGCACCCAAAGTACCTGGGCAAGGCTTTACTGGGCTGGTAACAGAGATTTTAGAATTTCATTGTCCAACAGTCAGATGCTCCACGTGAATGCTGAACACTTGAAATGAAATGACTGCAACCGAAGACTTGGAACTTACATATTGTTTAATTTTAACTTAAAAACTGACATTTGCTTTGTCACTGGAACATTTTGTACGTTTGGAACAACCTGAGTATATGAATCATTTTTTCAACTTTTATTTCATTGTATATAAATACAGATCAAAGATTTCCAATGAAATTGAGCCTCCAAAATTAGATCCCCTTTAAACATAATGTACACACCAGATTGTAAAGAGATAGGATATAGCAGATATCATCACTAATTTTGTATATTGATTACATGATGAAATAATACTATTTTGGATATATTGGATTAAATAAAACATATTATTAAAAGTATTTCATCTGTTTCCTTAACTTTTTTAAATGCTACTATAAACATTTAAATTGTATATGTGGTTCAAATTATATTTCCATTGGAAAATGCTCCTTTAAAATAAACATCATCAAAACAGCTAATTTTGCTGGTAAAAAAGTAAGGTTCACAGAGTTTAAGGGACTTTTCCAAGATAACAGCTGGTCAGAGTCAAGACTAAGTACAAGAACTTAAGACTTCTAGGCCAGGACTCTTAGAAAAATAACTTGATGGTCAGCTTGCCAATGCTGTGCTAGGTCAGGATTTCAGCAAGAAAACAACCAATGATCCTACTGGGTCTTTTGTTGTTTAATACATCAGAAATTCTTAGAAGAAACATCCACTTTATATTTTAATTATGTTTAACTTTAATTTTGAATGGATAAAGTCCTACAGTACTTTGTATTACATTAATTTGGACTAGCTCAACTGATTTGTAAATGTTTTCCTTGCCTTTTGTTTTCT
This sequence comes from Mustela nivalis, assembly GCF_964662115.1. Lineage (NCBI taxonomy): Eukaryota > Metazoa > Chordata > Mammalia > Carnivora > Mustelidae > Mustela > Mustela nivalis. Next base: position 53,861,203 of record NC_139021.1, read on the forward strand.
TTGGTAGTGAGTCTTTTTTTTTTTTTTTAACTAAAAAAAGGACTTTAATTATTTCTTCCTTTTACCTGGAAATTGAATAACTGCAATTGCTTTGTGTTGGTTGCTGTTACTGCTATTTTGTAACAGTCTTAAATGGAAGAGTCATATGCTGACAAATATATTGCACTCTCCGTAATGTCCAGAATGACTCATATCATATAAAATGAAAAAATTTTGCATTTCTAAGATGCAGTAAAAATATATACCTTCCCTAAATATTCATGGTTCCGCTCCAGGTAACATCAAATTTGCCACAAGATTACAAAAAGAAATGCTCTATTAGTTTTCTAATTTGCAAGGTTTCTTTAATCTTCCATTTTATTATTTCTCTTTCCTGCTCTCCACCCACAAAGAAAATATAGTTGAAACAATACTCCAGGTGTTGCTGAGTGTAGCAATTAGGAAATCACAATACTAAAAAATGTTTTACTGGTATTTAGACCCAAGGAAACAAGAGAGGTGACAAGGAACTGAAGACTTCTCTGCAGAGAGGCTTTCTCTGAATAAAGCTGAGTGATAACCAGAATTTTCAGACTTCCAGATAAAATCCTGGCTTGCAATGTTAGTAATTCTAATATTATGTACAAGTTTTTTGTTTTGTTTTATTTTTTAGAGAGTGAGTGCACAATTAGTGGAGGTGGGGATGGGCAGAGGGAGAAGGAAAGAGAGAGAATCTTAAGCAGGTTCCACAGCCAGGGTGGATCCCCTCCAGGGGCTTGAGCTCAGGTTCTGAGCAGAAATCAAGTCTGAGCTTAACCAACTGAGCCACTCAGGCATCCCAATGTGTAATTTTTAATAAGACAAAGAAATGCACCCAAACAAAATATCTTGTTAGAGGTCAAGTTGGTAACTTATGCAAGTTGTTGTACACTGACGTCTATAAATGCTTCCTTCCAACACAGTAGGTGTGGCAGGGACATTTAATGGTCCCTGAATGAAGAAGGTACATGTGTTTTCCCACATTTTCCAGCCCCTTGCAGTGAATGTGGTTATATGACTGGTTCTGTCCAATGGGCTACGAGCATTCCAGGTCATGTCATGTAAGAACTTGGAAGTGAGAGCAAGGGTTTGTGCTGATTTACATTTGTTTAACTCAGATGGAGCCATGTTTGAAGAATTTCCTTTTTTTTTTTTTTTTTTTTTTTTTTTGGTATGATTCTGAGTGAGAGATGTCCCAAAGAGAAATCTACACAAGGTTTAGAAACCAGAAGTAAAGGTTTTTTGAAGGATTTTGTAATTAGACAGTGAAGACTGATTTTTAAAAAAGATAGGGGGACCAACAGTGTCCAGCTTGTCCTTTCTTTTCACCCTTCATGTACATCTCCCCTTCCTGACTGCTGAGAGCGATGGCGGACCCACATCTACACTCAGGTGTGGAGACCTCCAGCCTTCACACCCTTCACTAGCAACTCTCTGGAGCTCTACTGTGGCAACTAGAGAGCCCGACTTGCAAATTCCCTTGCAAACTGCAATGTGTCCACACATACCAGTCCTTAAGTTTGGATTTTTTGGTGACTTTTCTGATTTTCCAAGACCCCTTTTTGGCCACTTACTTCCCCCGCTCCTCCCACAATCTGCCATAAGTAGATAAGAACTCATTCCTGAATAAGTCCCCTTTTCCATAAGACTCAAGTAATGGATTCCTGCCTGAGACAGTCACTGTGGAGGCCTCCTGTTGAGATGACCCAGCAAGATCACAGCAGTCTAGACTGCTGAACAACCATAGGGAGGATAGCTTCTCTGATTGTCAATGGGTCCAACCAACATTGCCCTGTGCAGTAAGTTACCATTTTGCTCCGGAAAGTTATTACAATTTTGGAGGTTATTGCCATAGCATCACATAGACTAACTTAAGAAATGTAGTCCAGTGTATTATTGGATTAAAACACAACTAACATAGAATACAACATCCTAACCAGTAGTTTAGAAGGGTTTTGTTTCTCATTAATTTAAATTGCTAATTTAAGTTGAGAAAAATGAAATGCCCTGGACAGTAAGCAAACCAGACATATTTCAAAGGCTTGGGAAATTATGCGAGCACAGATGTAACCCATGAAGCAGTTTTTCCAGGAAACTGACCAAAGGACAAACTACTTGAGGGAAAAGACCATGGCTCACCCATCATCACATCTGAAGCACCCAACATTTTATAAACAAACATTACAATAAAAGGACACTGCAGAGAAATGTTTTCCATGAATACCCATGAAAACATTGCAATAAAATACTAGAAAAACATAGCCACCAATATGTTGAAAGGGTAATACATCACAACTAAGTGGAGTTTATCCCAGGAGCAAAGTTGTTTCAAGACTCAAAAGTCAAGCAATATAATTGACTATGTGAATGTATTAAAACAGGAAAGAAAAAAAAAAATAGACCACCAACAACACAGGATCACCTAAATAGATTCAGAAAAGGCATGTAAAAAATTTAACATCAATTCATGGTTAGACCAAAAACAGAAAAAAACACAAAAAACAAAACTGCCCACTTATCAAACTAGGAATAGAGGAGTACCACTTTAACACATTAGACACATGAAAAGATGCTCAACATCATTAGTTATTAATTAAATGCAAATTAAAAACATAATAAGATACCATTGTACACCTAGGAGAATACCTAAAATTGAACAACAAAAAAGTGATGGGCTAACAAGAATGCAGAGCAACAGAAACCCTCACACATTGCTGTGGGGATGCAAAATGGCACAATCTCTTTGGAAGATATTTTGGCAGTTTTTTAAAATGTGAAGCATACACTTATCATATGACCTAGAAATCCTATGCCCAAAGTAATAAAAAATATGCTTACACAAAAGCCTTTATATGGATATTTACAATAATTTTACTCATTATCTCCAGAATCTGGAAACAATTTAAATGTCCTACAGATTGTAAATGGATAAACTGTTGCACAGCTATACAGTGAAATGTTATTCATCAATAAAGCTAAACAGACTATCGATATATACAGCAACATGGATGTATTATGCTAAGTGGAAAAAGCCTGATTCAAGAGGATACATCATGTGCAATTTCATTAATTAAACATTCTAAAACAGGAAAATATTAAGGATGGAGAATAAATCATTTGTCAGAGGTTAAGCCTGGAAGAGATGGTTGTCTACAAAGGGAGAACAGCATGAGACAATTTTGGGGGCTAATGGAAATGTTCTATACCTTGACATGGGATGAGGTGTTATGCAATTATCAAAGCTCAGAACTAAATAGCAAACAAATTACTGTATAAAAAATTAAATGATAAACTTTAAAGTATTTTTCAAAGTCATTTGAATAAGGCAAAATATTAATATGTGACAAATCTGGGGTGATAACTACATAGAACTTAAACTATTCTCTATAGCCTCCAAACAAAGGTGTCACTAAAAGAAGTCAGAATAGTGGTCACTGGGAAGACTAACAAATGGGTGTTTGGGGATACTGACTTCAAGTGTATGCTTTATGAAAATTAATTGAAGCACAATTAAGATCTGCACATTTTTCTCCATATTTGTTATATTTAAATAAAAGCTTTACACAAAATAAACACGATGCCAATAGTTTGTGTCATTTTTAACTAAATGATTTTTTAACTGTAAGAGGTATCCCTATTAAATTACCAAATTAAACCATATTTATATAATACACAATACATGTGAGCTGGGGCAAATAATGTTATCATCCTCCCAAAGTTTAATAATTGGACAGGTCCCCATTTAACTCCTTCCCATTCTAAGTATCGGATATTAGTTTACACCATATCACCTAGAATTCATCCAATCTCATCTAAGTATCAGTGATTCTAAACTCATTTGTAAAAATGTATTTAGTATACCTTTAATAGCTAGTTTCCTTAATCTTCTAAATTTCACCAGCAAGAATTATGGAAGAAAAAAAGATATGGTTTAATTTCGTATTAAAAAGTATTTCAGGATGCCTGGGCAGCTCAGTCATGAAGCGTCTGCCTTCGGCTCAGGTCATGATCTGGGGATCCAGGGATCGAGTCCACATTGGGCTCCCTGCACAATGGGGAGCCTGCTTCTCCCTCTGCCTCTGCCAGCTGCTCCCCCTGCTTGTGCTCTCTCTATCTCTGACAGATAAATAAATAAAAATTTTAAAAAAATATATTTTAACTGATTAAAACTTATATTTTTTAATTTTCACATTTTTTATTTAATTTGCACCATGTATTTTTTTTATTCCTGCAGTTTTTTCATGCTAAGAATTGTGAAACTGCATTAACAAATCCCTTGGGAATAATACTTATTTTTGTATGTTTTATAAACAGCACACATGATTCTGGAAGATTTTAGAAATACCCTGTTCTCCTTTTTCTGGATGTCAACAGTGGCTAAGACGATAAATCTTTCTCTTAGTAACTACCTCTGAAGGATGGATCAGAGCATGAGGGAAATAGGTATAGAGGAAGACGAAATGATAAAAAGATTTTGCAGAACATTTTATGGACTACTTCAAATCTAACAAAAGAGATTCTATAAATATTTAAACAGGTGGCATCCTTCAATGTTTGAGGGTTCGTGAGAACCAGCAGGATCATACCAAATGTAGCTGATGGCCTGGTGTAAGTCTTCAAATTTTATTGAGGTCAATACTGTCATGGTTCCCTTACTCAGACACTATGAGGGAGATAGCAAATGGAGGGAATAGGATATGAAAAGGAACTCGGGCTCCAGCTTCAAACTTGAGATTGAACCAGGCTCCACTACTTAGTGGCAAAGCAACCACCATGCCCCAGAGTCAGATGCTCACGACAGATAAAAAAATATCCACACAATAACTTAGATGCTGACAAAATGAAATATAAATTGCATACAAGAGCACCCTGACTTACAGTACTCAGTAAATACTAATTCATTTCTTCTGCTCCTTTCCTAAAATAAGCAGATTGTGGTTCTAGATAAAATACTGGCTAATGTTGATACTTTTACAATTTGATTTGAAAAATAAATGAATATAAATCAATTGAAACAGATGTCACCCACCAGGGATACTCTAAAATTTCAAGGAAAAACTGAGAACCAAAATTGTTTCAACAAGATCAAAACTCCACATTAAAAAGGATAAAGGAAGAATCTATCAGGTTACAAGTCAATCAATCTTGTATCTCACATCTACCAAAAAGAATTAGACAAGCACTTTTAAAAAGTATTGGCACTATAGTCTCAAGTATGTAAAACAAATCTCATACACACACACAAATATACATACATTCATGTAAAAAGTCTGGAAAGACATGCATGAAAATATCAACTGCATTTATCACTGGACAGTGGGATATTAGAGGATTTTTTTTTCTTTTTTGTAATTAATTCCATTTAACAAATTTCATACACTGATAACTTTAAGAATCAGAAGAGACCCTGAAATAGCTTAGAAATAGATTTGCAATTTCAGCCTGCCTTTTTTTACTTTAATCCTTAACATCCTGTTATGGAGAGGGTTAAAAAAGTGACCCTGGAAGAAAACAGGGAGAAAAGAAACTTATTTCCTAACAGATGGACAACTTTAAGTCACTTTTTCCTTGAAGTGTTTCTTTCCTGCTTCGAATCACATATCAAGATGAAAATTCCTTTTTATTGCAGTGGATAGCAAACTTCTGGTCTCGTTATAATACAAAAGGCACAGCAGTGTGGGGATCCAGCGAGAACGGACTCCGGAGCCCATCAGATGAAGACAATGCAAAGACACAGGGGAGACCAATATGGGAAGGGCCGCTAGGCTTAGTGTTCAAAACACCATGTCAGCACAACTCATTAACACAGGAGGTCTATCAAATTAGAAAGCGAGAACAACCAGTGATCATTCAGCTTACTGACCCTGAGCCCGACATTTGCTGAGAATTTAAAGCCCTGATATCTAAGAGAAAGTACAGCTGTGAATGCAAATATACAGTGTAGCAAAAAGGAGATTACAAAAGCTCAGAACTAGGCAAAGCAACAGAGAAATTTTTGGAAGCCAAGAGGAGAATATTCAACAGTAGAATCTACAGAAGTCATGACAACAGTAGTAAATTATAAAGGAAGTATTTATGAATTATGTATACATTTAGCATTTACATTACAAAAGGAAAAAAATCCAATTCCACCACCTGAAATAATCCATTTCTTCCTTTCATTGTGCATGTGTAAAGAATGATACTTTTTTAACTTTATTTTTCGTTGCCAAGAATTTTAAACCTCAGTGACTAAATGCAAGGATTTCTGGGTTGTTTTCCATATAGGGTTGTTTGCTCATTCCTGGGGACTAGGTTTGCACAATGAGTGGAATCACTTTATAGTTTTCTGTGTATTTGGTTCGGTGTCGACTGGAGCCAAGAGGTGCCTGCCCTCCCTGAACCCGTGCTCTAGGCTGCATTTTTAAAGGCAGCTTTGCAGATCTTAGGTGGGATTGTGGATGGGCTGGATTTTTTAAATATTTATATCTAAATACTGAAATGATTTTTATATTTATATCTAAATATCTAAATACCCAGTAGCTTAACAAACTGCCTGTAGCTCTCCCTGTTCATGTGCACAGGCTTGTTAAGAGTATTGGATAAGTTTGATCCTTCTACTGGCAGAGCAAGGACGTTCTGCCAAACCATATGGTTAGTTGAGTATAGAGTAAAGGTGAGGAAGACTGCATTCTGGCCTGACCTCTCAGGGTTTCTTTTCCCTATCTGGAGAAAAAGAAGTTGGAATAGGAGAAATGAAAGCTCACGCCAACCCCAAATGCTATGATTTCATTTCAATCTCTCAAACTAGACATGAGTAAGGTGCAGGTATTTGCATCTTCCTGTGATGCCAAGGCCCACTCTTAAAATGTGGACTTGGAATGAAATAATCATGGAGGTGCCAGTCTGTACTAACTCCTGGACAAAAATGACAATGAAAATAAAATGCAATACCAATATAACATTAGGGTTGGATTCTGTGAATCAAATCTTTTTTTGGTTTGTTCTCATTTGGTAATATGAGAAATGAGACACAGTTTGGCCATATATTAATATAATCATAATAATAAACTGCAAAAGGTAGTCTAATAACATTAAACCACTTAAGAAAATAGTTCAACCAAGGAAGATAGAATGTGTTTAATCCAGCAGAAAATCTACAGAGTATAATATGATAATATGACTAATTTATCCTTTATAATAAAAACAGCTTCAAGGTATCTACTAGCTCATAGGAAAATAAGTTGAACTTCATAAATTATATTGCATTTAAAACAAATCAATGACAATTTTTTATTGAGGTATAATTGACATGTAACATTACATTAGTTTCAAGTGTACAATATAATGATTTGATATTTATATCATTACAAAATGATCACAATAAGCCTAATTAACATCTACCACCATATAATTACAAATTTTTTTTCTTATGAGTACTTTTAAGATCTACTCTCTTAGCATCTTTCAAATATACAATATATTATTAACTATAGTAGCCAGGCTGTACATTAGACCTTATAACATTCACTTTATAATGAAAAATTTGTACCTTTTGACCCCTCTCACCTATTTTGCCATTCTCCATCCCTCTCACCTCAGACAACCACCAATCTGTTCTCTATAACCATAAGCTTGGTTTTGTTTGGGTTGGTTTTCATTTTTTTTTTTTTCTGATTTTTTTGTTTGTTTGTTTTAGATTCTACATGTAAGTAAAATCAGATGGTGTTTGTCTTTTTCTGTCTTAACTATTACACTGAAATATAATGCCTCAATATCTGTCCATGCTGTTATAAATGGCAAGATTTCACTCTCTTTTATGGCTGAATAATATTCCACTGTAAATATATATATATATAACATTTACTTTACCCATTCATCTCTCAATGAATACTTAGGTGGTTTCCATGCCTTGGCTATTGTAAATAATGCTGTAATGAACATGGGGATGCATATATCTTTTCACATTAGTGTTTCAATTTCCTTGGATAAATATCTGAATGTTGAATTGCTGGATTATATAGTAGTTCTATTGTTAATGTCTTGAGAAAACTACATACTGTTTTCTGTGGTGGTTACACCAGTTTACATTCCCACGAACAGTGTACAAGGGTCCCCTTCTCTCCACATCCTCACCAGCACTTGTTTTTCTTTGTCTTCTTGATAGTAGCCATTCTAACTGATGTGAAGTGATACCTCATTATGGTTTTGATTTGTATTTCTCTGTAGCTTTGTAATGTTGAGCATCTTTTCATGTATCTGTTGGCTATCTCTATGTCTTTGGAAAAAATGTCTACTTAAATCATCTCGCATTTTTTATTCAGATTTTTTTAAAAGATTTTTTATTTCTTTATTTGACAGACAAAGATCACAAGTAGGCAGAGAGGCAGGCAGAGAGAGAGAAGGAAGCAGGCTTCCTGCTGAGCAGAGAGCCTGATGTGGGGCTCGATCCCACAACCCTGGGATCATGACCTGAGCAGAAGGCAGAGGCTTTAACCCACTGAGCCACCCAGGCGCCCCTATTCAGACTTTTTTATTACCAAGTTGTATAAGTCCTTTTATATGCTGGATATTAACCCCTTAACAAATATATGTTTTACAAATATTTTCTCTGATTCAGTAAGTTGTCTTTTCATTTTGTTGATGGTTGTACATTTACATTACTTAATTTTAAATTGTAAGGTTGAGTATTTTTCATAATTATTTATTATTTATCCTGTCCTAAGAATTGCTTGGCATAGTTTATAATTTCATGGTGTTCTTGACATTTTATATGAGTGTTTTAACCATTTATTTTCAATTAAAATACCTCAGAAGCACTGGACAATCCATGGAGCCCAATAAGTGGTTAGGAGGGTGGCAGTCCTGATGTCATAGATTAAGATTAATAACCTTCTGGTGGGATCAAGGAAATACCAGAGTCTTAGACTTGATGAAATATAGTTTATTGTAAGAATAATACATGCATATTGAAAAAAATTAAAATATAAGACTTTAAAACAGAAAACATCTCCCTGAATCCCAGACCCTACCTCCAGGATTTCATAAATTTTATACACACACACACACACACACACACACACACACACACACACACATATATATATACATACATATATTTCCATTGTTTTACACGTTTTTATATATATTTATGTTATTCTTATATAAGTTGCCTTGTTTTCTGCCTAACACTATTTTTTAAGTTTTTATCTGAATCCCAGTTAGTAGCATACAGGGTAATGTTAATTTCACATGTACAATACAGCGATTCAACACTTTCATACAACATCACAAGTGCCCTCCTTAATCCCCATCACCTATTTTGCCCGTGCCCTCTGTAGCCATCACATTGTTCTTTATAGTTAAAAGTCTGTCCCTTTTTTCCTCTTTTTTTCTCCTTGTTCTTTTGTTTCTTAAATTCCACATTCGAGTGAAATCATATGGTATTTGTCTTTCTCTGACTTATTTCACTTAGCATTATACTCTAGCTCCATCCATGTCATTGCAAATGGCAAGATTTTGTTCATTTTATAGCTAATATTCCATTGTATACATATATCACATCTTCTTTATCAGTCAGTGGACACTTGGCCTGTTTCCATAAATTGGCTGTTGTAGATAATGCTGCTATAAACATCGGGGTGCATGTATTCCCTTGAATTAGTATTTTGGTAGGGATCAGTTCAGCATTATCTACTGAAATCTAACATGTACATACATCTCTAGATCACAGCCGCTTATCTTCATGTTTAACAGGAATGTTGGAATGAATATTCTTTTTTGTATGGATGCCTCTTGGCACATACATATGAATATTTCTGTAAGATAATGGCTTAAAGCTACAAGCTCTAGGTCAGGGGACAATGTGTACATGTTAAATTGCAACAGATAATGCTACGCTGACCCTCTCCAATGAAGATGAATTATTTTGCATATTCAATATTGGCAAGGATGTTCCTATTTCCCATACTGTTGAAATCCTTGAATGTCAGAGAAAAGGAAGGGGAAATCTAAATATATAACCCTCTGAATGACTTGGGTAAAATGAACGCAGACTCCTTTACCAAACTCTTAAATAATTAAATAAGAGTTAGCTCTGAAATCTAAGGGACCAAGATGTGGGCCAATAAAAACACATTCTGCTTCAAACAATGCATAAATTTGAGGAGCTTGTTATCCTCAAAAGGCAGCGTTGTCAGAGAATAAAATTCAATTCAAAATGGATTTGAGGAGAATAAATCTGATAGAAAAGTTAAAAATGGATTTGGGGGAGGGATATGAATAATGACCTTAAATGGCTTCTGAGAAAAACTGGATTCTACCCAATCTCTGAGAAGATGATTTTGACATTCTTTGGTGTATTCTCCCCCAGATCTATTTAAAAAACAGAATATTGTCCTGCATGCCCAGCATTATGTTTAGGTCTTTAGTTTGCTACATGATTAACTACATAATTTACCAAGATAACAGGCAAAATTTAATTGATTTTTAGTTTGTCAAAATAAGTAAGATAACATAAAAGCATAACATTAAAACTCATATTATTGACATGGCTGGCAAATGGAAAACGGTGAAAACTAATCCTTTACTAACTTCTTTATTGCCTAATTCCTCACTTTTGTTTGGCTTTTCTAAAATCAAACATGATTGTTCTGAGACTGAAGAATCCCATTTTCCATAGCTGATGCCATAGCTGATGATTCACTGGAGATTATCTTCTTCAAATTCTTCCACTAGACACAAATCCCTTTTACTTTGGTTTGTAGCCTTCTTTTCATTTTCTGGAGGCCAATTAGGCTAACCTGTTATGACAAACAGTATCTCTTCAGCCCCAGCTTCCTGGTTCCCTTTTCCTTCTAAGAAGGAATGACTAGGCCTTCAAAAGCATATCCAAGAATAATTTTAGGGCCAAAATACACTTTTCCCTAGGATTTAGAAGTTAATACTGCTAATCAGTCAGTCTTAGCTCTTATAATAAAACAAGAAAATGAAATAAAAAGTATACTTATTAGAGAGGAAGACTCTTGAAGCAAATAAGTAATTATAGCAAAGTTTCCAGGGAACAGGTTCAATTATAATAGTCAATTACTTTCTTATGTAACAGCAGTGAATAAGTAAAATTTGAAACTAAACACATTACTATTTACATTAACACCCCAAAAATGAAATACTTAGTTATAAATCTAACAAAATATGTACAAGATCTATATGAAGAAACTTCGAAAACTCTGATGAAAGAAATCAGAGAGCTAAGTAGATGGAAAGATACTCCATGTTCACAGGTAGAAAGACTTAAAGTGGTCATAGCAGTCTCCTCAGATTGGTCTATACACGCAACACAATCTCAATCAAAATGCCAGTAAATTATTTTGTGGATATTCACAAAGTGATTCTAAAGTTTATACAGAGAGGCAAAAGACTCTGAATAGCCAATTCAATATTGAAGAATGAAGCTGGACAACTGACATTTCCCAAGCTCAATACTTACTACAATGGTATAGTAATCAAGACTTTTTGTCAAAAATATTCAATGGAGCATAATAGAGAGTCCAGAAATGGACCCACACAAATCTAGTATGTTGATCTTTGTAAAGGAGCAATGCAATACAATGGAGGAACGATAGTCTTTTCAATAGAAACAACTAGATATCCACATACAAGAAAGTGGGTCTAGACATAGATCTTACATTTCTCACAAAAATTAAAATAGATGTTAGTCTCCATACTAACTAAATATAAAATGCAAAGCTATAAAACTCCTAAAAGTTAACATAAAGAAAATATCTCAATGACCTTGGGTGTGGTAATAAGTTTTTTAGATAAATAACTAAAGGCACAAACCATGAAAGAAAGAATTGATGAGATGGACTACATTAAAATTAAAAAGTTCTGCACTGTGAGAGAAAATGTCAGGAGAATGAGTATACAAGCTACAAACTGAGAGGAAATATTTGCAAAAGAATCATTTGATGAAAGACTATTATCTAAAACATACAAAAAACTCAACACTCAACAATAAGAAAATGACAAACCTGGTTAAACTGTGGACAAAAGACCTGAACAAACACCTTACTAAAGAAAATATATAAAAGCCAAATAAACATGAAAAGATGTTCAATATCATATGTCATTAGAAAATTGCAAGCTAAGGGGCACATGGGTGGCTCAGTCGATAAAGCTTCTGTTTTAGGCTTAGGTAATGATTCCATGGTTCTGGGATGGAGCCCCCCACTGGGCTCCCTGCTCAGCGGGGAGCCTGCTTCTCCCTCTCCCTCTGTCCTTCCCCCAGACTTGTGCTTGCTTACTCTCTTGCTTGTGCTCTGTCTCTCAGATAAATAAATAAAATCTTAAAAAAAGAAAAGAAAATTACAAGCTAAAGCAACAAAGAAATATCACTATACACCTATTAGAATGGCCATATCTGAAACACTGACGAAACCAAATGCTGACAAGGATGAGTAGCAACAGGAATTTTCATTCATTGGTAATGGGAATGCAAGACAGTACACAAATTTGGAAGATGGCTTGGCAGTTTCTGAACAAAATTAAACATACTCTTACCTTATCGTTCTCATTGATATTTACCCAAAGAATCTGAGAACTTATACCCACACAAAACCTGCACATGGATGTTTATAGCAGCTTTTTAAAAAAGTGTTTATTCTGAAAAACAATCTGAGGGTTTTGAAGGGGCAGGGGGTGGGAGGTCGGGGTACCAACCAGGTGGTGGGTATTATAGAGGGCACGGATTGCATGGAGCACTGGGTATGGTGCAAAAACAGTGAATACTGTTACGCTGAAAAAAAAAATAAAAATTTTTTTAAAAGTGTTTATGTATTTATTTATTTGAGAGAGAGAGAGAGAAGAGAGGGGGAAAGCAAAGAGGGAGAGTGACAGGGAGAAGCAGAGAACCCACTGAGCAGAGAGACCAATGTAGGGCTTGATCCCAGGACCCTGAGATCATGACCTGAGCTGAAGGTAAACACTTAATGGACTGAGCCACCCAGGCACCCCCTATAGCAGCTTTGTTAATACCTTTCAAAACTTGAGAGCAATTAAGATGTTCTATTGATATAAAAAGACAAGTGTCTGTCAGGGGATGTGGGGAAGGAGGAATGAATAAGCAAAGCACCGGGAACTTTTAGGACAGTAAACTGTTCTTTATGATTCTACAAGGGTGGAAACATGTCATCCTACATTAGTTAAAACCCACAGAACACACGTCATCAAGAGCATAACCTCATGTAAACTGTCAACGTAATGATATGTGAATAATGTAGGTTCATCAATTGTAACTAGTGTCCTTGTCTGGTGAGGAAATATTGATAGTGGTTGTGCATGTGTAGGGACAGGGTTAAATGAGATTGTCTGTTCTTCTCACTCAATTTTGCTGTCAACCTAAAACTGCTCTAAAAAACTGAATCTATTAAACATTTTTTAAATAAAACTAAAGAAAAAATAATGTGCTCTTCTTCCTTGCTACGACATCATCTGGATAACATTTTCATTTTGTACCCAGGGCTTTTCATTCCAGCTATGCCATCTCAGTGCCAAATCACCAAAACAAACAAAGCGAAACAAAACAAAAAAATGTTTTAAGTAAACACATGCACACTTAACCACTACCACCATTACCATCGGTAACTAACAAAATGTTACAATCATGAAGTCGAAACATTAAAAAATACAGTTGTTTGGAACAACAAAAGATGTTTACAATAGCATCATTTTAATGTTCGAAGAAACATCCATTGACAGTTATTTTGAGTTAAAATTATTTTTTGTACAAATGTGTTATTTTCATCCAGAATTTCAAGGATCAGCATCAGTTGAGCCAATAGTTTTTAACTGTTGGTCTGCAGAGTTAATTTGTAAAGAACCAATACTTAATATATATGGCTTTGTGGCAGTAAGGTCCCTCGCTTTTGTTTTTGTAGTATGAAAGCACTCACAGACATTAGTAAATGAATGGGCATGACTGTGCTAAAATAAACTCTTATTTACATAAACAGATGGCAGGCCTGTTTGACCAGCAGGCTGTAGTTTGTGAAACCCAGATTTATAGAGCAAAGACAGCTAGAACGGCTTTTCCAGTGTGTTATGGCTAACCGTGGAAGAAAATATTAATAATGCTAATCCCATTGAATTTTTTCTTTTTTCTCAAGGGAAGACAACACTCTAATGTCAAGCTCTAAAATTTGGTAACATTTTGTTTTTAAGATTCCTTAGTTATGGTAGTTAAATTCACTGTATCTAAAGTTCACCTTTTTGTTGATTTATATAAATCAAATGATATTTTTAAATACCACTAAAGCTCATACTAAAAAGAATGCTGCTATGATTACTCATAGAATGGGGACTCTCCCAACCAATGAGAAGTTTCTTCATTAGAATGCAAGTATATGTACCTATACGCTGTTCCTTCCTTCTTATTACAGTCACCTGTCAGTGCTCCAAAGATTAATGTCTCTCCCCACCAGAACAGCAGAACCACCCTCCTCCTCCTCCTGCCTGCCCAAGAGCATGTCTCCAGACAGTTTCTACCTTTTCTCCTATATTGCTCTTAATTTTATCCTCTCTACAAGAATATTTCCATCAATGTACTTGCATGCTACTTTTCTCGTGTTTAAAAGCAAAACAAAACAAAATCTCTTCGTCCCATTTTCTCAAACTGCTATGGCCTGTGTCTGCTGTCCTACAGAGATTTGTCTGTGTCCATACTGTCTCTAGGTGCTTTCTGTCCCTAAAACTGTTTTTGTCATGTCCATCAATTCTCTCATGATGTTAACTTCAAAGATGGATTTTTATCTATCTATCTATCTATTTATGTATTTATTTTTAAGACTTTATTTATTTATTTGACAGACAGAGATCACAAGTAGGCAGAGAGGCAGGCAGATAGAGAGGAAGGGAAGTAGGCTCCCTCCCAAGCAGAGAGAGAACGTGATGCAGAGCTCGATCCCAGGACCCCGGGATCATGACCTAAGCTGAAGGCAGAGGCTTTACCACTTAGCCACCCAGGTGCCCCCAAAGGTGGATTTTTAATACCACTGTATTTGACTTCTCCAAACCATTGACATAGGAACCCAGTCTTTTTTCCTGGAAATACTTTTTTCACGTGGCTTCAATCTCGCCATCCACTTGCACTTTCCTCCTACCTAACAGCCCCTCCTTCTTAGCTGCCTTTGTGGCTGCTCCTTTCCCACACACACATCTTCATGTGGAAGTTCTCGGGGCTCCGTCCTTAGACTTCTCCTGTCTATCTAATCCCACTCCCTGGATGATCTTTCCGGTTTCTCAATCTTATATGCCATTTCTACCTTCAGCGTATTTCCAGAATCCAGCTGCTTCTCACCACCTCCATTCCCACCTCCTTGTCAAATCCACTACCTTCCTTTGTCTGAATTGGTGCAATATCCTCCAAAGTCTCTTCTTGCTTCTTCTTCACCTCCTTCTCCTCCCTCTAGGCTTTTCTTAAATGTCATCATCATAGTGGTCCTGTCTTGTCCACCCTGCTTAAAATAACAAGACCCTCCTCAGACCCCCAGCACACACTTTTACCCTTACCCATCTTCAGTCTTCTTCCTGGCAATTTTCAGAATTCAATGGAATTCTCAATTATAATCTAACTGATATGTAATTTGCTTTAAAATTATGTTTATCGTCTGTGCCCTATCTCAAAATATAAGCTCCATCACAGTAGTGATTTTTATGCTCCTATTTATGGCTTCTCCAATCAGACAATAGTGGGTTCTCGATACATTCTTCTGAATGAATGAATTTATGAAAATATTTTGCATGCAAAGATACATTAAAAATCTATAGTCTCAAAATATAGGGTCTTCCAAGTTATTTTATATAACTGCTTGTCTCACTCATTAGACACATACACACACACACATACATCCTATATGAATATAATAATTTACATATGTTAAAAATAAATTTGTATAGTCACATAATTATACACAAATATAATATGTGATAAATCTGCATACATATAAAATAGATATATAGAATATCTATTTATAGAATATATAACTATATATAACATATTTGTATATAATTTATTATACCATAATCTATTATAATATATATATAAAATAAGCAGGTAAATAAAGTATTCTGCGTATATACTGTATTTTGAGACTATTAATTTGATAGGCCAGGTATGCTGCACAAACAAGTCACCCTCAAAATCCCAAGGCTTCACACCACAGAGGATCTTTCTAATTTTACAATGTATGCAACATGAGTCTGTGAGGAAACTAATGCCACATAGTCGCTGAGGCACCCAAGTTGATCTGAAGCTCTCTAGAACATCCCTGGTCACTGTGATAAGGAAAGAGACAAACAGAGCTTTGCAAACTGCTTTTCCATTCTCTAATGCAGATATCAGTTCTGACCACAGGACATTTGCCAGAGTTTCTGATATGGACCTGACTCATTCCAAGATTGCCGAGAAGTAGGTGCAGTGTCGGTGAGTACTGCTATCTTTAACACAACACCTTGCTGTCATATTTCTCTTTGCTATCTCATAATGGCAAGAGATGATGAGCTGTGCAAACTTCTGAAGCCTCTTCAGAGCCTAGGATACATTGCCTAATTTATGACACTGAGATTTCGTTTCAATTCCAGGGCGAACTAGTTTCAAAATGAGAACAATTCAAAACATATAGTGAGCATATAACCAATTAACCAATGTAGCATAGATGATCTAGCCTTTGACATTCTTTATTTTTGAATTTAAGTGAATCTGACTTTAAGCAATGTACATTTTTAAAAATTTAAATTCACTTAGCCAATATATAGTACATCATTAGTTTTTGATGTACCAATGATTCATTGGTTGTGTATAACACTCACTGCTCATCACATCACATGCCCCCCTTAATACTCATCACTCACTTATATACATTTTAAACATTTTTAGTTGAGTAGCATTCAATATAATAATAATATTAATAAAAATAGTATGCATTAATAATTGAATATCTATAGTGCTTCAACCACCTAATATACATTGTCTCATTTAACATTATTTTAACAGTGACTGTTAGAAGACCTTGTTTGACCAAAGAGGAAATTAAAGTTCCAAGAAGTTAAGTGACTCACTAGCTCAAAATCAAATAGCTAATACCTTCCAGAGCTAGTATGCAAACCAAATCTGGCTGATTCCAAAACCAATGCATTCAATCATCTATTTACATTGAAAACTGAAATAGGGTGCATACCTTATGATTGTTGGGGCCGTACAGAGTGACTCTACAGATAAAAGCAATAATTCATTGCCAATATCTAGTAAATTCATAAATTCAAATCAAAAGTTCAATAATAAAAATTAGCCACAATGAAGTAAGTGAACCCCTTTCTTAATATAATATTTTTTAAAAAGATGAAAAAAAAAGAATAATTCCTTCACTCCTTCACTTACCAAATTGTGAGTTAGCCAATAAGCTAGATTTTCAGAAACAAAATAGTCTTCCTATACTATACCTGCCCCTGGGCACATTTAGTTCAATGCACCCCCCATTAATTAACATCTACCTATTTCCTCCTACTGTAACAAATTCTGGATTCAAGTCCACCTTCTAAACTTGAATTTTCTAATCCCTGTTGAAATGTAACCCTATTTCCCCAGGGCACAGCTTCCTAGAGTTAAACAGGAAATGTAACAGCACTCCTCTCCATCTGTTCCTACTCCCTTATGTGGTCTACAGTCCTCTCGTATTTCTTCTCTACTACATTTAGGAATCCCTCAGGTAGTTGTACCTTAGTGCCATCTGCTATCCAGCATTTCTTGCTGTCAAGCCCCTGGGGCCTTTCAAACCCAGAAATGACCTTGATCTGCCGTATTGGAAAAAGTTTATCTTCTCCTAACAGCTCCGCTTTAAAGATGCATAAAGCTGATAGATGTCCTCTAAAATGCCTTAGCTAGGTTCCAGGAATGCTGGGAATTCCTTGTGGAATACCTCCCTTCCTGAGTTCTGTACTGTTAAGGAATCTGCTCGGCCCAACTCCTTCAAAAGGATAACCTGGTATTGGTTTGTCTTTGGACCTTGGATGCTGGCCTGGAAGAATCTTGGTTTGAACCCCCTGCAACCTTCTGTCAAAGCTTCATCCTTCCCCACAGATAGTCTGGCCCTGAGAATACCAAGACCAGCCCTAATTCAATCCATCATGCGGTTTGTCTAGTCTGGCTGGTGAGGAGGAAGGAAACAGTAAGGAGGGAATTCCATATAAAGCTACAGGTATGTGAAGCCAAAGCTATGGACGCTGCGGCTACGTGCCAATGTTGAGCCACAGTCACTTTCCCCTCTCTGCAAGACTGGCTGCGATCAGTCGCTTACTGATAAAATCCAGGTCAAAGATTTGTTTATGGCGGTGTTATTTTGTCTCTGTAGTTCTTGCTGCTTTTCAGCTGCTTATTAATACGGTTGAGTTTGAATGCCTTTATATGGAAAGGACGTCTCCATTGTGTTTGTCCCTTGCCTCTTCAGACATTTGGTCTTGTAAATCTTGCTCTTGATTCCTCTGGGCATTTGTTGCTGAACCCACCAGTGTCATCTTGTGATCACAAGGTCCTAGAGAGATGTTAAGGAAGCTAAGCTTCTGTTTGGTGCCTGGCCTTTTGCTGTAGCCTCCTTTGAGCATGAGACTGTGGGGTTAGGTTAGAGAATGGGCTTGCAAACTGGTCTTCCAGGTACTCACATTAACCCCAGAAGTCATTCTTGACCCTTTCAAATGTGTTTCTTCAATTCCTCTTACTATTTCTTCATTTTTGCCTTCCCTCTCTGCTCTCACATCAGCATTTGGGAGAGAAGCTTTCTTTCTTCTTTTCAGGCTTAACTCCTTCTCTTAGATTTTTCTTCCATCTTAATCTGCTTTTGGAACCTGATCCTGTGCTTCAATCATTCTATCACTGATCACTTTTTCCTTTCTGCCTACAATAAATTCTATCTTCACTATTTTAAAACCCAGAAAATTTCTCTTCGACCATATAACCCCTTAAAGTACTGCTTTATTTCATTTCTTTCTTTTCCCTGGCAACATTTTGAAAGAACAGTCTTTCCCCAGCCCTAATTCATCACTGTTTCAGTACTTCACCTATTGGAAACTAACTTCACCTTAGCCATTCCTCTGAAACCAGTCTCTCAGTGATCAGGAGGGATTACAAATCCAGTGGACTTTTCTCAGAAATGATGGATTCTTTCCAACTTTTGATACTGCTTATAACGGCTTTCTTCTTGAAAATCTTCCTCTCGTTCTGGGACACTATCCTGTCCAGATTTCTTTTCTGCTCTGAGAATTTCTGGTCCCTTCTCTGGCTTATCCATAGACCCCCTAGGTAAGTATTGCCTAAAGGTTTGTCCTCATGTCTTTCTTTCTCTCTTTTTAGCCTCTTCCTTAGTAAGCTCGTTCAAACCCTTGTCATTTGCCCTCTACCAGGTGGGCCAATGCACAAGGCAAGAATATAGAGCATATTAGATAAGGTCTGGAAGGAAGTGGCAACACTTTCATTATTTAAAGATCCTATGATTGTGTATATAGAAAATCCAAGTGACTTTGCTGATGAGTTATTAACCTAAGAGAGTTTAGCAACGTTGCTGGACCCAATGTCAATATCCAAAGTCAAAACAGGTAAAAAATGAGGGGAACGTGGGTGGTAGAGGTAGTTAAGCATTCAGCTCTTGGCTTCAGCTCAAGAATGACCTCAAGGTCTTGAGATCAAACCCTGTGTCAGGTTCAACACAGAGTCTGCCTGAGTTTCTCTTTCCCTTCTCCACTCCCCCCACATTATCTCACTCTCTCTCTCTAAAATAAATAAATAAATCTGTGAAAAAAAACAGGTAAAATGTAATAAATACAATAATAAAAGACATATCACAATAAGAAAATAATACTTAGGTATCTGTTATATATCATCTGTATGTACATGTTTTTATAACATCTCACATTTAAAATTAACAACAGAATATTTTAACAGCTTACTTATTGAGTATTTTTTAAAAGATGATAAGATAAAATGTGGACTCATTAGGATTAATATTTTTGCAACAATTCTTTAATAAATAAGAGGGCAATTGTCAAAACAATTTCTAGAAAATGTTTTGACAAATTAGTTAAAACACTTTTTTAAGTACTAAAGAATCTTGGGTGAACATTTTACATTCAATATATTACTAGCAGTGAAGGTCATAAGTTAGCTCACTAATTTGAATAATGCTGTATTTTACTTAGGAACAAGAAATTTAACTCTCACATATTGTGACTGACTTCCTTAATTTTCTGTTGTTACTTAACATATGGCTTTGTGCTTGTGCATTAATTTTGTACTTATAATTAAACCAATATAATCATTTTCTCAAGAGAATTCTACAGATCAGAAATGTAGAAATAATTTTATGTTTATATTCAGCAGTATAGTGAAAAAATACAAAATGGCCCAAAACTATTTTCCTGCAAATATAATAATAGCTTAATAACTATCCTCATTCTTACTGGTGAGACCCAAGAGGCAGTAAAAGTATTTCTTTCATCAGTTCTAAAACTTTCCCTGAAATCCAGACTTCTATACACATGTGTGTACTCCACACTATTCTAGGATATCAAATAGATGTCTTAACCTCAATAGAGCCAAAACTCTTCCCAGCTGCACTCCACCACACCGGACCTATTCTTTTGCAAATCTTTCCTATCTCAGTATGCTATTGCTTTACCCTTCTAGGAATCAACCCATAGCAACTGTCCTTGATTTTTCTTTTTCTCTAACCTCAATAGCAAAATAATCAGTACATTGCCAGAACTCTGCCTTCAAAATCTACCCAGAATCCCATCTGTTTTCCATGCCTGTTGCCAGCTTGCTTGTCCAAAGTACCATCATCTTTCACTGAGGTGTTCTAACAGATGGGTAAGTGACCTCCTAGCTTTCCTCTTATTCTTCTTTATACATTTTTCATACAATACCCAGAGTTAATTTTTTTCCCCAAAAGTGTAAACCACATCAAATAACTTGACGTCTGCTCTAACCAAAATTAGAAATCCTTTTCTTGGCCTGAGAAGCTTATACAAGCTTGCTTCAGCCAAATTTGCCACTTCTACTGTTGCTCCACTTTCCCCATCCCTTATCCACTAAATTACAGACGCAGCAATCATCCCCTTGCTTTTCTGATACCACAAGCCTTGGGGCTTCTGAATTTACTACTCCTTCATTCCTGTTCTTTCTGATCATTACTGGTTGGCATTTTATCTTATCCCCTCTAAGATGTTGCCCCTTTAGGAATCCCTTTCCTGACCCCTGAAACAACAGTACTACTACTTGTCATGCTACATCTCATGGTGCTAGCCTTATTTTATTTCTTCCCACCTCCAATCACTATATGCAATTATCTTGTCAATTTTCTTGACTACTTGTTGACTATCTTACCCTAAGGAGAAATGATGCTTTACAGAAGAGGAAGACTATCTATCTTGTTCACTACTTTATTCCCAGGTCACAAAACACCACACATCTCATCAAACACAGGTCCTTAAAACACTACCTGGGCCCTCAAAATAGTTTGGTTAAGAAGTGACTTTTTAAATTTTTTTCTTTCTCTTTAAGATTTTATTTATTTATTTATTTGACAGAGAGAAACACAATGAGAGAGGAAACACCAGCAGGGGGAGTGGGAGAGGGAGAAGTAGGCTTCCCGCTGAGCAGGAAGTCTGACATGGGGCTCAATCCCCGGACTCCAGTATCATGACCTGAGCAGAAGGCAGACCCTTAAGGACTGAGCTGTCCAGATGCCCCAAAAGTGACTTTTTTAAAAAAAAAAATCAGTTGCCAGAATATGATCTCTGACATTGCTACTTTTAATATTTTTGTACATTCTATCTATTGTAATAAAACATGAGACTCAGAAAGACAGCTTAAAGGATGTTTAAAGAATAAACAGGGTTAACTATGAAATATCTATAACATTTATCATTTAAAATACATGTGTGTATGGGTATGTGAATACATATATAAGCATTTATTATATGCACACACATATATTCACATATAACCAGGATTTAACCAATATTTAGATCTAGAATATGAGGGGCGCCTGGGTAGCTCAGTGGGTTAAAGCCTCTGCTTTTGGCTCAGGTCATGGTCTCAGGGTCCTAGGTTTGAGCCCCTCATTGGGCTCTCTGCTCAGCAGGGAACCCGCTTTCCTCTCTCTCACTCCACCTGCCTCTCTGCCTACTTATGGTCTCTCTCTGTCAAATAAATAAATAAAAATATTTAAATTAAAAAAAAAAAGATCTAGAATATGTAACACTATAGTTTTTGTGTAAATAAAAATTAGTTAACTACTTGGGGGAAAAATCCATTTATTTCACTTCTTAAAACTAGATTCACTTTGGTATGTCAAAAAGTTGAATATAAAAATGAAATCTCAAGATATTGAATGAAAATCTGGACTCAATGAAAATCTAGCTCAGGATGAGGAAAGGTTTTGAAGCATCAAAAAATAATGAAAATAAAAAACAGATGTCACAAAGTATAAGATTGTTGGATTTAGTCACATAAAAATTTAAATTTCTGTTTATTAAAAATATTACTTAGGTCAAATTAAAAACAAATACTGACTGGGAAAAATATTTTAAAAATTATGATAAAATGTTTAATATACTTAATATTAATATTAGTCTTATAAATCCAAAAGAAAAATAATTTAAGTATGAGAATTATCAGATTTATAAAAATAGAACCACATGTATATGGAAAAGATATTTACTATCACTAGTGAAAGACACTATATGTGTGATCAGATACACATGGTGAAATTATAAATTTATCAATTTTTTTTTCTGGAAAAAATAGCAAACTGTATAAAAAGTTCTCACAATTTCTTACCTTAGACCTATTCTACTTTTGTTCCTTTATCTTAAATAAATGAAGATGCACAGATTTAAGTTTAAGGGGGTTTGCTGGAGAGTAACATAAAATATCAAAATGGGACAGGGTGCTTGGGTGGCTCAGTGGGTTAAAGCCTCTGCCTTCGGCTCGGGTCATGGTCCCAGGGTCCTGGGATTGAGCCCCACGTCGGGCTCTCTGCTCCACAGAGAGGCTGCTTCCTCCTCTCTCTCCCTGCCTGACTTGTGATCTCTGTCTGTCAAATAAATAAATAAATAACATCCTTTAAAAAATATATATCAAAATGTGAAAACATCTAAATAACCCACAATTAGGGAACTTCTTAAAAATAATGCCCCATCATGGGCTGCCTGGGTGGTTCATTGGGTTAAAGCCTCTGCCTTCAGCTCAGGTCATGATCTCAGGGTCCTGAGATCAAGCCCCACGTCAAGATCTCTACTCAGCAGGGAGCCGGCTTCCCCGCCCCTCTGCCTGCCTCTCTGTGTACTTGTGATCTCTCTCTCTCTCTGTCAAATAAATAAATAAAATCTTTTTAAAAAAAAAGAAAAAAATAATGCCACATCAACAGAAGACTATCGAAATAATACTTTTGCAGAACTTTTAACAACAGGACAGGGAGTTTTCAATATCACATAGATTTTTAAAAAGTATTCATTAGGTCCATCTATTAAAAATTACTCTGGAGAAGCTAAGTTAAATTGTAATGACAAAAATATCCCCAAATTTCATGATTTAAATGAGAATTTATTTGATACCCTCACTACATGTACAAAGGGAGTCAGCATAGGGTATTTGTTTATAGTAGTCACTTGTGGACCTGGGCTGATAGAGGATCCATCTCAACAAACAGATGTTTCTATGAGCATCGTGGTGGACAAAAAGAACCATGAGAAATCATACTTCACTTTCGTTCACATATTGTGGTTAAAATAAGTGACATGGGCCCATCTACCTTGAAAGTGTGGGGGGAAATGCAAAACCATGCATATCCCAGAATAGCTTTATGTTTCCCAAGTTTAAAAAATATATTTTGAGGGCACCTGGGTGGCTCAGTAGGTTAAGCTGCTGCCTTCGGCTCAGGTCATGATCTCAGGGTCCTGGGATCGAGTCCCGCATAGGGCACTCTGCTCCGCGGGGAGCCTGCTTCCTCCTCTCTCTCTCTCTGCCTGCCTCTATGCCTACTTGTGATCTCTCTCTGTCAGATAAATAAATAAAATCTTTTAAAAAATATATATTTCGAAAAACTCTTTGATGGGGTTGTAGTTCTACTGTTGTGTGGTGGGCTCAGAAATATTCATTTTATGATTTTGCTTCAGACTCTACATAACTACCACCAGTATCAGATATTACATCTAAATAAAGAATACAGTTGAAAATGAAAAAATAAAAATATTCACATGATTAGACCAGGAAATTGAGGTGTAGAGAGGCAGCCACTAACTTGGCACTGTTTTATATCTCAGTTCCCCTGGAATTATTATGCTACATTGTCCCAATTTTTTTGAAAAGAAAAACATATATATTTATATATAATCTTCATACACCATGGCTACGACCCTATTAACAATTGCTTGAACTACACATTTATTGCCATTCTATCTGACTTCATTCATTAATTCATTGATTCATTCAGTCATTAACTCACTCACTAAACATTTGTGTAGCACATTTAAGTCAGGCACTAGGTTAGGTTTTGAGGATATAATAATAAAAAGAACAACTTCAATTTGTTGCAGTTGCAATAGCCATGAAATAAAATTTTTCATAAAATTATGAAAAAGGTAAAGTACAATAATAAAATCAAACCCATTATTCTCTATAAGAAAACATGATAAAATCTGCTTAGAGGGGTTGGGAAAGAACTTTATGACTTATGATGGGACTAATAACTCATCTGGTACTGAAGAATAATTTGGGTATCACCTTAGGACATGGAAGAAAAGATATCCTGTGGGGTAGAAGTAGCACATTTAGATGTATGGAAACATGAATATCCCTAATGTAGACTGATATAAAGAGAGGACAAGTTTTAAAAAGAGAAAGAACACCAGAATATGGTGGGCTGAATTCTTTTAAAGTGAGAAAAAAGATTATTTATTTCTTTCGTTTTCTTCATGTAAACTCTGTGAGTCTTCAAATGAGTTCAGATTTGTATGTTATTCCAAGAAATTTGTTTTTGTTTTGTTTTTTAAAATCTCTTTTTTAAATTATTTGTTTATTTGAGGTAGAGAGAGAGAGAGTACAAGCAGGGCAGAGGGTTAGAGGGAGAGGGAGAAGCAGACTCCCCACTGAGCAGGGAGCCTGATGTGGGGCTTGATCTCAGGATACCAGGATCATGACCTGAGCTGAAGGTAGCCTCTTAACCAAATGAGCTATCCAGGTGCCCGTGTTTTGTTCTTTAATATATAAATTCACTGAAGGAGTTAAAATAGGGAGTAACACAGTGACTGATATATGGAACTTAAGATCACTTTGACAGTCATTGGATGATGGATTAGCTAAAAGCAAAACTAAGCTGGGATAACAATTAGAAGGACATTATAATAGTTCTGGGGGAGAGTACAGTGAAATCCTAAACTAAATGGAAGCAGTGGTGACAGACAGCAGAAGTATTGGGGGATAAATTTAGGGTATAAAATGGTAATTATTCAAATGAGGAACATGGGGTGTAGTTTGCAGCATGAATGATTAAAGGGGAGGGCAAACTTAAAGATATCCCTGAGATTCTGAATTTGATAACCAAATGGAATTTTAGTGCCGATGATCATGAGATAAAATGTAGAAGGAGGGAGAGGCCAGCAAGCTGTCATGTTTAGGAAGGGCTAATGAAGACTTCTGCATAAGATATAGGGAGTAAATGTACTTGTAGGGCGTTGTTTAGATTAATTTTGGTCAATCTTTTAATCCATTCACACAGACAAAACAAATTGAGTCTTATTAACTCTTGGCCAA
The DNA here is from genome assembly GCF_964662115.1 of Mustela nivalis. Classification (NCBI taxonomy): domain Eukaryota; kingdom Metazoa; phylum Chordata; class Mammalia; order Carnivora; family Mustelidae; genus Mustela; species Mustela nivalis. Next base: position 53,887,058 of record NC_139021.1, read on the forward strand.
TATGATGGTGCAGCTTCACAATTTTTCAGGTATATTCCTGAAAGATACTATGAAAGGAAAATCTTCTCACTGAGCAGAACTGGAACAGTTCACCTAGTTGTCCATTTTCTTTGGAAAGCAAAATAGTTAAAGGTATGAATCTATATAGTTTCATGGGCTGAGGCCAGCAGGATTTGGAAGGAACATACTTGAGAAAGTAAAAAAGAGGTCTAGGGAAGAGGCATGTGGATGGACCTTTATCAATGGGCAAAATAAATGAAGATATTTGTGTCCCATGTGAACCTTCACCAAAGGATAACCTTAGCAGAGAAATATGTTAACAATCAAGCATATAGGATAGGCCCACTGCATGGATACCAGTTGCTTTTTTCTCCAGCCATTCCTGTCATGACCCTGAGCCAAAATCAAGAGTTGGATACTAACCAACTGAGCCACCCATGTGCCCCAATGTGGTCATGTTTTTGATTTCAGCTTGACCAGGCTTCAGACCCAGGATTTCAAATACAAATCTAGGTATTAGTGTGTAGGTATTTTTGTAGCTGTAATTAAAGTCTATAATTAATTGACTTGATGTAAGGGAGATTATTTTAGATAATCTGGCTGGACCAGATCCAATAAATTGAAAGGCTTTAAAAGCAGAACTGAAGTTTTCCTGAGAAAAGAAATTCTGCCTGAGGACAATAGTTACAGCTTATGCCCAAGAATCCCAGTCTGCTTTTCTTAGTGGCTACTTAGTAGGCATTGGTATTGCCTAGGCTTGCCTCATAAGCTAACTACTGTAATAACTTTCTCTGTATATCTTCTAATAGTTCTGTTTCTCTGGTTGAACCCTAACTGATGTAGGCAGGAAGCACCTGCCTGCTGTTATTACAACTTAGAATATATACCACAGGCATGAGCAAACTGTGGGACTAGACTGAATCTGACATGATAACAATAAAAAAACTCAAACAAAACTGAAATATATCCTTTATGCATAGTTTGATCAAATTTGTCTTTTTTTTCTGGGAGCCTTTTTCTAAAACCTTCAGTTGTGGAAAATTAAGCAAAAGATTGCAAAGATTGCAAAGATTGGCATGTTGCCTTGTGAATTATTGAATCTATCAATTATTGAATTTGTTTTCTATAAACTCATTTGTAAGTTAACTTAGCTTGTCTAGTATGAAGCCAGGTTCAGATTCATTTTTTTATCTGGCAAATTTCAGGAAGCATTTTATTTGATCAGTGATGGAGGGCAACTAAGTCCTCTGCTTGGCTTTATCAGGATTTCATTAAATTGTCTCTGAGATTTTCACATTTATAAATAAATAATATTGGGGTGGCCGGGTCGCTCATTTGGTTGAATGTCCAACTCTCGGTTTCAGACCAGGTCATGATCTCGAGGTCGTGAGATGGAGCCTGGTGACAGGCTTCAAGCTCTGCTCAGAATCCGCTTGAGATTCTTTCTTTCCCTCTGCCCCTCCTCGCACTATGCTCATGTGGTTGCACACTCTCTCTCTCTCTCTCCCTCTAAAATAAATAAATAAGTCTTTAAAAAAAAAAAAAAGAAGAAGAAGAAAATTAGAATATTTTTGGTCTTGCTGAAATAGTTTTCATTTTTTTTGGCTTTTTAAAAATGATTTTATGATTTTAAATGGTTTTACACTATGGTGGTTTAGCTGTTGACCTTATCTATGATAACTATAATATAACTTTCCGTATTTCCTTTAACTAGTAATAATGATGCCAACACATGTTGAAGATTTACAACATTTAGGTGCTTTGTTAAATTCACTATAGTGATTTAATCCTCACAAAACTCCTTTGAGGTAGGTACTGTCATTATTCCCAATTTACAGATGAAAAGTATAGGCACAGGGAAGGGAAGCAACTGGCCATAGGTCACAAAGTTAACAGACTCAGCTCTGTATAACTAGAACTCATACACTTAACCACTATGGGTTACTGCAATTAATTTAAAAGCAAAAGGAAATTAAGCTTTTTTTTTTTAAATTTCATAATTGGTTAATGTCTGATGACTGATTTTTAGAATGAATAAATTAAATGTGAGTATTACTCCCTCAAAAAGTAAACAAAACTGGCTAATTTTTGTTTGGTAGGCACCAGATTTTTTCCCCAAAGTTTGATAATGCATAATAAAGTATTCTCATTCCTGATTCATAATGTGACGCAGAATATATTCTATTTTCAAATTTCTAAGAACAATCAAATCATTTTCTTGACTTAGCAATATTTTAATAGTAGAAGAAAGGTATTCTGATTGGCTTGTTTCTCTTTCTTTCCTTCCCTTCTTTCCTTTCTTCTTTGCTTCTATTATTTCATTTTTGAAGAGTACTTGTGGGTGTTTCCCTTACCTGGTTTTAGAAATGCATAGTTTTCTTAAAGTCAAGATGTGCAGACAAAAGGGATATAAATATGTGGCATCTGCATCACCTTCCAGTTAGAGATAGTTGTATATAAATGTGTCCTTGTTAGCTATCATAAAATCTAAAGCCTGAGGTGATCAAATGATTCAAAGCCATGTACCCTCACAAATAGATGAGATAAGGAATGCTACCCCCAACACACCATGAAATTTAGGACAGCTAGTAAGAACACGTTTTCAGGAGTCAAACCGCCTAGTTTCAAATCCTGATTCACCCCCAACACTCCCAACTATGTGACTGCAGCCACTCAGAGAATTTCTTTCCTCTTCTGTACCTTAATAGTAGTACTTCCCTCATAGATGTGCAAAAATTGAATGAGGTAATATATGTGCGATACTGAGTATACTATGTGGCACATAAAAATAATTCAGTAGAGGTTAGCTTAAATAAGGGAAGAGAAAGATTAAGAGTTGCTTTCAATCCTGAGGGATCTGGGTTTTTTTGTTTTGTTTTGTTTTTTAACAGATTAAGGTGAGTTTGAAAGGCTTTAGGATAGACATGGTATTTCGTAATTATCCTGAGGCTCTTACTTGGCATTCTACCTGCTTATTTACTTTTACTTCTCTGTGTCACCTTCTCCAATTTCCATGAGCTGGGACAAGGACTCAGTTATTCTCTCTTATATTCTCACCATGGCCACCACGTGCAACATGTAATATAGAGTTTGTGGAAAGAAAGATGACTAGACAGTGTTAGGGTGCTTTTAACTACTCATTTTATGCCCAAAATTTAATAGATAATCTTTCAACAGAAGATCATGACATGTTTATTTTGTTTTCTTTTTTAAGTTTATTTTCTAACTTTTTATTTTAAAATAATTTCAGAATTAAAAGAAGTTGCGGATAGTACAGGAAGTCCCAAGCATCCTTCATCCAGTTGTCCCTCAATAGTCATCACACACCATCAAACCCAGGAAACTGATGCTAGTACAAAGTAGATGTGCCCATATGCTATTTTATCACTTTTGACAGTTTGTAAAACTACCACAATCAAAATGTAAAGCTATTTTATCACCACAAAGGTCTCCCTCATTTTACCATTTCATGGTCACTCCCATTTCCTTATTTTTCCTTCCTTAGTCCCTGGAAACCACTATTTTCTTCTCCACCTCTATAATTTTGATTTTGAGAGTGCTATCTAAATATAATCAGAGACTATGTGATTTTTTTTTTAAAGTTGAATTTTTTTCATTTACCACAGTGCCCTTGAGATCTAAGTTGCTGCATATATTAATAGTTTTCCTTTTTAGTATTGAATAGTATTCCTTGATATGGATGTACCATAGCTTATTTAACCATTTTTTAATTTAAATTCAATTAGCCAAGGTATAGTACATCATTAGTTTTTGATATATTGTTCAATGATTCATTAATTCAGTATAACACCTAGTGCTCATTTCACGCGCTCATCGAAGGATCTAGATTGCTTCTGGTTTTTTTTACCTGTTACAAATAAAGGAACTATGAAATTTGGGTATGTAGTTTTTTATGTGGATATAATTTTTAATGTCTTTGGAATAAGTATCCAGGAGTGGAGTGGGGTCATTTGATAAGTATATGTATAGTTTTACAAGAAATCATTAAACTATTTTTGCAAGTGGCTGCACCATTTTACATTCCCATAAAGCAAAACATGAGAGATTCAATTTCTTCACATCCTTGCCAGCTATTTCCCCACAGTATTATCAGCATTGACATTTTACCAGTATGAGAAATTTAGAAAACTTATTTCTGCTTACATCCTTATGAACTTCACCATTTCAAAGCATCTTAAATATTTCCTGTATATATATTGCAAACCACATCAGATAATTTTTATTTCAACTGTCAAGTACAATTAAGAAAACTCTAGATAAGATGGCAGAGGAATAGGGTCACCCTAAGCTGGCCTCTTCAGGCTAGATAAAGATCAGATTATTCTGAACATCCACAACAGTTTATTCCTCCTCCATGAGCTAAACAGTGCTGAGTGCAGAACAGAGACACTACACCAAGCCCTGGCCCACTACCCCCCTGCAGGTACATCTCCACTAGGGCAATTCCAATTCTCCTGTGAAACAGAACAATAGGTCCCTCCCCAGAAAACCAGCAGAAGCCTGTCACTCACAACAAGTCAGCTTATTATAGAATGTTGCAATGCTTCAACTTTAGGGAAACAGGATTTAGTGTCCTGAGGTTCTTTTTTTTGTTGTTACTTTTCTTTTTCTTCTTATTGTTTTTTTTTGTTTGTTTGTTTTTTGGATACAGAAAGAACATCTTTAAATGTTTTATTTTACCTTATTCTTTTAATTTTTAATTTTGTTTCTCTTATTTTTCTTTTCTTTCTTTCTACCTTTTTTTTCTAACAAACTTTTCATAACAAGCAAACCAAAACACACCTAAGATCTAGATTCCTGTATGTTTTTTATTTTTTCATTTTTTCTTATTTCTATTTCCTTTTTCTATTGTTCCTTTCTTTCTTTCTTTCTTTCTCTCCAAAATACGAAGACAGGAGAATTCACTCCAAAAGAAAGAACAAGCAGAAATGATGGCCAGAGGTTTAATCAATGCAGATAAAAGTAAAATGTCTGAACTAGAATTTAAAGCAATTATAAGAATATTAGCTGGGCTTGAAAGAAGCATAGAGAATCCCTTACAGCAAAGATAAAAGAACTAAAGTCTGGTCATGTCAAAATTAAAAATGCTACAACCAAGATACAGTCCCCACGTGGAGGCCATAAAAATAAAGATGAATCAATCAGAAAAGTGAATCAGTGCTATAGATGATAAAGTGATGGAAAATAAGGAAGCCAAAAAGAAGGGGGAGGGGAACCTATTGAATCACAAAAGTAGACTAAGGGAACTCAGTAATTTCATAAAGCAAAGCAATATCTCTATTATAAGAGTCCCAGAAGATGAGGAACAGGAGAAAAGGGCAGAAGGTTTATTTGCACAAATTATTGTTGAGTACTTCCCTCATCTGGGGAAGGAAACAGACACTCAAATACAAATCCCTTCAAAATCATCAAAAATAAATCAATGCCTACATACTATAGTGAAGCTTTCAAGTTACAAAAATAAAGAGAAAACCCTTAAAGCACTCAGGGCAAGAGGTCCTTAACCTACAAGGATAGATTCATAAGGCTGGCCGCCAATCTGTCCACAGAGACCTGGTAGGCCAGAAAGGATTTGCCTGACATATTCAATGTGTAAATGGGAAAAATATGCAACCAAGAATACTTTATCGAACAAGTCTGTCATTCAGAACAGAAAGGTAAAGAGTTCCCAGGACAAACACAAACTAAAGGAGTTTGTGAACACTAGACCAGCCCTGCAAGAAATATTAAAGGGGATACTTTGAACAGAGTAACAAAGACCCAGAAAGGAACAGAGATGATCTGCAGAGACAGTGACTTTATAGGTAATGAAATAGCAATAAATTCATATCTTTCAATAATATTCTGAATGTAAATGGACTAAATACTCTAATCAAAAGACATAGGATATCAGAATGGATTAAAAAAAAACAACATCATCAAAATGCTGCTTGCAAAAGCCCCACATTGTGTTCTTTATTCAGCAGGGAGACTGCTTCCCCCTCTCTCTCTGCCTGCCTCTCTGCCTACTTGTGATCTCTCTCTCTGTCAAATAAATAAATAAAAATCTTTTTAAAAATGCTGCTTGCAAGGACTCATTTTAGATCCAATGACACTTCTAGATTGAAAGTGAGAGAGTGACGACCATTATCATGCTAATGGACATCAAAAGAAAGCTGGAGTAGCCATCCTTATATCAGAAAAACTGGATTTTAAGAAAACAGTAAAAAAAAAAAAACAACCCAAGAGGCAATTCGTGGAATGGGAGAAGATATTTACAAATGCATTACAGATAGAGGGCTCATATCCAAGATCTATAAAAAACTTCTCAAAGCTCTACACCCAAAGAACAAAAAAAATTAAGTCAAAAAGTGGGCAGAAGACATGAACAGACACTTCTTCAAAGAAAACGTATGAATGGCTAAGAGACACACACACAAAAAAAATGTTCAACATCATTAACCATCAGGGAAATTCAAATCAAAACCACATTGAGATACCACCTTACACTAGTTAAAATGGCAAAAATTAACAAGGCAGGAAACAACAAATGTTGGAGAGGTTGTGGAGAAAAGGGAACTCTCTTACACTGTTGGTGGGATTGCAAGTTGATACAGGTACTTTGGAAAACAGTATGGAGGCTCCTCAAAAAGTTAAAAATAGAGCTACCCTATGACCCAGTAATTGTGCTACTCGGTATTTACCCCAGAGACACAGATGTAGTGAAAAGAAGGGGCATATGCACCCCAATGTTCATAGAAGCAATGTCCACAATAGCCAAACTGTGAAAGGACCCAAGATGCCCTTCAACAGATGAATGTATAAAGAAGATGTAGTTCATATGTACAATGGAATATTACTCAGCCATCAGAAAGGATGAACACCCAAATTTTGCATCAACATGGATGGAACTGGAAGGGATTATACTAAGTGAAATAAGTCAGGCAGAGAATGACAAGTATCCATATGGTTTCACTTATATGTGGAACATAAGGAATAGCGTGAACGACATCAGGAGAAGGAAGGGAAAAATGAAGTGGGGGAAATCAGAGGGGAAGATGAACCATGAGAGACTATGCACTCTGGGAAACAAACTGAGGGTTTCAGAGGGGAAGGGGGTGGAGGGATGGGTTAGCCCAGTGATGGGTATTAAGAAGGGCATGTATTACAATGAGCACTGGGTGTTATAGGAAATAATGAATCATGGAACACTACAATAAAAACTTGGGGTATCTTGGTGGTTCAGTGGGTTAAGCCTCTGCCTTCAGCTCAGGTCATGATCTCAGGGTTCTAGGATTGAGCCTCATATTGGGCTCTCTGCTCAGTGAGGAGCCTGCTTCCCCCACTCTCTCTCTGCCTGCCTCTCTGCTTATTTGTGATCTCTGTCTGTCAAGTAAATAAATAAAATCTTTTAAAAAATACTAATGAAGTACTGTATGGTGACTAACATAACAGTAAAATAAGTAAATTTTTTTAAAAAAGAAGAAAAACTAGATTTTAAACCAAAGACTATGATAAGAAATGAAGAAGGACACTATATCATAAAAAAGAGGCCTATCCCACAAGAAGACTTAACAATTGTAAATATTTATGCACTTAACAAGGCACATAAGCCAATTATATAAAACAAATCACAACAAAACTAAAGAAACTCATTGATAATAATACATAAGAGTAGGTGACTTTAACACCCCACTCACAGTAATGGTCAGATCATCTCAGCAGATAATCAACAAGGAGACAAGGGCTTTGAATGACACACAGAACCACATGGTGGACTTAACAGATATATTCAGAATTCATCCTAAAGCAGAAGAATGCACATTCTTCCTGAATGCACATGGAACAGTCTCCAGAATAGATCACATACTGGGTCACAAATCAGGTTTCAACCAGTACAAAATGATTGAGGCCATACCATGCTTATTTCTAATTAAAATACTATGAAACTTGAAGTCAACCACAAGAAGAAATTTGGAAGGACCAAAAATACTTGGAGGTTAAAGAACATCTTATTAAGGAATGAAAGGGTCAACCAGGAAATTAAAGAAGAATTTTAAAAAATATCTGGAAGTAAATGAAAATGAAAACATGACAGTGCAGAACAATTGGGACGCTGCAAAGGCAGTCCTAAGAGGGAAGTTTATAGCAATACAGGCCTTCTTCAAGCAATAAGAAAAGTCTCTAATTCATATCCTAACCGTACACCTAAAAGAGCTTGGAAAATAACAGTAAATAAATCCCAAATCCAACAGGAGAAAAGAAATAATAAATATTAGAGCAGAAATCAATGAAATAGAAGCCAAAAGATGAGTAGAATAGATCAATGAAACTAGGAGCTGATTCTTTGAAAGAATTAATGAAATTGATTACCCTCTAGACAGACTTATCAAAGAGAAAATAGAAAGGACCCAAATAAATAAAATCATAAATGAAAGAGGAGATATCACAACCAACACTGAAGTAATACAAATAATTACAAGAACAGATTATAAGCAACTATATGCCAACAATTTAGTCAATCTGAAGAAACGGATGTATTCCTGGAAATACGTAAATGACCAAAACCGAAATAGGAAGAAACAGAAAACCTGAACATAACCATAACCAGCAAAGAAATGGAATCAGTAATCAAAACCCTCCCAATAAACAAGAATCCAGGAACACATAGCCTCCTAGAAGAATCCTACCAAACATTAAAAAAGAATTAATATCTATTCTTCTGAAGCTGTTTCAAAAAATAGAAATGGAAGGAAAACTTCCAAACTCATTCTATGAGGCCAACATTACCTTGATCCCAAAACCAGACAAAGACCCCTCCAAGAACTACAGACCAATATCCCTGATGAGCGGGGATGCAAAAATTCTCACCAAGATATTAGCCAATATGATCCAACAGACATTAAAAGGATTATTCACCACAACAAAGTGGGATTTATTCCTGGGATGCAAAGTTGGTTCAACATCCACAAATCAATCAATGTGATACACCATGTTAATAAAAGAAAGAACAAGAACCATATGATCCTCTTAATAGAGCAGAAAAAGCATTTGAGAAAGTACAGCATCCTTTCTTGATTGAAACTCTTCACAGTATAGGGATAGAGCGACTACCCCTCAATATCATGAAAGCCATATAGAGAAGTCCACAGTGAATATCATACCCAATGGGGAAAAACAGAGCTTTTTCCCTAAGGTCAGGAATATGACACAGATGCCATTCTCACCACTATTATTCAACATAGTATTAGAAGTCCTAACCTCAGCAATCAGACAACAAAAAGAAATAAAATGCATCTATATAGGCAAAGAAAAAGTCAGTTTCACTCTTCATGGATGGCATTCCATATACTAACAGTCAAGCAACGGAAAGAGAAATCAAGGAATCAATCTTATTTACAATTGCACCCAGAAGATATTTAGGTATAAACCTAATCAAAGAGGTAAAATATCTGTACTTTGAAAACTATAGGGAAATTAAGAAAGAAATTGAGGAAGACACAAAGATATGGAAAAACATTCCATGCTCATAGATTGGAAGAACAAATATTGTTAAAATGTCTATGCCACCCAGAACAATCTACACATTGAATACAATGCCAATCAAAATATTATCAACATTTCTCACAGGGCTAGAACAAATAATCCTAAAATTTGTAGAGAAACCAAAAAAGGACCCCAAATAGCCAAAGGAACACTGAAAAAGAAAACTAAGCTGATGGCATCACAGTTCCAGACTTCAAGCTATATTACAAAGATGTAATCATCAAGACAGTATGGTACTGGCACAAAAACAGACACATAGATCAATGGAACAATAGAAAACCCAGAAATGGGCCCTCAAACTCTATGGTCAACTAATCTTTGACAAAGCAGGAAAGAATACCTAATGGAAAAAGGAAAGTCTATTCAACAAATGATGTTGGGAATATTTGACAGCCACATGCAGAAGAATGAAGTAAACTCAAAATGGATGAATGATCGGAATCCATCAAAATCCTAGATAAAAACACAGGCAGTAACTTCTATGACCTCGCCTACAGCAACTTCTTGCTAGACATGTCTTCAAAGGCAAGGGAAACAAAAGTAAAAATGAACTATTGGGACTTCATCAAGATAAAAAGTTTCTGCACAGTAAAGGAAATAGTCCACAAAAATCAAAAGACAACCTACAGAATGGGAGAAGATATTTGCAAACGTCTTATCAGATAAAGGACTAGTATTCAAAATCTATAATGAACTTATCAAACTCAACACCCAAAAAACAAAGAATCCAGCCAAGAAATGGGAAGAAGACATGAACAGACATTTCCCCAAAGAAGACATACAAATGGCTAACAGACATGTGAAAAAATTCTCAACATCACTTGGCATCAGGGAAATACAAATCAAAACCATGACAAGATACCACCTCACAATGGGCAGAATGGCTAAAATTAACAAGTCAGGAAACAAGAGATATTTGCAAGGATGCAGAGAAAGGGGAACCTTGTTACACTGCTGGGAATGCAACCCAGGGCAACCATTCTGAAAAACAGTATAATGGTCCTTAAAAGTTAAAAATAGAACTACCCTATGACCCAGCAATTGTACTTCCTGGTATTTATTGAACAGAATCAAAAATAGTAATTTGAAGGGGCTCCAGTGTTTATAACAGCCATGTCTAAATAGCCAAAACAAGAAAAGAGCCCAGATGTCCATAAACAAATGGATAAAAATGGATTTAAAAAGATATGGTACACATACACAATGAAATATTACTCAGCCATAAAAAAGAATGAAATCTTCCCATTTCTATGATGTGGTTAGAACTATTATGCTAAGTGAAATAAGTCAGTCATAGAGAGACAAATATCATACACTCACATGTGGAAGTTAAGAATCAAAATGGATGAACATAGGGGAAAGGAAGGAAAAATAAGCTAACAACAGAGAGGGAAGCAAGCCATAAGAGACTCTTAACTATAGGAAACAAACCTGATAGCAGGGTGGCTGGAGAGGAGGTCAGCAGGGAGAATGGAGTAACTGGGTGATGGGCATTAAGGAGGACACTTGATATAATGAGCGCTGGGTATTATATGCAACTGATGACTCACCAAATTCTACTTCTGAAACTAATAGTACACTATGTGTTAACTAAATTGAATTTATATGGAAAAGAGGGAAAACTCCAGAGAAGAAGGAAAGTATATTGTTTTTACCCAAGTTCTTACTCTTTCTATTATTCTTTCTTTTTGATATTCCAAGATTCCTGCTTCTTTCATTTCCTGCCTCCATAGATAACTTCCTTTAGCTAGTCTTTTAGAGTATGTCTACTGGCAACCATCTTAGTTGTCCTTCATCTGAGAATGTCTTGATTTACCCTTTATTCCTGAACAGTAATTTTTGTTAAGTATAGAACTCTAGATTGTCAATTCCAGTGTTTCTGTACTTGAAAAATATTGTGCCACTTTCTTCTGGGGTCCACGGTTTCTGATAAGAAATTTGCTGTAATTTAAGCGATGTTTCCTCTATTAATAAGGTAAAGTTTTTCTTTTGCTGTTTTTAAGGGGTTTTTTTCATCCTTAGTTTTCAAAAGTATGATGATGAATTGTGTTGGCATAAATTTCTTTGGATTTACTCTGTCTTGTGGTTTATTCAGTGTTTGAATCTTTTATGAATTTTGTCAAATTTGGGTAATTTTTAGCCATTATTTCTTTGAATCCTTTTCCAGTCCCATTTTCATTCTTTTCTGTATTTAAGATTTCAAGAACATAAATATTAGATCTTCCATTATAGTCCTAAGGTTCTGTTTACTTTTTGTTTCAGTGCATTTCAGTGCTTTTTCTTGCTATTTTGCTATCAAGTGATTTCTATGCTCTGTCTTCGATTTAACTGATTCTTTCTTCTGATCTTCTTCATTTTGCTGTTGAGCCCAGCAGCTAGTGTTTGGTTTGTTTTTGGGTGGTTTTTGGTTATTGCATTTTTAAGCTCTGAAATTTCCATTTGGTTCTTCATATATCCTGTTCCTTTGCTGAGACTTGGTCTTTGTATTTGTTTCAAGAATTTTCTTAATTTTTGATAGAACGTTTTTATGAAAGCTGATTTAAAAATCCTTGTCTGATAATAATAATATCTGTTATTGGTGTTGGCATCTGTTGATGGACTTCTCTCCTTCAAATTGAGATAGTCCTGGTTCTTGGTATGACTGATTTTCAAGAACCCTGAACATTTGAAATAGTGTTATGAGGCACTGAATCTTATTTAAGTCTGCTGTTTTAGTAGACCCTTCTTGACATCACACCAGAGAAAACGGGGAACTCTGGTATGACTGCTAAAAGAAAGAGGACCTCCAAGTTCTCCACTTGGCTTCCAGTGACACCTGGGGGAGGGAGAGGGGTACATCATTACTGCTGGGCAAGGGTGGGATTTTAGATTCCCCACTGATAGGGAGTAAAAAGGCAAGAAAAATGTATCATCTTACAACATGTGGCCCACTGAAGGACATCTGAGATACAGAGGACATGACGATCCTAAAGTCTCATGACTAATGTTTTACTAGGTAATAAAAAGTAACCTTATCTTGACAATAGCTAGCCTTCCAAGGTCTTAGAGACCTCCTTTTAACATGCACAAATTCTTTAGAGACCTACACTATCCCTAACTACCAGTACTAAAAAGTATAAAATCAATTACTCCTCACAATCCCAGTGCAGCTCTTTCTGTCCACTCTTTATTCCAGTCCCCATGTTATAATAAAAGCATCTTTTTGAAGCTCTTTTTGCCCATGGGTCCTCCTCCCATGCTATTATTATAGCACATTTCTTCACTGAAAACATCTCAAGAATTCTTTCTTGATCTTTCACTCACTGGCTCCACATCACCCACTAGGTCTCCATTGCTACCACCATGGAGATAGAACTAAGTGTCTTGTTATTCCACACTATGTTGCCTTCACTGATGCTGTATCATGTGATGACTGCATAATCATTGGACATCGGTGGAACTCTGACTATTTTCAAGGTTTCCTCTGACATTATTAACACCAGAAGAGAGAAGGACGTCTCATTACTGCCATGTGGGAATGGAAGTCCAGGATTTCCACTGACATTGGGATCAGAGGAGTTCATTACTGCCAGGTAGGAATGAAAATCCAGCTTCTTATTTGGTATTTTTTGGTACCAACCTGGCAAGGAGAGTGTCTTGTTCCAAAGGTTGAGGGTAGAAGTCGAGCCTTTGCTGGTGTAAGTTGAAGTAGGGCCACAAATTTTTGTGTGATCTTTGGTTGGAACAATGCAATTACAGTTTAAAAAAAAATTTTTGGCCTTTTCTCTTCCCTGGTCCTTAATGTTGATGGGTTGCTGGCTTCTCTAGCACTCAGTTCATGATATATACAACAAAAAGGAAACCCTAGGAAACTCCCCATCATGCCATTCCTCAGGTTTGGTAATTTCTAGCTGATTTCCCTTTTCCCCTCCACTTTTAATAATTTTCTGTTTATACCTAATTTCAAGGATTTTTAGCCTATGATAATAAGTGGTATAGGGGGGAATGTGTCTATTATATATTTCTGCATATATTTTCTGTCTATTGTGTATTTCTAGTGTTTGGTATCATTTTTAAAAGTACATTTGTCAAGTGTCTCCATGGAGAAAAGGAAAAGTAGAGTTTGGAAGGAAGATGGAGAGAATAATAGAAAATTCTGGCCTTGATAGTCTATAGCAATATAGAAATTAACCTGCTTGGGTCCCTGGTTACAAAGTCTTCCTGCAAGGCCAGGAAATTTTCTTCTTGTCCAGCAACACAAATTTCCTAAGCTGCCCAGGTGTTAAACACAGAATGGATAGGGCAGGGAAGGGAAGAGAGGAAGAAAATAGATTGGGAAGACAACTGTTGGGCAAGAAAGTGAAGCCCTCTATGTCACATGGTGTGGATTAAATAATGAGCTCTAGGAGGGAAGATTGTATGCCAAGGGCCTGAAAGGAAGGCCTCGCCTCCCATTCCTTCCATTGACCCACAGCGAGGGAAGTAGGACCCACTGCTAGAGACATGGTATGTCATTGGGTAGAAGAATCTCATTCTCTTTGTTATTATTCTCTCTTACAAGGTGAATAGGGGATGACCAAAGAATTAAGTTCCAAGTAGTCTAGAATTCATTACCAGAAGGGTTGGCTTGAAAAGCCATCTGACCAGTAGTAGAAGAACTTGGGGTCCACGGAAATAGCATTTTCTCCAATTTTGTGGGAAGTTCAGTTCAGATGTAGCCTTTCTAGCCAGGATGAAGGCACTTCCCCAGCCCCCACCTGCTCCTGGTTAGCACACTGTCCAGGCAACTCTGAGTGACATGCAGACATCACTTCCAGATGCATCTGCTCATTGGATCACATGCACTCCACTGCATATTTCATAGCCAGTTCTTTTTCCTAGATACAAAATCCTTTTGACTTCATATTACTAGTCACAAAAGATGGCCTCAATTAGTCAATATGTGCAAATAATAACAGAGGTCTAATAAAACAGATTTTCTTTAAACTGAACACAGAGTGAAAAACAGTGTGGTTTCTTTAACAATTGACAGTCACACAGCCTCATGACAGAGCAAGGAATGAAATCCAGGCTTTGATTGTCATTGCCTTCTATTACAATGCCAGAGATCCTAAGCAGTCTTTACTGCAAAAAAGGTGATTTGTGTGTGTGTGTGTGTGTGTGTGTGAGTTTCAAGAAAATGCCATCATCTTTCCTTTCAATCATAGCAAACCAGATAGATCAACACATTTATTTTAAAATGTTTCACCTTCATCATAACAGTTAAACTTCATTGTTCATTGCTACTGCCTCAACCTCAGATTCTTGCTAAAATTTACATCCTTGAACTGTGACAAAACAAGTAGCTAAACTAGTATCTTAATCCTATGTAAACAAAATAATTAACAAACAAAAAGAACTTTCACTTTTTAGTTGATAGTCATGAGGCTTTGCTGACAGAATCAAAGGAAAAGATAAATGAAATTATAAAGCAAGAAGCTGTCAGCACCGACTTCGATGTAAATCACTACTGACTAAAATCAACATACACAATACTTACTTATTCACCTAGAAATACTTATGATCTATCATATTTTATTAGAAGGACTTAAAGAAGGCTCAACACATGATTGCTGATTAATTGGTGGTATGCAGAGACTGAAAGAATCCCAGAGGAGGGAAGTGAGTTAGTGCAATAGTCACCCATAAGAAAATAACAAAGGAATATTCTCTTCAACACCAGATCTCTCCTTTTTTTCCCAGCATAGACATGCAGGCAATGTATAGAGAAATTAGCAATGAACGTGCAATATTTAGAAACATAAATGCAGCCCCGCTGAGAAATATCTTGGTCCAATTACTTGGGCTTCTTTCGGGATAAAATTAAGTTGCCAGGCAACGGACAAAGATCTAATTTTTCAGAAATAGGAGTGTATGTGAGGCGTTGTGTGTGAGGGAGGCAGACAGAATACACAAAACACCCTGGTTCTAAATTGTTAGATACGATAGATAGACTTGATGTGCTGATGAATATAATAATGAGAAGGTGTTAATAAAATTGATTTTTCAAAAATATGGATTCTCACAAAGCAAACAAACCCTTTCCCCCACCTTTTTTCCCCCCCAAAAGGCAGCAATGCAGAAATGAGAAAAGCAATCTGTATTATCTACAGAGGTCAGAGGCTGGGTCGTGACTACTCTGGGCATGCCACAGCATATCATTAGGAGCCTAAATCTGAGAAAGACATATCTCCTGATGCTACTGTTGGGCAGATAATGTATGATGTGACTAGAACCTCAGAATCATAGCTTTACAGCAGCATTTATTCGCCATAGGATAGAAAAGCTAACGGCCAGTAAAGGAAGGCCTCAGCGTCCCACTGGAAAGGCAGCAATGCAAAGATAAGCAATGAACATCATTCACGTTTTTTATGAAAAATCAAAATATCAAAATCAAAATCACCTTACTTATCGGTAAGGGATAAAGTGAATTGTTTTCTATATCTCTAGTGAGATATTCAACACACACACACACACACACACACGCACACAGCCTCCTTTTTAGGTATGTGATTGTCACCTGCTGCAATCTATGCAAATATCTGTTCCAGATCTATTCTAATTGGATACAAAAGCAATAAATGTAATGGGACATGGTTAACCTCCCAAAGGCCTATTACTCTGCTCAGCTGTGACAGCTAGTGGGAAATTTAAGTAGTTCCAATAAATCATCCAAAGACAGAGAGCAACTGCTAATAGAATCTCAGGAAAAAAAGAAATATATGATGGAAAACATTCTGGTTTATAGATATACATCTGTAATTTCTTTATACCTTATCCTAGCTTCTATCTCTTTCTGGTAGAAATTTTTTCTCTGGGAGCAAGCTTGAGTTGGTGCTCCCTAAATCTGAGTTTTTACTCTTTTGGTTTTCCATTCTGTTTTCTTGGCTCAACATTGACCTTATGGAAAGTCCTATTGGTAAGATCCAATGCTTGTATCACATTCTCACATGGCCTGTTGTATGTATATCTATGCATACCAATGCTTCACATACATGGGCTGAAAATTCAAAATGAGGCCAACACTGGAGTATCTGGGTGGCTCAGTTGGTTAAATACCCAATTTGATTTCAGCTCAGGTCATGATTTCAGGGTCATGAGATCAAGCCCTGTTTGGGGCTCCACATTGGGCATGGAACCTGCTAAAGATTCTCTCTCTCTCTCTCCCTCTCCCTCTGCCCTCTCAACCCCAAAATGAGACCAACACTGTAGCATAGACTTTCAGTATTTACAGATGTAGCATCCTAGGTTTTCATTATTCACAAAACACAGCTTCAAAGGAAATCTTGTGATTTTTAATTTAGCTGAAGTAAAAGATTCTGAGGCGGTTTTGCCAGAGTATGTTTTTTGGTCATAGGTCAGCTCAGTTAATTGTCAAATATCCTATTCATATTATGTATATTTTAGATGAGAAACACTGTTATGTTGATGTTAAATGACTTATTCTGGGGCTACAAATGGTAGATCTGAACCAGACCTAGCAAATAACTGAAATTATGAATGTTCTTACATAATCAGATCAAGGGAACTCCTAACTCTTCTTTTTTTGAGAATCTGCCAGACTTATCTTGCACACCAGGAAACAAAGTTTTTGCAAGTTGAGGGTTGAATTGCTTAGAGCATAAGAAAAGAATACTTTTCATGTCTTTCATAAATTTTGAGATCTATATGACTTGGAACTATTGACAACTTCTACAGTTAAATATTTTTACTGAACATTGCAAGTTATCTGTTTTCAAATAGAATTCACATTTCGAAAACTTTTTTAAACTGGTTTGTTTTCTTTCTCAGTTCTCTCTCTAGAATTCCATAATGACATGCTGGCGGGTTTCTTCAGGGCTTCAGAAGGATGTTTCTGACTTCTTGCTGCCTGTGGGTCTCTGCAAACCCCCAACCCATGGACAACAGCAAATTGGAGGAACAATATGCCTGTGGGTAAAAAAGCCCGGGGGCTAGCTGCTGGGAAAAGAGTCACTGAAGCATGCACACACTAAGAGGCTGGGGCAGAACCCTCCCAGTGGTCCACAATTATTGAAAAAGACATAATTTAAGATCAGGCTCATAATAACATGAGACTAAAAATTCTGAATTGTTTTAACTAAAGATTTGTAACAAGGATGGAAGAAAGTAGGAAACAAAATATTTTCTAAAGGTTTCGTGTCTATGTGTGAAGTGTAGAAGAAACAGCAAGTAAAACATCTTAAGAAGAAAGTATAGTTACTACTTGCCACTCCTAAAATATATGTATAATTTTCATTATTAAAGACTGGAAGGTAATCAAACTGGAATCAAGCTCTACATTTAATAAGAATAAAAGGGAACAAAGAGAAACTTGCCCGAGACAAGGCAAAAAAAAAAAAGGAAAAGCAAGAGCAAAAAGAAAAAAGTGGTGATAAAAAATAGTCAATTAACTAAAATTTAAGGAATGAAACCAATGTTATGGGACTAAGGTAAATATGTAGAAACATTGAAAAATAAGTGAACTGTTTAATCTAAGAAAGTGGAAGGAAAATAGAGTAATAAGGAATTAATCATAATAAACACTATAAGTAGTGAGAAGTGATTAAAATAGAAAACAAAATATTAAAAGAATAATAAAAGCAGAATCTAGTTCTTTGGAGACTAAATAGATAAACAATCTGAAAGAGAAAATAAAAAATCTAATGAAAGCAATATTAAGGAATGTAACTATAGGTAAGCCAGCAATTAAAAGAATTACAACACATGACTTCATGGCAACATATTAAAGTGGCTACAGCAGCATTGCCTAATACTAATTCAATGATGAAAGCATTCTCTCCTTACACTCTCCCACATGGTGGCCACGAGCTACATGTGGCTGTGGAGCACTTAAAATGTAGCTTAGAAGATTGGGCAACTAAGGGGCGACTGGTGGGCTCAGTTATTATGTGTCTGCCTTTGGCGTAGGTCATGATCCCAGTGTACTAGGCTTCGTGATCAGTGGGAAGCCTGTGTCTCCCTCTCCTTCTCCCTCTCCCCCAGCTTGTGTTTACTCTCTCGCTGTCTCTCTGTCAATTAAATAAATAAAATCTTTTTAAAAAGTTTAGGCAACTAAATTGTTTCAGTTTTATCAAATTTAAATACTCACATGTGGTTGGTAACTGCTATATGAGGCATGGGGAAACATAGAGGAAATGAGGATAACCTCCCAAATTTGAAGGAGAAAGAAGGGGAAATCTGAGTAGACCAAATCATACAAAAGATCAATCAAACATCTACTAACTTAAAAGGCAACAAGTCTGGACTTAAAAGGTGGGTTCTACTTGGTGTTTAAAGATCGGTTGAGGGGCACCTGAGTGGCTCAGTGGGTTAAGCCTCTGCCTTCGGCTCAGGTCATGATCTCAGGGTCCTGGGATCAAGCCTGCATCAGGCTCTCTGCTCAGCGGGGAGCCTGCTTCTTCCTCTCTCTCTCTCTGCCTGCATCTCTGCCTACTTGTGCTCTGTCTGTCAAGTAAATAAATAAAAATCTTAAAAAAAAATCAGTTGATTACTATGTTATTTAAAATAGCATAGGTGACTTAGAAATGAATAGAAAATTTCTCTAATTCATTTTATGAAGGGAAAATCTTGATACCACAATCAGTGAAAATAATGCAAAAACTAAAAAATGTGGGCCAATTTCACTGATGAATACTAGTGCATGACTCTAACTATCAGCCAATCAAATCCACTGGTATATGAAAAGATTCATAACTAAGTTTTCTACTGAAATTATTTGTGTGGTTCAGGAGTATAAATTCTGTCATTGTAATTCACTGGGAAAAATTAAATTAAAGAGGGAAAAATATATGATTATAGCAATAGGTGCTGAAACATATGATAAAATGCAAACTCATTCCTAATAAAAACTCTTTGAAAAATAAATTACTTAGACATGTTAAAGACTGCCGCCAATCAATAACAAACACACTACATGGTGAAATTCTACAATCATTTCCATTAGATCATAAGAAAAGAGGAGGAATTTTTGCTAATTCAAAATTATTTTAGATGTCTAAGACAAAGCTTCAACACAATAAATAGAAATAATTACTATTAATTTGCAAGAGTAAGCTGAATTGTCTTTATTTGCAAATAAATAAAGGACTTAAATGGCTTTTAAAACTGAAATATTACAATAAAATCCAGCAAATTTTTTGTACAAACGTAGCACATGAGCCATCTTCACCAGATGTTAAAGATTCTGGAATACTCAAAATAATCAAAGAACAAACCTAGACATTAAAATCAAAACACTTCACATGTTAGAAAATGACATAAAGTTAAATGCCAATGATTTAGAAAAATATTTTGCAAGTATGAGGAAATGTATTTTAATTTCCTACCAATCTTATTCAAGAAAAAGACAAGTCATCCAATAGAGTAACTGAATCAATTCAACAAACTATTTACAAAAGAGGAATTAAAATGGAAAATGAGCAAATAAAAAGATGTTTTATCACACGAGTAGTCAGAAATACACAAATTATAACTACAGTGAGATAGCCGTTCTTCAAGACATTAAATTGGCATACAATTTAAAAATAATAATAACATCACATGTTGGCAGAATATTAATTGCTATATTCTTTGGGAATTAATCTGGCAAAATTGATTACAATTAAAGGTGCTATGATTTATGCTATGATTTATGCCTGGAAAGCATAAATCATAGCATAGAAATAAATTCATTTGTGTAGAAGCTGGATTGCAACATTGACTTCAATAGTATAAACTCATCGTATATCAATGGAAGAACTATGGAATATTATGCAGCTATTTGGAAGAACATATTTGAGCTATGTCTGTTGTCCTGGTGAGACAAGATGCACTTGTTGTATTGGTCAAGGGAAAAATCAAGTTGTAAGTTAAAGTATATAGTATGATTCAGTTTCAGATTTAAAAAATTCTACATACATGCTCATCTGCTTCTGGGAATGAAAAAAAAAATGTGTACCTATTAGGCTGTGTGTTTGTTGCTATGTGATATTTTCCCTTCTTAAACATTCCTTTACATTATATTTTCTTTCTTTTTGAAAGACAAAATATTCTCACTTTAGCAAATGAAACAATGTAAAACAAAGATATACAAAGAAAACACTAATGATTGCCCCTGCTTCCTGTCTCTATTCCTTTCTCCAACGCCACTCCTTGTGATAACAAATGTTAACAGCCCCGGGTATATTTTTTCTCATCTTTACTCTTGCTTAAACAAATATGAATATATACAAGCACCTGCACATACATAATGGTTTGCTTATTTCTACTGAATTAGAATCATGCTCCACATATTACTTGGTGACTTGATCTTTTTACTGAGCAACCTATCAGGGATATTCCTGATACACAGATGCGAGCCTGTGTGTGTGTGTGTGTGTGTGTGTGTGTGTGTGTGTGTGTGTGTGTGTATTTCTCTTTTCTCCTGCTGATTTAAGTCATGTACAATTTTAGTTGAGGGTATATAACACTAATGTTGGGATAAATATTGGGAGGTTTTATCTATTTTCATATTGGTTTGGCTTGATTTTGTGTTTTTGTTTTCATTTTTGCATTTTTATTTTCCAAACTTCCTGCCCTGTCTTTAACAAACTGGACTATTAATTCTCAATACTTCAGATAAGTAGAAGTTGAAGAATTGTTGTTGGTTTTTTTTTTTTTTTTAACTAAATCTGGTTATTGTTTTCTCTTGGGAGAAGGAAAGGAAAAGTGAATTGGGGGAAATTGGAGGGGGAAACAGACCATGAGAAACTGGACTCTGAGAAACAAACTGAGGGTTTTAGAGGGGAAGGATGTTGGGAGTTAGGTAAGCCTGGTGGTGGGTATTAAGGAGGGCATGTATTGCATAGAGCACTGGGTGTGGTGCATAAACAATGAATCTTGGAACACTAAAAAAAATAAAATTAAATTAAGATGTTAAAATAAATAAATAAAAATTTAAAAAATAAATAAAATGAGCAGTTTTCAGTTTCATAAACAATGTAGATAATCTAGTAGGGACAAAACTAAAGGGGAAATGAATTTTTTTTTATATAATTTTTTATTTTTTATAAACATATATTTTTATCCCCAGGGGTACAGGTCTGTGAATCACCAGGTTTACACACTTCACAGCACTCACCAAAGCACATACCCTCCCCAATGTCCATAATCCCACCCCCTTCTCCCAAACCCCCTCCCCCCAGCAACCCTCAGTTTGTTTTGTGAGATTAAGAGTCACTTATGGTTTGTCTCCCTCCCAAAGAAGGAAATGAATTTTTTTATGCTGTATACTATTATGTTCCAATTTTTATTCCTTTTATGTCAATTATATTCCTATTATATGGTACTTCATATACATGAAGAGTAATTTAATATTTAGAATGTGTATGAGAAACCCACCTCAAGTAATGTAACAAGTTAATCAGAAACTGGGAAGTAGAGGGTGCTCAATAAAATGCCTT
Organism: Mustela nivalis; assembly: GCF_964662115.1. Taxonomy (NCBI): domain Eukaryota; kingdom Metazoa; phylum Chordata; class Mammalia; order Carnivora; family Mustelidae; genus Mustela; species Mustela nivalis. The sequence goes on from NC_139021.1 coordinate 53,909,062, forward strand.
ATTAACCCTGGAAATGATGAGAAAAGTCATTTGACAAGAAAAATACATAGTAGCAATTTAGAGATGCATAGTCCACTTCCTAGGAGACAGAGTAATTAATTGAATATATATATATTTATATATATATATATATATATATCGAGTATATATATATATAGAGAGAGAGAGAGTATATTGAAAAAAAATATATATATAATCTGTAAATTCAACTGTGAGAAAATAACCCATGGTGCAGATTGTTTCCTCCATAAATAAAAGAGGACTGCTTGAAACACAGAGCACCAGCCCCAACCTAATTATCTTTAGTTTTATGTGTCTACTGCTTGCAAGCTTTGAATATTTTGAAACTAATATAATTGTACTCCCTTTGGAAAGGCTCTTCACTGGCTGTCGAGTATAGCAGGGTAGTGGGAAGAGCATAGGCTCAGCCCCAGATTTTCCTGATGTGCGTCATTGATCCATCTCCCATTACTTGTGGGATTTCTTTGCTCCATTTCTTATCTCTACGACAGACATAGGAGAAAGCCTTTATCTCACAGGGTAATGGGGTGGAGTCAATAAATTAATACACGTGAAGTACTTAGAACAGCACTTGGCACCTACTTAGTGCTATATTAGTGTTTGCATTATTTTTGTTGCTGTTAGTTTTGTTAAAACACGATTGGCTGTCATGCAGTGTGCTCCCTCCAGAGTCAGAAACAGGGTCCACCCAGCACCCTTCCCAGGAGACTCCTTGCCAACTCACATCAGGACATTCACAAACTGAACTGCCCTGGTTACAGCATCAGTCTAAGGCCAAGGAGAATGTCAAAAGATTACAAGAAAAGAAAGAGAGTGAGATTAAAACATAGAGTCAGGTAAAATTTTTAAAATTTGCTGTCTAAGATATTTAGAAAGCTGTCAGACTCTTAACAGCTGCAGTGTCTGTCTCCAGAGGTTATTTAACCAACCTTGTTCCCTGTCCTAATTTCCTGCTTCTCTTCTACCATGCATCAAAATTTTTATTAAGTTAAAATTTTTTCTCAAGGAAAAGTTAATACCATCTTACCCAGAGACAAAAATAACCTAATAGGGATAGAATATAAGAGCTTACATTGAGATATCTTAGTCATACCTATATTTTGGAGCTTGCTCAATGGCTTGTCATATGATTTCTGTTTACTATCGTGGTCTGTTTGGACCACAAATGGCAGATTGTGGGGATCTCCTGGTGAGTGAAATACAGCTAAAGAACCTCTCATTCCTGCCAACCAGCATCCCTTCCAGCCTCCCTCACTCTGAGCCTGAAACAGTCTCTTGTCTCCCAACTCTTTGATTCACCAAGTCTCAACCTTCAAGTTATCTCTTTCATTGCGTCTTCTCTGTTCCCATTAGCAGCACTCTTCTTTTTACTGATGTTAGCCCCTAGCAGGACTGCTAGCATTGCTGATTTCCAGGTGTATCAATTTCCTGCACAATACATCAACATGAACAAGGGACATCTTTCTCAATGTAATTTGTCTTCTCTTTTAAATTCTGAAATGCTCAAAGGCTGGGGACCATGTTACGTACTTCCAGTATTTTTTTATTTTATTTTAAAATACTTCCATTATTTGCTTTAAATTTTCTTAAATATATTTTTCAAGTATAATTGACACACAGCGTCATATAGAACCTTACGCCCAGTATACAACCGTTGTGGGGTGGAAGGAAGTTCGAATTGAAATTTGGCTTCCAGGGCTAAGAGTGCTGTCATTAAGTTAAACGTTTTTACTTTACAAAGATTAGTTTACAAGCTCTTTTGGGTATTATAAGCTTGTTTTGGAATCAGAGGCTTTCTTTGTTTTTGTGTATTCAACCTTCTCAAATGTCTACCGCATGTGCCAGGGGAAAACCTAAATCTCTGTATGGTCATGCATGACTACTCGAAAACCTGTTTCCCCAACTGTTATAAACAAAAAGATTCCCCATAGAAAAAAGTACTATAAAGAGAATCTGATCTTAATTTTAGAAATAATGATTTTGATGAGCAATTTCTGTGAAGGAAAAATGTCACAAATGAGGCATTTCTTCAGTAGAACAGCAGGTGGCAGCAAAGGGGGACAATCTCAGCATTTCCATTTTTTACAATTGCTAAAACTGAAAATTGGTTTTTGTAAACCATTCTGAATCTGTTCTAAAAATTACCATAACTTTTCCTGGTGATTCACAGACCTGTACCCCTGGGGATAAAAATATATGTTTATAAAAAATTAAAAATTAAAAAAATTAAAAATAAAAATTACCATAACTTTGAAAAATAGATGTTCAGTTAAGCTTAGTAATCATAAGACATTCAGCTTTCGAAAATAAAAGTATTCCAAATACACAGAAATGAACTCTCTTAACCAACTGAGCCACCCAGTCGTCCCAGAAATGAACTCTCTTAGAACATTCTCTTGAAAAAGTAAATTTTGGTAGATCCAAAATGAAGAAAAATACACCAACTAAACTGATATTTGGCTTCCAAAAAGATGATAGCTGGACCTTTCTCTTAACTTAGCCAAATTTCATCTTCCTTTGAAGCAAACTATCATAGAAACTTTTCCATTTTTACATCACCAAATTTAATTTATCATACGGTTTGGTGCATTTTTTTTTAATCAAGAACTAAAATGTTTTGGCAGAAATTTTAAATTTGAATTTAAAGAGCATTACAGTTTTAGAGTAGGCACCAGAATTTATCTATTCTTGGAAAAGGACTATGGTCATTACTCTAATAATTTTAAAGGTTAAGGTGTACTTGACATGAGTTATCTGGACAATTTACTAAATTTTTCATTTTACTATTTATGTGACTATAGCAATGATGACAACCCTTTCTTTTAGAGATATCCTCTTTTCACGTGTAATTTTATTTGTGGGCGGAACTAAGGTCAGAGGGGGGCAAAGGGCTCAGATCCTCTTTGTCCCCAAAGGGAACAGAGAGAAAAATAATGAAAAATCATATCAAATCACTGAAGTAGCCCCAGATACACCAAAACTAATGACAGTTAATAGTTAAAGGTTATACTCAGGTTTTATTATTGGTAGTTTTGAACACATTTAAGATTTTCAGACCACTTACAAGTGAAATGGTCTTTTCTCCCCACTCGTTTAAAAGAAATAATCTGTGCTTTTGGAAACAGACTTCACTAGGATGACCTAGAGAGACTTTTTAAGGGGTACATGTAAGGGGAAAGAGCATGCTCAATAACAAAGACAATTTCAGGTAAGGTATAGACTCACATAATGTTTTAAAATAAACAGTAAGGTATTTACATCCTCAGGTTTCTTTTCATTCTTAGCACTGCTACCTCTACCAACCTCAGGCCCTCCAGCCTTCCTCCAACTTCTTCTGGTCTACCCTTTAAAGCTTATTTTCAGATCCCACATGCACACATAATAGGAATAACACATAACAGGAACAAAAGTCTTAGGTTAAAGTTCTATTAAGTAAAATGTCAGTCCCAACTATCAAATGGAGGGATCTTCAAAGGCATGATGAGGTAGACAGACATCATTATGGGCACAGCACTGAACTCAGTCATGTAGTTGCTCCTTCCTCTGTTTCCATGTATGATGAGCTAAGACAATTGTAGACATGGCTATGATCTTGGTCCTCAAGGCAAATAACGTCTGTATCACTGTAAGACATACCTATGACCTATATACAATCAGGTCAAAACCAAACCAAACCAAACCAAATCAACCAACCAACCAAATAAACAAAAAAGCTAAGTACATAAATACAGAAAAAGGATTGGTGGTTGCCTGAAGAGAGCATGTAGGAAGTGAGCAAAATGAATGAAGGGAGTCAAAAGGTACAGACTTGCACTTATAAAATGAATAAGTCATGGAAATGTAATGTACAGCATGGTGACTGTAAGTAATAACACTTATTATCTATAGGAAAGTTCTAAAGAGAGTACCTCTTAAAAGTTTCATCACATGAAAAAAGTTAACAATGTATGGTGATTAACTAGACTTAATATGTTTGTAATATATACAAACATAAAATCTTAATGTTATACACCTGAAGCTAATATGTTAATTGTACCTCAATAAAAAAAAAAATCACAAATCATTTGAAATGGTCTGAGGGGTATGTTCCCAAATGATAAATTGTATCTTCTTCTCTAATGAAGTAGTTTTAAGAAACAAGATCTGAACTAACACATCTCCTTGAAGACTTCTTTCAAAAGAAAATATCTGGGCTTGTTTCAGAGTGTTTGTTTCTATCACACAGCAAAGGTTCATTCCCAAATGAAGGAAGCTCTAAGTCAAAATGTGACCTAGAAAAGGGTAAATAATACTGGTGGAATTTTGATTGGAATGGCATTAAAAGTAGAGATTGCTCTAGGCAGTACAGACATTTTAACAATGTTTATTCTTCTGATCCAAGAGCATGGAATGGTCTTCCATCTTTTTGTGTCTTCTTCAACTTCTTTCGTGAGTGTTCTGTAGTTCCTTGAGTACAGATCCTTTACCTCTTTGGTTAGGTTTATTCCCAGGTATCTTATGGTTCTTGGTGCTATAGTAAATGGAATAGATTCTCTAATTTCCCTTTCTGTATTTTCATTGTTAGTGTATAAGAAAGCCACTGATTTCTGTACATTGACTTTGTATCCTGCCACGTTGCTGAATTGCTATATGAGTTCTAGTAGTTTGGGGGTGGAGTCTTTTGGGTTTTCCATATAAAGAATCATGTCATCTGTGAAGAGAGAGAGTTTGACTTCTTCATTGTCAATTTGGATACCTTTTATTTCTCTTTGTTGTCTGATTGCTGTTGCTAGGGCTTCTAATACTATGTTGAACAAGAGTGGTGAGAGTGGGCATCCTTGTCCCTATGACCCTGCAATTGCACTACTGGGTATTGGTATTTACCCCAAAGATACAGATGTAGTAAAAAGAAGGGCCATCTGTACCCCAATGTTTATAGCTGCAATGGCCATGGTCACCAAACTGTGGAAAGAACCAAGATGCCCTTCAACGGACGAATGGATAAGGAAGATGTGGTCCATATACACTATGGAGTATTATGCCTCCATCACAAAGGATGAATACCCAACTTTTGTAGCAACATGGACGGGACTGGAAGAGATTATGCTGAGTGAGATAAGTCAAGCAGAGAGAGTCAGTTATCATATGGTTTCACTTATTTGTGGAGCATAACAAATAGCATGGAGGAAATGGGGAGTTAGAGAGGAGAAGGGAGTTGGGGGAAATTGGAAGGGGAGGTGAACCATGAGAGACTATGGACTCTGAAAAACAATCTGAAGGGTTTGAATTGGTGGGTGGGTGGGAGGTTGGGGTACCAGGTGGTGGGTATTATAGAGGGCATGGATTGCATGGAGCACTGGGTGTGGTGAAAAAATAATGAATACTGTTATGCCGAAAATAAATAAAAAATAAATTTTTTAAAAAGTGGGGGGAAGATAGCAACATTGGTCAAAATAGTGAAAAGGCAACCAACCAACACACACACACACACACACAAACACACAGAAGGGAATCATAATAAAGGAATTTTGTTTTTAGAGCAGGAAGAATTGCAAATACCAGGACTGCCTCATTCGGTCAAAAACATGTGGAAAATATGTCTCCTCATCAGGCCACTCTTGGCAACTGAATGATAATTTTGTGTGTTGGGTCAATAACAGGTCCTCCTGACCACTAGAGCTTACAAACAGGAAGAAAAGGAAGTATCTGAGTCAGGCTCCAAAATAGGACAACAATGTGTATGTCCTCACTGTGTTTGGTTATCTCTAAATGAAAATAAACCTGATGCCACCTGGATCACTACCAAAACAAGGTGATGATCCAAAGATAGGTTCACTTTATTTTCTTCTACTCTTATAACCCTTGTGGGAAAGAAAAGCTATTACAGCACAGTTTCATCACTAAAAACAAGAGCAGAGAGACTGTGATGACATACATTTCACCTCACAGATTTAGAATATGGATATGTCAAAACACATTAAAATCTGTGGAAAAAACACAATTTTTCAGATAGAAATGGAGCCACAATTTCAGGATATCTTTCAGCCCAGGTCAGTGCAACCAATTGATCACATTCTTGCACAGATCCAATCAGTAGAATAAAAGCTTAAATAAATGGGTAGAAGCCAATGTTGCTCTAATGGCCACATAATGACAGTGTATAAAATTATATATGGATATTGAATTGATCCAGCACCATTTATTGAAAAGACTAGCCATTCTCCATTGACTTATCTTTGCACTTTTATCAAAAATCAGTTTATTATAATGTCAGAGTAAGTCTTGAAATCCATTAGTGCAAGTCCTCCTCCAATTTTGTTTTCCTTCTTATGTATTGCAATCTGCTAAGCAAGGTCTCTTGATTTTCAAGATACATTTTAGATTCATTTTGTTCATTATCTAAAAATAACAATGATGGCATTTTATTTAGAATTGAATTGAATCTGGGTGGCTCAGTCCATTAAGCGTCCGTCTCTTAATTTTGATTCAGTTCATGATCTCAGGATTGTGAGATCAGGCCCTGTGTTGGCCTTGCCCTGGGCATGGAGCCTGCATAAAATTCTCTCTCTCCCTTTCTCTGCCTCTTCCTCTCTCCAAGAAAGGAAGGAAGGAAGGAAGGAAGGAAGGAAGGAAGGAAGGAAGGAAGGAAGGAAGGAATCGAATCTATGTATCAAGTTAGGAAAAAAAGACATCTTAACAATATTGAATCTTCTAACCCAAGGGCATAGAATGTCTTTCCATTAATTTAGTCTTTTATTTCTTTCTTTAGTGTCTTGTAGCTTTCCACATTCAGCAATTGTGCATATATTTACATTTATGTCTAAATATATTTTTCATGGTATTGCAATCTTGTTTCATTTTAAATTCCAACTGGTCATTGATGGTATATAGAGAAACAGTTAGATTTCACATGTTTATGTAACATCTCGTAATCTTGCTGTAATTTCTTATTAGTTCCAAGAGTTTTACATAAATTCATCTGTAAAGACAGTCTTATTTCTCCCTCTCCAATATGTATTTATATTTTATCTCTTATTCTTGTCTTATTGCATTAGCTAGGACTTCCAGTACAATGTTGAATAGGAATAGTGAAAGAAGACATCTCTGCTTTGTTCCAGGACTTAGATGAAAAGGTCTGGCTAATCTAATATGATGTTAGCTCTAGTTTTTTATTGATATCCTTTATCTATTTGAAGAAGTTTCCTTTTTATTCCTGGTTTGCTGGCAGTATTTATCACGAATAGTTATTGGATTTTGTCAAATTATTCTTGTCAACTGATACAATTTTTATTCTTTAGGCTTTTTTAGACAGGTCATGTTGAGTAGACATCACCTAGAGGATTTAGAGGATGAAGACCCTTATCCATTATGGAGGGGGATTTGATATTGAGGGTGGGGACTTCTGGATAAACTGACTTAGCAGAATTCTTACAAAAACTGAATTTTACAAGGGCACAAATAAGCCTAGGAGAAGTTTCAGGAGTCTCACTAATGTTTGGTCAAGCAGAGAATCTTTGTTAAATGTAATGGCTGACATTGAATGAGCTAGGAAATATTCCTTCTGCTTCTATTTTCTGCAAAATATTGTAAGAAATATCATTTCTTGTAATTTCTTCCTCAAATGTTTAGTAGAATTAACCAGTGAGATCTCTGGACCTGATGTTTTGTTTTGGGGGGTTAAGTTTTTAATTATCAGTTCAATTTCCTTATTCCATTTCTCTATTTATAGATGTGTTTCACTTTAACTTAACAGATTTGGCTGTAGCAGATTTGTAATAAAGAAAACTGGCCCTTCACCACAGACTATTTGAGTAGACCTCCTTCACATTATTGTAATATTCCTGTAACATAAAATGAATGTGGTATAAGCATATTGGCCAGCCTCCAGAATCCATGAGGTAGGTGAAGTTCCAGGCCTGGATAAACTAAGGAAACTGAATGGCCAGAAATACCACCCAAATCAGCTTCAGAACAGTATGGTGAGAATGCCAGTAACATCATTGCTGTCACCACTGTCACAGTGGAACCAGACACTCAAGATGTCTGCTGATACTACACAAAGTCACTGCTGCTGTTTCTACTGCCCCTAGAATAGCATCTTCCCTGCCTCTGACTCTTTGCAATATTCACTCTAAATCCAGTCTACTGGATTAGAACAGCTATTTGTCGAGCCAAGATCTTTCATCAAAATGGCTTCTTAACATGTCTAAGGTCTGTGAATGCCCTCTACCACCAATGTCTTCCCATTTGTTTACCCTTTCTTAAGAGCCAGACATTGGTTATAGACAGTGGGCTAGCAGATGGTCCTTGGGTAGTCACTAAAGATACTGAAGAGATTTAAACTAGGGATTGAGACTCAACACCAAGGAAACAATCCTAAAACATGTGCCATCTCTTGCTTTCTGGCAAACAAAATCCCTCTTTTATAATTGCCTATAACTCAGGAGTATCTATTCCTCCAGGAGCTGTGTTTAATTAAGTGCACAAGGCCTTAAAATTCTCAGGAATACAAACTCAGAATCAATATTGCTCCTTATTTAATTTTCATCTCTAGGAAGAGAGAGGATGTATCTAAACTTTAAGCTGGTGTCCCCCAGAATTCATAGGAAGACAAATATCAAACCCACATGGAAGCCGATGGCATGTACGTAAGATTCTGCACATTAGCTATATGTAATGCTGGAGATCTTGTTTGTCTTTGCAAAATAAATATGAATACAGTAATTCCATGCTTTCTCAGGAATGATACAGGCTTAAGTATCTATTAAGAAGCTGTCATTAAGGAACAGCACAGAAAAAGCCTCTAATAACAGAAATAAAATGACTGAAAATAATGCATCATCAGAGACCTTAAATACACAAAACTTTTTTTTTGATGCTATAAAATAGTGTGTTTTGATGGTGGGATGTGGAGAGGAAGAAGAGGTTTGGAGACAATGTGCTGTTTCCTTTACTGCAGAATTGAGTACAAAATAGTTCCAATGACTTAGCATGTGACAAGCTCCTAGTTATTATTCAAGTTAAAGTGAATTTCTGGAGCATGGCATGTCCGTAGGTCTGACATTTGTAGAAATGACAGTCTGTCTGAGGAAAAGCTTTCAGCATATTCTCAGTGGTGGATCACTGTGAAATGTGAGACTTCTCCCTGTTCTGCTGAATTAATTTTTATGGGGACCTAATGTGTGATAATCTTATTTTTGAGAGTGCAGGAGAATTAAGCATGTCCTTAGTGTATTGTGCTTCCCTCTGTTTTTACTCTACAGAGAAATCAAGTTTAAAAAAATCACAGAAATGCACAATTATTCTACATAAAATAACAATGTCATAAGGCACCATAACAACATAGTTCTAGTGTTGTAGAGAGTAGAAAATAACATGTAGGCAAAAAGTAGATCTAATGAACAATATTTTTCGTATGATGTGGGCAATGTAACCCACAATCTGCAATGGGTTAATCTGTGAAAAATATGTTCCTGGACAGCATTAGAGTCCAGATTTCTTATTCATGCTCAAGGAAAATGTTCACAATATCTGGCCTGTCCTAGAACACATCATATCAGTGAAACTCTATGACCTGGACTTGAGGCACCAAATTCTACTCCTGTACTCTCAAGTGAGAGAATGCCACTCTTTTGACAGATTCTAAGAGCCACTACCAAACTGCCCAATCTGACTCAACCCTATTGAGATAAGGATCCTGGTATTTTTTTTCCGGGTCAGACTCTTCTCATAAATGTAAAACAGTAAATTATAGAATGTCCAAATGAGAATGCATGACACACATCAATCTTTCCAAGTTCAACTTGCAAGATTGGTGGCATTGCATAGACTCTAGGATCTGCTTACAGGCCTCCTTTGCTAAAAGTTTGCAGCAATAGCTTCCTTTTGCTCTCAAGGGAAGAAACTTCTGATTTTAGTACAAAGAATTTTGTAGGTACCTTTGGAGCCATGACTTAGAGACCTGGATGTGTGCCCCCCATTCTGGAGATGTGAATTAAATAAGGAACAAGGCATAGCCAGCTGGTAGTAAGTGCATGTTCTTTCCATTGCATTGACACCTATGAATTGGAGAGGAAAGAAATTAGAATACTATCAAAATTAATAGAATGTTATTTTCATGTCAGCAGAGAGAATTTCATGGAAGCTTTAGGAACAATTCCAAACCCATCGGCTTTGAGCATGGATGTTATTAGAGGTTGCTGAATTTGCACAGCTTGTCATTGAAAGACAAGGCCCATTTCGTATTCAGTTCCATATGCCCACCTGCCTTTCATGGTGTCTCCTTGTAGACTGTCTCACTTATTAATACTTAAACAAACTTGAATAGGTAAAAGCAGCCACTGAGATTTGGATTGTAAAGAGAACTTTTTTTTTTTTTTCTGTTTTGATTTCCTCCCTTCACAAACAACAGCTAAACTTATTAACTGGTTTCATATGACAGGCACTATTCTAAGTGCTTGGCATTCTAATTTATTGAATCTTCACGACAACCCTATGAGGTTCTATTACCCTTACACAAATGACTAAACTGAGGCACAAGGAGCTTAAGTAACTTGCCCCAAACACTACAGCTGTTGAGTGACTAACCTGTGATTTGAACACATGTAGTTCTGGGTCTTCCGGAGCCGTGTTCTCAATTATGCCATGATGTTACTGAAGGGACACAGAAGCTTAAAGAAGAATGACAAAACTGGCCTCTCCAAAAAAAATGTTGACAGTTTAGGTATCTAAGCAATTTTTATCTCTCGATTGCCATAAACTGTCACCGAGATCTGCTTTATCATTAATCAAAAAGAAATTGCTTTCTTATGGCACTCAACTCTGAAAACTTTAAATACCTCTACCTTTTGATGATAACATTATATTTTGTTTTATTTTTTAAAAGATTTTATTTATTTATTTGACAGAGAAAGAGATCACAAGTAGGCAGAGAGGCAGGTAGAGAGATCGGGGGAAGCAGGCTCCCGGCTGAGCAAAGGGCCCGATGCAGGGCTCAATCTCAGGAACCTGGGATCATGACCTGAGCCAAAGGCAGAGGCTCAATGCACTGAGCCACCCAGGTGACCCGATGATAATATTTTAAAGCAATCCTTCTACCTGTTTCAGTCCACTCAGAAATCGTAATATTTGTGGGATATGAAGGAGTAAATTATTTGCAGACATAATTAAATACATCTTTTTATATACTTACTGTATATATCTAAAAAATACTTAAATATTTTTCTTTTGTTGCAATGGAAAGAATGTCTGTTTCCTCTATGAATCCCAGCCCTTATCTGACACACAGATCTTAATTCACGTGCTCTAGATTATAAAGCACCTTTCCTTTGTGAGGAGAGGTATCTAAAACCCAACTTACTCTTCTCATTTGTAATTCAATCAAATTCAAGTGGAATTAATTAATGCCTGTAGAATCATTAGTTAAATTCACTTGAACCTTCACTGGCCTTAAATCTCATTTCTGAATAAAGTATTGCGATTGGTTGTGTGAAGGTGTCTTGAAGTTACTGTTGTTTATTTTGCTTTATGTAGGAATTGGTTTCTATGCTGTCTCCTTTCCAAAGGCTACTTCTAAAATAACTGCCATTGCCCAGCCCAACTGAACAGAACACTATCACATTAATGTTTAAAAAACATCGACTATGGTGTTAGAAGACAGGCTTTCAACGACAACATATTTTATGTGTAACAATCAGATCACTTCACTGCACTTGCTTTATGTCCCTCATTTGTCCTATGGGAATTGTGATTGTCCATTCCTCATGGAGCTGTTGGTTCATTTGCTAATTCATTCCATCAGTCAACAGAACTCTTCAGCATCTGCAGGAACCATGCACTATTCCAGACACCACGGAACCTACAATGAATAAACCAAGTCTCTTCCTTCAGGAAATCACAATGGAGGGTTGCTGGAATTAAATGAGAAAAATGTAAGTAATGTCTTCAGTGCCTCATGCATAGTAAACCCTAAAAATACATTAGCTATTTAATTAAACCAGAGCATTTCCTTCACCCAAAAGGGTTTGACAGGATGAGCAAACTTATTTTCAGTCCTCAGGCCTGGAAAATCTCCAGGAGAAACACAAAGACTACCAATTAAGGAGAAATGGAGAGTTGGAGGGTATATAGAGGCACAGATGTAGGTGATTAATTTTACTTAAAGTTATATGGAAAGCTTCATAGAGGAGGGTATTTGATATTTGAGCAGAAGGTGAAGAAGAGGAATTTGACAACTGGATAAGAAAGAAAAGAAAAGGCAATCTGGAATCTTAGTGGAAAGAATAGCATATGTAGAAGACAAGAGATGCAAGGGTGCATGGCATGTCATGGGAAAAAAGAACAGGAGTCTGACCAGAGTATAGAGAGAGATAAGAGATGAAATTGCTAAAGCAAGTTGAGGTCATGTTGAAAACAGCCTCCAAATGTCATGCTAAGTAAGAAGTTGGAAACCATCCTAAATATAATGTGGAGAAATATGAAAGTTTTAAACTAGAAAATGACAGGACTGGACGCATATTTCAGAAATGTCAGAGCTATACAGCTCTGAGTGTGAAAACCTTGAGATGAGAACATCTATTACAATCTATGGTAATGATTAAGTTAAGACATAATGAACTAGCATGGTGAGGTGAAAAAATAGACTGCAAAATCACTTTGAAGGAGAATAGGGACAATTAGGTGAAAGGAAGTAGGTAAGGAAGAGATTGAGGGAAATGAATCTTCTCAAATGATACCTTCATTATTATTTTGAGCTAATGTTAAATATTGAATTGGTCAAGAGTCAGGAGGGATAGAGGGAGAGGGAAAGAGAAAGAGCAAGAAAAAGGGAGAAGGAAAGGATGAAGGTAGAAGCAGAGAAGAGATGAATGCAAGGAGTTATATATAAATCAGATGTTGTGATCCGAAGGGGAACCTGCACCCCAGTGTTCATAGCAGCAATGTCCACAACAGCCAAACTGTGGAAGGAGCTGAGATGTCCATCAACAGATGAATGGATATGTTGTATATATACGTATATATTATATACATATATATGTATATTATATAATGGAATATTAATCATGCATATATACATACATATACATACATATATACATATATATGTACATATATGCATATATATATAATGGAATATTAATCAGCCATCAGAAACGATGGATACTTACTATTTACATTGGTATGGATGGAACTGGAGAGTATTAGGCTGAGCGAAATAAGTCAATTTGTCAATTGTCAGTAAGACAATTATCATATGATTTCACTCATATGTGGAATATAAGAAACAGCACAAAGGATCACAGGGGAAGGAAGGGAAAACTGAATGGAAAGTCATAAGAGAGGGAGAAAACCATGAAAGACTCTTAACTATAGGAAACAAACTGAAGGCTGCTGAAGGGGAGTTCAATGCAAGTATGAGGTAATTGGGTGATGGGCATTAAGGAGGGGTCAGGATGCAATGAGCACTGGGTGTTATATGCAACTGATAAATTATTAAACATTACATCTGAAAAAGAAGGAGAGATGAATAGGTGGAACAGAGGATATTTGTATGACACTGTTATGGCATGTATGTAGGATATGATATGATATGATATGATATGATATGATATGATATGATACTGTAATGGTGGATACACATCATCACACATTTGTCCAAAACCATAAAATATACAACACCAAGAGTGAACCCTGATGTACACTTTGGACTTTGGGTACCAATGGTTTGTGAATGTATTTTGATAAATCAATTTTGTTACAGATCAGAAATACCACTCTAAGGTGAGATGCTGAACATAGGGGAGGCTGTGCATGGATTGGGGCTATGCATGAGTAGATGGGAAATCTCTGTACCTTCTTCTCAATTGTGCTGTGAATATAAAACTGCAATAAAAATAAATTCTACTAGGGGTGCCTGGGTGGCTTAGTGGGTTAAAGCCTCTGCCTTTGGTTCGGGTCATGATCCCAGGGTCTTGGGATCGACCTCCACCACATCGGGCTCCCTGCTGAGCAGGGAGCCTGCTTCCTCCTCTCTCTCTCTCTCTGCCTGCCTCTCTGCCTTCTTGTGATCTCTGTCTGTCAAATTAATAAATAAAATCTTTTTAAAAAATAAATAAATAAATTCTACTAAATATATGTTTAAAAATCTATACATGTTTTTAAAAAGATTTTATATATATATAAAATTGTGATTCCTAGTACATGTCTATGTTGCTATAGGTTTAAAAAACTAGAAACAAGCTCAAAGAAGCCATAAATGCAGAATGAAGAAATAGGGAACATTGAAAAAATATGGTCGAATCTCACAAAAAACAAATGTAGTCGTAGATTCATAGATGAAACACATCTACTCAAGGACCAGAGGGTGAGAATAGTAAATAAGTCCTGATAACTACACCATAGATTCTTGTGATCTGAACCGGCATCAAAAAGAGGAATATTTTTTCTACCTGGTTTTGGTACATTAAAATAAAGCATAATCTAAACACTAATAATTTTAAAAGTTCAGTGAAATAAACAGGAACATTGATTTGTTTTATATACGAGGAAATTAAGGCTCTGAGACGCATTTTAGCTAATAAAAAGATCTAACTCTCAGATGCCAATCTCCATTTTTATAATCTGAGTAATCTTCCCATTGTAACACTCTTTTTTTTTTAATTTTTTATTTTTTATAAACATATATTTTTATCCCCAGGGGTACAGGTCTGTGAATCACCAGGTTTACACACTTCACAGCACTCACCAAAGCACATACCCTCCCCAATGTCCATAACCCAGTCACCCTATCCTTCCCAACCCCCTATGCCCCAGCAACCCTCAGTTTGTTTTGTGAGATTAAGAGGCACTTATGGTTTGTCTCCCTCCCAATCCCATCTTGTTTCATTTATTCTTCTCCTACCCACTTAAGCCCCCATGTTGCATCACCACTTCCTCATATCAGGGAGATCATATGATAGTTGTCTTTCTCTGCTTGACTTATTTCACTAAGCATGATACGCTCTAGTTCCATCCATGTTGTCGCAAATGGCAAGATTTCATTTCTTTTGATGGCTGCATAGTATTCCATTGTGTATATATACCACATCTTCTTGATCCATTCATCTGTTGATGGACATCTAGGTTCTTTCCATAGTTTGGCTATTGTGGACATTGCTGTTATAAACATTCGGGTGCACGTGCCCCTTTGGATCACTACGTTTGTATCTTTAGGGTAAATACCCAATAGTGCAATTGCTGGGTCATGGAAACAAATGATAATGAAAATACAATGGTTCAAAATCTGTGGGACACAACAAAGGCAGTCCTGAGAGGAAAATATATAGCGGTACAAGCCTTTCTCAAGAAACAAGAAAGGTCTCAGGTACACAACCTAACCCTACACCTAAAGGAGCTGGAGAAAGAACAAGAAAGAAACCCTAAGCCCAGCAGGAGAAGAGAAATCATAAAGATCCGAGCAGAAATCAATGAAATAGAAACCAAAAAAACAATAGAACAAATCAACGAAACTAGGAGCTGGTTCTTTGAAAGAATTAATAAAATTGATAAACCCCTGGCCCGACTTATCAAAAAAAAAAAAAGAGAAAGGACCCAAATAAATAAAATCATGAATGAAAGAGGAGAGATCACGACTAACACCAAAGAAATACAAACTATTATAAGAACATACTATGAGCAACTCTACGCCAATAAATTTGACAATCTGGAAGAAATGGATGCATTCCTAGAAACATATAAACTACCACAACTGAACCAGGAAGAAATAGAAAGCCTGAACAGACCCATAACCAGTAAGGAGATTGAAACAGTCATTAAAAATCTCCAAATAAACAAAAGCCCAGGGCCAGACGGCTTCCCGGGGGAATTCTACCAAACATTTAAAGAAGAACTAATTCCTATTCTCCTGAAACTGTTCCAAAAAATAGAAATGGAAGGAAAACTTCCAAACTCATTTTATGAGGCCAGCATCACCTTGATCCCAAAACCAGACAAGGATCCCATCAAAAAGAGAGCTATAGACCAATATCCTTGATGAACACAGATGCGAAAATACTCAACAAAATACTAGCTAATAGGATTCAACAGTACACTCTTTTTTATCTTTCAGACATAATACAAGATACAAGAGGAGAATGATATAATAAGACAATGCTGACTTATTAGATAAGGTAAAATTGGTAGGACACCAAACAAAGCAATTTTATTTTCTCTAATTATTCCCTTTAACACTAGCTGTTGAATAATACATAATTATTAATGTGACCAGCAACAACCAGTATTAAAACTCTCAACTTTCTGCCAATTGAAAACACCTTGACTCTCCAGCTTGCATCTTTCTTGGGTGGATTGCACTGGTTTGCTATTTCTCTCCTACTGGCTCCAGTTTTTGGCCTCTTCAGGATGTGTAAATTGGGGTTGGGCAGATAGGTTAGGGGTCAGCAAAGGTCCTAGGAGACTGATAAAATTTTAATTCGGTTCTCTGTTTTTTCTCTCATAGGTGTTTTTATGGATTTCTCAGAAGTATCTGTCTTCGATGGGAACCTCGAGTTACAATCTCATGGAGTTAGTTGGAAATGTCTCCGTCCACATGACTAGCAGCTTACAAGATGAGGCACTCTCATCATCAGCTTCTATGTCTGGAAATCCACCCACAAGCTCTTTCTGAGGTGTTCCTCTCATTGCTGGCAGAAAGCCCTTGAATGGGGTCATCTCAAGGTGCCTTCCTCTTCCATTATTCCATGATTGGTACAGGTGAGGCTGGTTCCAATGTGTCCCCTTAGTTACTAATAAGTTAATTAGCCCAGAAGTCAGGTACCTGTCCCTCATGTTTCCCAAATCATCTGGGCACATGCTATGTGAGGGGTTCTCATGAACCTTGGAGTACACCTTGGAACATTTTTCTTCCCATCTTCAAATGGGGTTGGATGCTGTGGTAGGCAGCTTCTAAGATGACTCCCATTAAACAATGTATGTCTGTATTCTCCTTTGTATTTCTCAGGGAACCCTGTCATATCTCAACCACATAAGTACATGCATGTTCCATTAGAAGCTGAAAATTCTGTTATTAGTTTTCTGCTATTTGTCCTAAAGCAGATGATAAACACCAGTCTGTCTTTAGGGGGCAAGGATTATCACCTGCAAATAAAACAAAGCTGTTTGGTTTTAATCTACAACAAATTAACCCTCCATATACCAGCAGCCACAATAGGAAAACCAGAAACAAAATAAGGACTTCACGTTTGTTGAACTCTGTCATCATGAAGCCAACTACAAAAGAGGTTCTCATTCTGTACTTCATCTTACAGAACTTCCTGCTAGCCGCCTCTTTCTGCTCTTTTCCTAGCCTTTCCCTGACTTCCATTCATTCCATTATTCTTTTTATGGCATTTTTTTTTTCCTTTGGGATTCTTTTTTTTAACTCTCCTCCCTGAGAAATGTTTGCTGTAGAGGGTTCATAGAGCCATATTCCTTTCAGCTTCTGCTGTTTCTTGAGTGAACAGAGTTTCACAGATGGTTAAATCACACTCGCTGAATCAAGACCCAAGGAAGAACTGCCATTCCTTGAACCATCCCTATCAGCAGTTTTGTACAGGAAAACAATGCCTTCTTCATTCACAAAGGATAACTGTTACCAAAAATAAATAATAAATGATATAAAATATTAAAATATCCGCTTGAAAACACTAAAACTTGCTAATAAAATGACTTTCATATGGAATATATATTCCACATTCGTAAATATGATGGTTATGCACATTTTAAGAGAGAGAGACACAAGATATGTTAGGATTACTAGTACTAATCTTAAAGTATAGTAATGTAGATAGACAGTTTTAAATATTTAAAAAATAAAATCTGATCCAATCTAGTTCCTTTTTGTCAAGTCATAATTTTGGCTTTCCTATCCTCTGCCAATAACAACACCATGTCTTCCTAGACCTCATAAACTCTATCCTCACTGCACTTGACACAGTTTAATGAATAGGCAATGTCCTTTTCCTCTCTCTGGCTCTACAATGTTGATCCCTATCCCTGGCAGGCTTCCCATGTCAGCCTTCTCTCCTGACACCCATTTCCTCCTCCATCCCCCATACTAGCACTTATATGTCTATACAATCTGCATTTGTGACACTTAGCAAATGCTTACTAATGTTTCTTGAATAAGTAAATGAATCAGTAAATGAATCAAAGTGTATTATGAATACACTGCTAAGTTGTTATCTGACACAGTTGAAGTACAAATAATGGACACTCTGATTGACCACCCTCAGTCCACAGGCTAACTTCTTCCTCTGGAAGAATGTAGCTACAATGATCCATTCTGTTCTGTCCCTTCTTAAAACTATTTCCCAAATACTGTCTGATGATTGTCATTAACAGACTCTAATTTTCTTTGCAATAAAATACCTTCTTAAAGCAAATTTTCAATCACTCTTTGCATGACCTTTCGTTCTCAACCTCTAATAGTGTGGCTATTGTCACTATCAGACAATAAAAATTGCTCTCGCCAAAACCACCTCTAATCTTCCAATTGCTACATCCAACCAATTGCTAAATTTCAGTACTACATAACTTGCCTGTAGCACTTGAATTGTGCACCCATACTCCCTCTTTCTAGAAACTCTATCCTGATACCTGTATTCCATTCCCTCCATTGTCTAGTAATCCTGTGGCCATTTCTAGTCTTTCATTTGTTGGTTGTCCTTTGCACATTCACTGTGTATTAGGGCTTCAAGAGTAGGGCTTCTAATCTTGCACCAAATACTCTCCCCTGAAAAACACTCCCAGTGCTTTAATCTTATGTAAATTTCACCTATGTCTTTATATTTTGTTTATTTCCAGCTTCAAATCCAAATTTTCCATTGTCTACTGGAAATATCAACTTTGATATTGCACATTCAGGACAAAATTGTTAACATACCTGTATTCACACGCAGGCTATCCTGCATATACCTCCATCAGAGAAGAAGTGTATTTCATGTCCAATCCCCTGGACTCTGGGACTACACTGCTTGGGATTACATGTTAGCTCCAGCACTACCAGCTTTATGACTAAGCTCTCTGTGCTTCACTTTGCCACATGTAAAGTGGGGATAATGATGGCACCTCCTTTATAAAGATGTAAAGAAGTTGTTCTTAAAATATTTAGAAGAGTGTTGTGATGGATTGAATATTTGTGTTCCCCAAAAGTCACATGTTGAAACCTAAAACCCTCAAAGTGATGGTATTAGGATATGAGCCTTTGGGGGGTAATTAGATCATGAGGGTGGAGCCTTCATGAATAGAATTAATGCTTTTTAAAAAAGACATTAGAGAGCCTACTTTTTCTCTCTGCTCTCCACCAAGTGAAAATAAATGAGAAGACAGCTAGCTGCAAACCAAAAAGCATGACCTCACCAGATATGGAATCTACCAGTACTTGACCTTGGACTTACCAGCCCTCAGAACTGTGTGAAATATATTTTCATTGTTAGAGCTACCTAGTCTCTCTTACTTTATTATAACAGCTTGAAGGGACTAACACACTTGTCTAGCATGTGTTAATCACTCCAAAGTTTGAACATTATTAGTTATTACTACATTTACCACACATAATTAGCTTTTTTAATCCTTATGTCTCCACCCACTAAACACTGAGCTCCCTTATGGTAGGAACTATTTCTCAATCCTAGGCAGCAGCTGGTACATGGAAGACAATCTATGAAAGTTACATTGAATAAAAATTTTACCTGCATCCTGTCTTTTCACACTGATTTACTGACTTACCAGCACAGCAGCTTCAGTATTATGCAACTCCCCTCCCAGTCATCAAAGTCTGTGCACATACTCCTGGCCATAGCCTTTGTGTCTGCTCTTCCTTTCCCTCAGTTTGCAGATCTGGGCACTTTCTGTTTTCTTTTTTTTTTTTTTTCCAAAGATTTTATTTATTTATTTGAGAAGGAGAGAGAGCATGAGCAGCAGGGAGGGTTAGAGGGAGAAGCAGACTCCTGCTGAGCAGGGAGCCCAACACAGGACTCGATGCCAGGACCCTGGGATCATGACCTGAGCCGAAGACAGACACTTAACTGACTGAGCCACACAGGTGCCTGAGGTGGGCACTTTCTGCAGCAAGACTGAGAAAGGAAAAGAGAACTTCAGAAGATGCTGATAGAGAAATGCCTTATAGATTATGATGAAGAAGAATTCGCTCTTGGTGGATTCTGCATTACTCGATGGCTTTTTATGCCTAGATATGTTATGGCTACATAATTGTTGCTGGCCTCAGTGAAATGCATAGGCTTAGTTTAGCAATTTCACAATTGTAGCACATACAAGGACACCGAAAGGAATAGCCAAAGCTACTGGGTGCTTCCCACCTTTCCTAACCTCAGTCACAGGCAACAGAGAATTTCCTCTCTCCTTTTTATATTGTCCTCTTAGGAAAAAGACTAGAGAAACGCAAGGCACAAAGCACTGGGTGTTGTACATAAATAGTGAATCTTGGAATACTGAATCTAAAACTAATGATGAATTTTCTGGTGTCTAACATAACACAATAAAAATAAATAAAAGAAAGAAAAGAAACTCAAGATAAAATAAAATTCTTGTTTATCCAACTTATCATCAATGAACTGAAAGACTTGTACAGTGGAAGGAGACCTAGATTAAATTCAAGTACTGCTAAATAATTATGATACTTTGGTGGGGGCACTTGTTTTCTCTAGACCTCAGTTTTCTTCTCTGAAAACAAAAGGGTGATCTCATGGCCATTCCGTTTTGCTTATGGCTGGTCAGAATCCAGGACCAAACAAAGTACAGAATTCTATTAATTTTAAAAAAGAGAGAAAGAGAGAACATGTTGAAAAAAATCTGAACATGATAAAGTAAAAACTTAGGCAAATGATGACTACACATAGTGACCACATGAAAAACTCATGTCAAATTCTCATTTTTCTGGTCTCTAATTACAGTTCTAGCTGGTGATTATTGAGCATAAATGCAAGTTTTGAGAAGAAACTGAATTATTTCCTCGTATAGAGACTAAAAAATGGCAAAAGCAGCCATGCCCATGTTCTTGTGTGGAATTGAATGTGTGCATAATGCCATGTCCTTTTACAATGCCTTCCTGTCCTTTACATAATTTTGTTTTTCATAATTAGCACAATTAACTCTTTTCCATAGAAAAGGGAGAAAATGTCCTCTTGGCAAAGCCAGTTATCTGAATCAAGCCCATTGTTATTTCTACCAACAAGGAGAGGATTTATTACTGCATTCATTCTTTAACAATTCGAGATTTAGAAGACTGAATGTTTCAGGGACATTCACCTGAATTCACCCCTTTCTTACTTCTTGAGAGAACCAAGCATTAGAAAGAGCACCTACTGGATTATGGTTCTCAATTTGCCCCTAAAACTTTCTATGACCTTAGCCGTAGATTTAGTCCTTATAATCCTAATTTGCAAAAAGTGGCAGTTGAACTAAATAACTGGCTGAATCTAAATCCCAATAAATATGCTTGTCCTTATTTTTAGACTTTATTTCTCTAAACGAAATAAATGAGAATAATATTAGTTACATCAATGGCACTAGTAAAACATTCACTGAGCTTCAATAATAACAGTAACAATAACAATAAAATTTTATGGCTTTTTTTCTCAAAAGGAAATTGGAACATTTTACCAACATTATTGTCTCATTAATCTCATGTCTTTGAAAAATAGTACAGCATTGGGAGTGTATGAGCCAGGGAGTCAACAGACCTGTTTTCCATTTACCTACCTTGAAATTGTTTCAGTAATGAGTGAATAAAATAATGTACATCAAGTGTGTACCTGCATAGTAAGCACTTAACACACTAATTCTCTGTCTCCTTCTCTTTGTCTTCAGACCTACCAGCCATCTCTCCTTCTATCGTCTCTCCCTCCCCCTATTCTGGCAATCCTTCCTGCTCTCCCTTCTTTCCTTTTGTAGCACAGCAAGCTGAGAAAAGTTCATTGGAGTTTTTGTTTTATTGTCCCCAAATATTCTGATCCTTTTTGAAAGAAGTCATATAAGTTTGTTATCACCGTTCAACTGTCATATATGGGCAGGAGTCCAGCTACTGCTCTCAGTCAAGTCTCCAGAGGGTAAGTAACTCCAGGTAAGTAACTCTTTCTCAATATCCCCTTCTTGGGGTCAGATGAGTCTTAAGTTTGAGACATCATAATGCCCATAGTTTGGGCACCTGGGTGAAACAGCAAATCTCTAAATGGAGATCAGCTGAAAACTAATGTGAAATGAGATCTACAATTACAAGAATTCAAGTTATAATCTGCACCTTGATTCTCTGCATATATGTCTCTATAGTTGCCCCAAACTCTTTATTACCATCCTGTAAAGTGTTGAAGCCTTGCCCTCAGGCATCATGAGAAAGACTGTTATTCATGCTTGGGTTGGGCTGTTCCACCGTGAACTGTTTGCCACTTGAGGCCAACACAGTGGTGTTGATGGTGGTGCTGGTGGAAGAAACCGAAATAATTACAAAAGTCTCTCCCCCTTCCATGATGGGGTATTTTAGAATGAGAGTTAACTGACTTTCAATCCACCCAGACACCTTGAGTAGAGGTTATCTCCCCATTTTCCAAACTAGGAAAAGTAGGGTTTTGTAACTGCAGAAAATGAAGTTTTATCTTAGAGAAGGTAGTGTAAGGTAATGCATGACATCTTAAAATTCATATAGAAGGAATAACTCATTCAAGAAAGTGTCTGTCACACTTCTCCAATGAAGACATACAAATGGCTATCAGACACATGAAAAAAATGTTCATCATCACTAGCCATCAGGGAGATTCAAATTAAAACCACATTGAGATACCACCTTACACCAGTTAGAATGGCCAAAATTAACAAGACAGGAAACAACCTGTGTTGGAGGGGATGTGGAGAAAGGGGAACCCTCTTACACTGTTGGTGGGAATGCAAATTGGTGCAGCCTCTTTGGAGAACAGTGTGGAGATTCCTCAAGAAATTAAAAACAGAACTTCCCTATGACCCTGCAATTGCACTACTGGGTATTTACCCCAAAGATACAGATGTAGTGAAAAGAAGGACCATCTGTATCCCTATGTTTATAGCAGCAATGGCCATGGTCACCAAGCTGTGGAAAGAACCAACATGCCCTTCAATGGACAAATGGATAAGGAAGATGTGGTCCATATACACTATGGAGTATTATGCCTCCATCACAAAGGATGAATACCCAACTTTTGTAGCAACATGGACAGGACTGGAAGAGATTATGCTGAGTGAAATAAGTCAAGCAGAGAGAGTCAATTATCATATGGTTTCACTTATTTGTGGAGCATAACAAATAGCATGGAGGACAAGCGGAGATGGAGAGGAGAAGGGAGCTGAGGGAAACTGGAAGGGGAGGTGAACCATGAGAGACTATGTACTCTGAAAAACAATCTGAGGGGTTTGAAGGGGCGGGGGGTGGGAGTTGGGGGAGCCAGTGGTGGGTATTAGAGAGGGCATGAATTGCATGGAGCACTGGGTGTGGTGCAAAAACAATGAATACTGTTACACTGAAAATAAATTTTTAAAATAAAAAAAAAAAGAAAGTGTCTGTCACATAGCTATCCTCTCGTTTTAACCAGAGGAAGAAGTATTAAATGACACTGTTTATTCAGATACATACTTGGATAGCTCAATACTCTAAGAAGTATTTAGATTTGTGGGATACTAATCTTGAGGATGTCTTAGAGAAAAATACATCATGACTTTGGGAGCTTGCAGCATATTTCTCTAAATGTTAATGGAACTGTGAGATCCACTCACTGTCTTGAACACCATCTTCCTCTTTAATAAAAATTGAGCAAAAATTATGGATTCTATAAACACACATACACAATGAAATGATGAGAAAGAGTTCCTGAATCAAAGTGAATGGGAGTGCAATGAATAATCCTTTAGAAAGGCATGGATTTAGCAATGGGGACTGACTTATAAGTTAGTATTTAAGAGGCAAATTTGTATAGCTTGGCTCAAATAATTACAAAGGAAGACAGTACTAATGTAGTATTTCAAGGCTATAGACTTTAAAGATGGCAGAGTAAAAGAAAGTGTGGTTGCACTTTTAAAGGATGTAGCAAACCAGAACAATGTGTTATTAGGCAAAAGAAAAGCTGGACTGAAGGAGGAGCAAGATCGACTGAAGGAGGAGTAGGAGACCTAATATCATCAGGTCCCAAGAGTTCAGCTAGTTATCAAACTATTCTGAACACCTAAAAACTTAACAGGAGATCAAAGAGAAGAAAAGCATCAATTCT
This sequence comes from Mustela nivalis, assembly GCF_964662115.1. Classification (NCBI taxonomy): domain Eukaryota; kingdom Metazoa; phylum Chordata; class Mammalia; order Carnivora; family Mustelidae; genus Mustela; species Mustela nivalis. The sequence continues at coordinate 53,933,346 of NC_139021.1, forward strand.
AGGAACAGAAAAGTGACCACTTACTGGAAGGTAGGACGTATGGAGAAGTGCATCCAAGGCGACTTTTGGGAAGATAGACTGCAGGGGGAAGGGCTGGCTCCCCACAAGTGGTAGTGCAGTCAAGCACAAAATCAGAACTTTTAGAAGTCTGCTCCACTGAGGGATATCACTCCAAAGGCTAAGCAGGGGATGAAGCCCTCACTGAGACAGTGTGGTCCCAGGATCCATGGGGTCACAAAAAGACTAGGGTGTCTGAGTGTGGCAGAGCATCCAGGTATCAGAGCAGGGAAACCAGCTGCAGAGACAGAGCTGAGGGGTGGGCTCTCAGCTGAGGGTTACCTTAAATTGTGATCCAACAGCCAGTCAGGCCACTGGCCTTCAAGCAGGGACCCTGCAAATGGCAGATCCAAGGAGACCCCCTCCTTCTTCTTCCTGGAAGAGTTGCCCAGGAGCATGTTGCAGGAATCTGCTGGCTTTGGAGACTCCAAAGGGGGCCATGTGCCAGAGATAGAAATGCTCGGTCACAGGTTGGATGAGCACAGAGTGCAACTGGAGACCAGGAAGATGGGAGGGATTGACTGCTTTTCTCTGAGGATGCACTGGGTCTCTGAGGAGTGACCCAGAGTTCTCAGCTCCCACAGGGCCAGAGATTGGAAGGCCACCATCTTCATTCCCATCCTCCAAAACTATACAGAAAATGTTCAGGGAACAAAAGTTCCTGAGAGCAAAGCCAAGCAGATTACTTGGCCTGGCCCCTGGCAAGGGCAGTGCAATTCTGCCTCAGGCAAAGACATTTGAGAATCACTGCAACAGGCCCCTCCCCCAGAAGATCAGCAAGAACATTCAGGCAAGACCAAGTTCACTGATCGGTGAGAACTGCGGAACTCCAAAGGGGAAATGCAGCACATAGAATTCATGGCTTTTTTCCCATGATTCTTTGGTCTTTCAAAGTTAAATTTTTTAAATGTTATTTTTTAAAAAATTTTATTCTATTTTTTAAAAATTTTCCTTTCTTATTTTAACTATTTTACCTTATCAATACCTCTTTTAAAATCTTTTAAAATTTTCATTGCTATAGTCATATTCTATCCCTTCATTGTATTTAGCCTTATTTTTTGTATACATATAGGTTTTTCTTTCTTTAAAATTTTGGGATACAGTTTCTTCTAACAGATCAAAATATACCCTACATCTAGCAAATGGTTTTGTTCTAGTTTCCAGCCTATCACATTCTTTCCTCTTTTTTTATTTTCTTTTTTCAATCAACTTCTTATCTTATCAATTCCTTTTTAAGAATCTTTTTAAATTTTCATCTTTACAATCATATTCCAACCCTTCATCATGTTCATCCTTATTTTTGTATGTATATATAATTTTTTTCTTCCTTACAATTTTGGGAGGCAGTTTCTTCTAACAGACCAAAATACACCCAAAATCAAGTATGTGGCTCTGTTCTAGTCACCAGTCTAATCTTTTTTACCGCCTTTTTCTCTCCACCCCCAGCCTTCTGGTTTTATGTCTCTTCTGATTTGGTTTGTGTATATTTTTCTGGGGTTTTTCTACTCTTTCAATATTTTGTTCTCTCATTTATCTATTCTTATCTGGATAAAATGACAAGGCAGAAAAACTCACCTCAAAAAAAAAAAAAAGAGAGAGAGACAGTTCAACAGCTAGGGAACTAATCAATATGGACATTAGTAAGATAGAGTTCAGAATGATGATGATCAAGGTATTAGCTGAGCCCTAAAAAAGCATGGAAGATACTAGAGAATCCCTTTCTGGAGAAATAAAAGAACTAAAACCTAAAAAGCTGAAATTTTCAAAGCTATTAATGAGGTGAAATAAAAAATGGAAGCTCTTGCTGCTAGGATAAATGAGGCAGAAGAAAGAATTAGTGATATAGAAGACCAAATGATAGAGAATAAAGAAGTTGAGAAAAAGAGAGATAAATAACTGCTGGACAATGAGGGGACAATTCAAGAGATAAGTGATACCATAAGCTGAAACAATATTAGAGTAATTGGGATTCCAAGAAAAGAAAGAGAGAGAGAGGCAGAGGTATATTGGAGTGAATTATAGTGGAGAATTACCTTAATATGGCAAAGGTAACAAGAATCAAAATCCAGGAGACACAGAGAACCCACTCAAAATCAATAAAGAATAGGTCCACACCCCATCATCTACAAGTAAAACTAAGTCATAGTGACAGGTCATTGTGACAAAGAGAAAACCCTGAAAGCAGCTTGGGACAAGAAGTCTGTAACATACAATGGCAGAAATATTAGATTGGCAGCAGACTTATCCACAGGGTTGTGGCAGGCCAGAAAGAACTGGCATGATAAAAATATGCACTACATGAGAAAAATCTGCAGCCAAGAATACTATATCCAGCTATGCTATCTATGAAAACAGAAGGAGAGATAAAAAGCTTCTAGGACAAACAAAAACTAAAAGAATTCACAAACATCAAACCAGACATACAGGAAATATTGAAAGGGTCCTATAAGCAAAGAGAGAGCCTAGTAACAGTAAAGTAACAGACCAGAAAGGAACAGAGACAATATACAGTAAGAGCCACCTTACAGGCAATACAATGGCACTAAATTCATATCTTCACTAGTTACCCTGAATGTAAATGGGCTAAATGCCCCAATCAAAAGACACAGGGTATCTGAATGGATTAAAAAAACAAGACCCATCAATATGCTGTCTGTAATAAACTCATTTTAGACACAAAGACACTTCTATATTTAAAGTGAGGGGGTAGAAAACATGTTACCATGCTAATGGACATCAAAATAAAGCTGGGGTGGCAATTCTTATATAAGATAAATTAGATTTTAAGCCAAAGACTATAATAAGAGATGAAGAAGGACAATATATCATACTTAAAGGGTCTGTCCCACAAGACAAACCTAAAAATTTTAAACATCTATGCCTTTAACGTGGGATCAGCCAGAGATGACAAAGTAGGCAGAGAGGCAGGCAGAGAGAGAGGAGAAAGCAGGCTCCCTGCAGAGCAGAGAGCCCAATGCGGGGCTCGATCCCAGGACCCTGGGATCATGAGCTGAGTCGAAGGCAGAGGCTTTAACCCACTGAGCCACTCTGAGGGGTTTGAAGTAGTGGGGGGTGTGGGGGGGTGGGAGGTTGGGGTACCAGGTGGTGGGTATTATAGAGGGCACAGATTGCATGGAGCACTGGGTGTGGTGAAAAAATAATGAATACTGTTATGCTGAAAATAAATCAATTTAATTTAAAAAATGTGGGATCAGCCAATTACATAAACCAATTAATAACAAAATCAAAGAAACACATCAACAATACTACAATAATAGTTGGGGACTTTAACACCCCCCTCACTGAAATGGACAGATCTTCCAAGCAAAAGATCAACAAGGAAATAGAGGCTTTAAAAGACACATTGAACCGGATAGACATCACAGATATATTCAGAACATTCTAACCCAAAGCGACAGAATACACATTCTTCTCTAGTGCACATGGAACATTCTCCAGAATAGATCACATCCTGGGTCATAAATCAGGTCTCAACCAGTATCAAGAGATTGGGATCATTCCCTACATATTTTCATACCACAATGCTCTGAAGTTAGAACTCAATCACAAGAGGAAAGGTGGAAAGAACTCAAATACATGGAGGCTTAAAAGCATCCTACTAAAGAATGAATGAGTCAACCAGGAAATTAAAGAAGAATTGAAAAAAATTCATGGAAACAAATGAAAATGAAAATACAACTGTTCAAAATCTTTAGGCAAAAAAGGCAGTCCTGAGAGGAAAGTATATATTGATACGAGCTTTTCTCAAGAAACAAGAAAGGTCTCAAGTATGCAACCTAACCCTACACCTAAAGGAGATGGAGAAAGAAAAACAAAGCAAGCTTAAACCCAGCAGCAAAAGAGAAATCATAAAGAGCAGAGCAGAAATCAAATAGAAATAGAAACCAAAAGAACTGTAGAACAAATCAATGAAACTAGAAGCTGGTTCTTTGAAAGAATTAATAAGATTGATAAACCCCTGGCCAGACTTATCAAAAAGAAAAGAGAAAGGACCCAAATAAATAAAATCATGAATGAAAGAGGAGCAATCACAACCAACACCAAAAAATACAAAATAATTATAAGAACATATCATGAGCAGCTATATACCAGAAAACTTGACAACTTGAAGAAATGGATGCATTTCTAGAGGCATAAACTACCAAAATTTAACCAGGAAGATAAAGAAAACCTGAACAGACTCTTAACCAGTAAGAATATTGAAGCAGTCATCAAAAATCTCCCAACAAAGAAGAGCCCAGGGCCAGGAGTTTTCTCAGGGGAATTCTACCAAACATTTAAAGAATTAATACCTATTCTTCTGAAACTGTTCCTGGGCTGAAAGTTTGGTTCAACACCCACAAATCAATCAATGTGATATAATACATTAATAAAAGAAAGAACAAGAACCATATGATACTCTAAGTAGATGCTGAAAAAGCATTTGACAAAGTACAGCATCCTTTCTAGATCAAAACTCTTCAAAGTGTTGGGATCTGTGAAGATCTGTGGGATCTGTGGAAACTGAAAGCTTTTCCCCTAAGGTCAAGAACATGGTAGGGCTGTCCACTATCACCACTGTTATTCAACATAATACTAGAAGTCTTGGCCTCAGCAATTAGACAACAAAAAGAAATTAAAGGCATCCAAACTGGCAAAAAAGAAGTGCAACTCTCACTCTTTGCAGATGATATGATACTTTATGTAGAAATCCCAAAAGACTCCACTCCAAAACTGCTAGAACTGATACAGGAATTCAGTAAAGTAGTAGGATATAAAATCAATGCACAGAAATCAGTTGCATTTCTAGCAACAGCAAGACAGAAGAAAGAGAAATTAAGGAGTCAATCCCATTTACAATTGCACCCAAAACCATAAGATACCTAGGAAAAAACCTAACCAAAGAGGCAAAGAATCTGTACTCAGAAAACTATAATGTACTCATGAAAGAAATTGAGGAAGACACAAAGAAATGGAAAAACGTTCCATGCTCATGGATTGGAAGAACAAATATTGTGAAAATGTCCATGCTATCTAAAGCAATCTACACATTTAATGCAATCCCTATCAAAATACCAACTTTTTTTTTCAAAGAACTGGAACAAATAATCCTAAAATTTATATGGAACCAGAAAAGACCCCAAATAGCCAGAGGAATGTTGAAAAAAGAAAGCCAAAGTTGGTGACATCACAATTCCAGACTTTAAGCTCTATGACAAAGCTGTAATGATCAAGACAGTATGGTAGTGGCACAAAAACAAACACATAAATCAATAGAACAGAATAGAGAGCCCTGAAATGGGCCCTCAAACTCTATGGTCAACTAATCTTCGACAAAACAGGAAAGAATGTCCAATGGAATAAAGACAGTCTCTTCAACAAATGGTGTTGGGAAAATTGGACAGCCACATGTAGAAGAATGAAACTGGACCATTTCCTTATGCCACACACAAAAATAGACTCAAAATGGATGAAAGACCTTAATGTGAGACAGGAATCCATCAAAATCCTTGAGGAGAACATAGTCAGCAATGTCATCAAACCCTGCCGTAGCAATTTCTTCCTAGAAGCATCACCAAAGGCAAAGGAAGCTGGGGAAAAATTGAACTATTGGGACTTCATCAAGATCAGAAGCTTTTGCACAGCAAAGGAAACAATCAACAAAACCAAAAAACAATTGACAGAATGGGAGAAGATATTTGCAAATGACATATTGGATAAAAGGCTAGTATCCAAAATCTGTAAAGAAGTTAACAAACCCAACACCCAACGAACAAATAATTCAATCAAGAAATGGGCAAAAAACATGAACAGACATTTCTGCAAAGAAGACCTTCAAATGGCTAACAGACATGTGAAAAAGTGCTCAACATCACTCAGCATCATGGAAATATAAATCAAAACCATAATGAGATACCATCTCACATCAGTCAGTATAGATAAAATTTACAAGTCAGAAAATGACAGATACTGGTGAGGATGTGGAGAAAGGGGAACACTCCTACACTCCTGGTAAGAATGCAAGCTGGTACAGCCGCTCTGGAAAACAGTATGGAGCTTCCTCAAAAAGTTGTAAATAGAGCTACCCTATGACCCAGCAATCACACTACTGGGTATTTAGCCTAAAGATACAAATGTAGTGATCCAAAGGGACATGTGCACCCAAATGTTTATAGCAGCAATGTCTACAATAGCCAAACTATGGAAAAAACACAGATGCCCATCAACAGATGAATGGATAAAGAAGAGGCTATATATATAAAGCTATATTGTATGTATATATGTAAATGTGTGTATATATATACACATATACACGTATATATGTGTGTGTGTATATATATACACACACAATGGAATACTATGCAGCCATCCAAAAAACCCGAAATATTGCCATTTGCAATGATGTAGATGGAACTAGGGGGTATTACACTAAGTGAAATAAGTCAATCAGAATATTGATCTTTCTGATATGAGGAATTTGAGAGGCAGGGCGGTGGGTCATGGTGGGGCAGGGAGGGAAAAAATGAAACAAGATGGGATTGGGAGGGAGACAAGCCATAAGAGACTCTTAATATCAGGAAAGAAACTGAGGGTTGCTGGGGTTGGTGGGTGTATAGATGGGGTTACTGGGTGATGGACATTGGGGAGAGTATGTGCTATGGTGAGTGCTGAGTGCTGTGAATTGTGTAAGACTGCTGATTCACAAATTTGTACCCATGAAACAAATAATACATTACATGTTAATAAAAAGAAAAGAAAAGCTGGACTGCTCTCTGTGGTATTTTCTCAATAGGAAGATGTATTACTGAAGAGTGGAGTCTCCCCAGGGCCGCTAGAAATGTTTCACTGTTCATGTCATTTCACACATAATACATAAAGCTTCTATGGGAGGTGGACAAGGTGACCTGACAGGTGTCCTGTCTCTGACTTCTGTGATTTAAAGGTTCTGTGCTATTACCCACCAAGAAGCACTGCTTCTTAGTGATTCCATTTATAAAAAGACCCTACAGGTGTTTTCTCTTGGCTTCTACCTTTGCAAATTCTTTTTGTTTCCACCTGTGCAGTGAGACTCAAGATTATAGTATTCAGCATCACAGGAGAGGGGTGGGTGGAGGGTTAAACAGTGTCAGTGGTTGCTTGGGAAAAAATTAAAGGCAAGGGAAACTGGAGGAAAAGTGAAAGTTCACCACACACTAGTAAGTTTCTCTGCATCTAAATGGAATTTTGATCGAGATACCACATTTCTATAAGAGAAGCTGCATTGAGTGCAGAAAATAGTTCGCATTAATCTTCCTTTTGACAAGACTAAGAAAAAACAAACAATGGTACCAATTTAACACTGGCTTATTGAAGTTCTCAGATTGTAATTCAATTCTTGAAGAAGTCACAGAGTAGTGGCAACCTTTGGATGACACTGAGCATCTCCAACTTGGTAAAAGCCTTGTAATGACAATTCTGGAGTGTGATCCATTTGTGCCATTTATATGATCTATGTAAAGTTTTATCTCTTGGTCCAGATGGACTTGGATTCACAAGATGAAAGACTCTCACAGAGCAACCCTTGCTGGGTTTCAATTATAAATATAAGGTTGAGCTGGACTCTTTTCTCCCCGTTTGTGGGCAATTGTGAATGGGGCACATGGTGAATACTGTGTATATTGTAAGAGACTGGTCACTGCTGGCTGCTTTAACTTCAGCAGGTTTCAAAGCTGATTTTTTGCTGCCAGAATAAAATAATGTTAAATTGGATTTAATGTTTCAGGCTAGAGTAGACTAGCAAGGGGACTTCTTCACCTGTCACTTAGAGTGAAAGGTGAAATGGAAAGGGGTCACTTATGTCCTGAAGTTTAAAATGGAACTGGGAATTCATTAATGAGATGAGCCTTATCATGTCCTCACTGGATGAAACCATGAACCTTGAACCGGGGCACGTAACAATTATTCCAAAGACTCTGCCTGGACACCTACAGTTTTGCTGCAATAAGAGACTGCTCAGTGATAACCTTAGTAGCCAGTTACATCCAACCAAAGGTAGTTTTCTGCCACCAACATTAATCAAAATGTTTTGTAAACAACACACAGAAATATTCCTTTTTGTTTTTTAAAACCCTTGACTTTCACTCCCTAGCGGACACAAGTTGGGAGGCTACTCAAATCTGTGCTCCCCAAATTACAAATTACAATTACAAAATACAATCCCGAAATTAATACTTTTGCTTTATTTCAGCTCTGCCAGTTTTCTTAATTGACACTAGCAAGACACACTCTACCACTGAAGCATTGAGTCTCAAGACTCTTAGCAATTTGTGACAAATTCTCACGTTCTGGGATCCACAAGGAAGAATTTAACATCTCTTCTTCTCTCTCACACACATGCCTCTGCTCCAGTCCTCTACCACCTGCCACTTTTGTTTCCCTTTCTTTTATTTTTTTAAATTTATTTTTTATTTTCAGCATAACAGTATTCATTATTTTTTCACCACACCCAGTGCTCCATGCAATCCGTGCCCTCTATAATACCCACCACCTGGTACCCCAACCTCCCACCCCCCCACCCCGCCACTTCAAACCCCTCAGGTTGTTTTTCAGAGTCCATAGTCTCTCATGATTCACCTCCCCTTCCAATTTCTCCCAACTCCCTTCTCCTCTCTAACTCCCCATGTCCTCCATGCTATTTGTTATGCTCCACAAATAAGTGAAACCATATGATAACTGACTCTCTCTGCTTGACTTATTTCACTCAGCATAATCTCTTTCTTTTCCCAGACATTGTCCCAGAAATATCAACCAATTCAGGAACCTGGATGGAATAAGAAAGCCTGAGCTTTCACTAAAGAACATGAATGCCATGTTCCACATCTGTTCAATCTTGTGACATTTGTCTCAGCTGCTATCCTGCACTCTCTCTAATGAATCCACCCACAGAACTGCATCCTCTTTTTTCCTTAAATTTTATATATAGGTGAATTTTCAACATTCATTTCCTGGCATTTTGCATATAACTTTTTGTAGCTCTTACTATGCAATTCTGTAACAAATCTATATATGTGCATATTTATCTTTGACATAAAATATAGTCTAGAAGGGCAGAGACAAGCTCTAAGTATGTTTATATTATGTGCTCCCTAAGCTTAGCCCAGAGTTAGTCATTTTTTTTTTTAAAGTTTGTTGTGTCAAGAAAATGGATGAAATCGTCAAGAAATAGATCCCCGTTTACTCATTCAAGGGAATATCTAGTGATCTGGGAATCATCTAGGGTCCCATTTTTTAGATAATGTTGAATTATTGTTAACAATATACTTACTAAGAAGTTGGCAAGCCATTACTTGGAAACTTCTTTCAATGAGAATCTCAAGCCCTCAAAAAATAGTTCATTTCTTTTGATGGCTGCATATGGATGGAACTAGAGCATATCATGCTTAGCGAAATAAGTCAAGCAGAGAAAGACAACTATCATATGATCTCCCTGATATGAGGAAGTGGTGATGCAACATGGGGGCTTAAGTGGGTAGGAGAAGAATAAATGAAACAAGATGGGATTGGGAGGGAGACAAATCATAAGTGACTCTTAATCTCACAAAACAAACTGAGGGTTGCTGGGGCATAGGGGGTTGGGAAGGATAGGGTGACTGGGTTATGGACATTGGGGAGGGTATGTGCTTTGGTGAGTGCTGTGAAGTGTGTAAACCTGGTGATTCACAGACCTGTACCCCTGGGGATAAAAATATATGTTTATAAAAAATTAAAAATTAAAAAAAAAGAATCGCACAATAAAAAAAAAGAAAAAAAATAGTTCATTTCTTCTATGCACAATTATAAATTTGATATATTGGGAGCTGATATATGTCCGTTAGAAGTGTCCACACACATAGATTAGTTCTAGTACATGAGTCTATTTAGAAAATAAATTAAGTACTGTTAAAATCAGAAACAAAACAAAGGTGCAATCTCTACTATTATTCAAAATTTTATCAGAACTCCTAGCTGATACAAGAAGGAGAAGTAAGAAGTACTAAATAATGAAAAAATTGTCCTTAATATACGACAATATTCATAAAAATTCCAAGCAAATCTACTGCTATGTTATTTGAACTATTAAAGGAATGCAGCAAGGTTGCTATGAATACACACACACACACACACACACGCACACACACACATATATATATAATATATATAATTATTAGTGTCATTGTAAATCAGTAATAATTCCTTAGTGAGTGCAGTTGGCCAGAGATTCCATTTAGGATAGCTACAAACTATTATCATAACCATAGCATTCCCTTTGCATTGTCAACAAATTAGACATCTATTGTCATCTTCTTTAATAAAGGAATTCTGATGGTGTTCAGATTCTTATTTCTCAAAGAAGGGGACACCATTCCCAGTTCAGGAGCATATTCTAAAAGGGCTAAGTCAATCACTGGTTTTTAGCATTCTCTTTGTTTATGATTGGTTTGGGGAAGCCCCTAAACCAATGGTGTGTGGAAAATGTGCTAGGAGCTCCTCAGAAAGATTTGCTTACTCTTACAAGATTGTAGAGGCACTTTTTCTAGTAGTTTTTTCCATGCCTAGATGTGATGCCTGTGTGGCAGCCACTCAGTGACATGGAAGGGAACAAGCCAAAGGGTGAAAGAGAATGTTAAGCATGACTGAGCTGAGGATGGAAAGAAACTGTATTCTTGATGAATACTGAAGCCACTGAATTGTCCAGTCCTTAAGACAACTACTCTGTAATTTGTGCTGTGTAAAAAAAATAAATTTTCCTTATTGTTTAAAACATTTAACAAGTAAGAGAAACAGTAAACTCAGGGATTCATTTGTAATACACCTAACCAATGAAGAATTAACATCCAGAAGAAAAGGAGAGTAAGAAAGAATGAGCAGAAGCTCTCATAAATTAGTAATAAAACTATAAATAATAAAAAAAAACCAGAAAAGGATATGCACAGGGAATTTACAGAAAAGGACAGAATATTCATGAACATATGAAAGAATGCTCAACTCAAGAGAAATTAGAAGAATTCAGAGTAAAACACAAGTATAATTTCCAGCTCATCACATGGAACACTAGGTGTAGTGCATAAACAACGCATCTTGGAAAACTGAAAAAATAAAATTAAAAAAGATTCACCCTTTCTGATGAATACCCAACTTTTGGTATTAATTTCTAATCACTTCCTAGAAGAGTGGGTGTCCATTCTGTCAGATGAAATTAAAGGAAATATCTGCTTTTATCTGTCCTTCTCCTGCCATTTCTATCTTCCTCTAGCCCTTCCCATGTCTCAAAGCCATTTTTTAGAGTAGGTCTTATCTTGATAACCTAGATGGGACTGGAGGAGATTATGCTGAGTGAAATATGTCCAGCAGAGAGAGACAATGATCATGTGGTTTCACTTACTTGTGGAGCATAAGGGATAACGTGGAGGACATTGGGGGGAAGGAAAGGAAAAGTGAATTGGGGGAAATTGGAGGGGGAGACAAACCAAGAGAGACTGTGGACTCTGAGAAACAAACTGAGTTTTGGAAGGGAGGGAATTGGGGGATTGGGAGAGTCTGGTGTTGGGTATGAAGGAGGACTTGTATTGCATGGAGCACGGAGTGTGGTGCATGAATCTTGGAACACTGGAAAAATAAAATAAAATTTAAAAAAGGAAATTAATATCAAAACCTTATATATATTACCTAAGGTCATTATAAACTATGTGCCTATGTATGTGTTTGTATACTAAAATTAACTGAATAAAGTAAATACAATTTTATTCCAAAATTATAGATTTAATCATCTTCAATTAATTCCTTTCTTATTTTATGATGTCTGTAGTTTAAAAAGTATCTAGTTTACATTAATATCTGTAATTAATCAAAATAAATATTTTTTAAAGAAAAAAACTCTCTGCAAGATTCTCAAGATGCCTCTGTGTATCATGTTTTATACCTGCAGATGGTTTCAATTTCACAACATGGGTTTTCCTTCTTTCCTTCTTATTCAAAACAATGTATTAAGCCCTTGCTATTTAGTCAGTGCTCTAGGAATATAGCTGAAAAAAATGATAACAAGAATAATATTGTTGTTATTATAGTATATGATATTGACAATATATATTTATTATAACAAACATTAACACCTATACAGTACTATTATGAACTACATACTGTTCTAAGAGTTTTAGATATATTAGTTTATTTGTCACAACTACCTTAAAAAGAAACATAATAGATACAAGTAAAAAGTACTGGAAGTTTAAGCATCTTGCCCATCATCACTCACAGTCAACTTCATGAACATGCAACCTCTGTACTTGCTTTGAAGGACCTTATATTTAGAAGGGCCCACAATTGATTTAATGCTCTACTATTGCTGTCTCAAATTTCTTAATAAATTTTGAATGAGGTGCCCTTCATTTTAATTTTGTATTGGGCTCCACAAGTTATGTAGCTGATTCTCCTTTAATTTGAAAATGGGTTGTTGGTTTTTGGTAAACTTGTCATTAATTACTATGCTCTACTACTTCTTAAAAAAAAATTGATTGAATAAGACAGAGAGAAAACAACATAGAGCATGAGACAGAGAGAACATGAGCAGGGGGTGGGGGAACACAGAGGCAGAGGGAGAAGTAATCTCCCTGCTGAGAAAGGAGCTCAATGAGGGGCTTGGTCCCAGGACTCCAGGATCATGACCTGAGCTGAAGGCAGGTGCTTAACTGACTGAGCCACCCAGGAGTCCCTACTACTACTTTCTTCAGACAGACAGGGGACTAGTCTCACTTACTTATTCAATAAATATCAATTGCACATCATCTATGTTCCAGACACTATTCTAAACTTTAGGGATACAATGATGAGCAGGATAGGCAATGTTCTCAAAATCATATTTATTTTAGAGGAGATGCAGATAATAAATAAATGAATAACCAAAAAACATAGGATTGTGATAAATTTTATTAGGTGAATTAAACTAGAGTCATATGATTAAAAGTAGCTCATGGTTGCTGTAGACTGATCAAGAAAGAATGGCATTTAAAACAAGATTTTAACAAACAAGACACCGCTCATGAGAAGATCTGAAGAATGTTTCACTTAGTTTCACTTTTATTTGTTCATCTTCAGAAAAATACTTGACCAAAAATAAGAGCAAAGACTTCCTGGCCTAGAAAATGGATTATTGTTAGAATATGATTTTCCTCAGTTCGCATGCTTTTCCTTTTTTTAATTAAAATTCTTGGCTAATTCATTTTCCAAAATGGGAATGACATCAAAAGATGTCTTGAGAAAGCTTAGTATCTCTTACATTGAAATGCCAAAGGACTTTGTCAGTGATTTATGTGTCTATAAATTAAACTCGGTATGCTTAGTAAAATCTGGCCATGATACTAATTAATTGCAATGAGAACAAGATAGAAGTGATTAAAATATTGACTCATCAGATCCAGGCTGCTGTGTACTCTACGTGGGGATTGCCACCTGGAGTTGTGCAGTGTGACATCCTAACCAGAAGCTGTCTTGTAGCATGCATTTTCTAAAATCAGTAGAATATAAAACATTAAAATTTACACCCTTTATTTGACTGACAAGGAATCTAAGGAACAGTAAGCTCATTTAGATGGTGAAAAGCAGTTCAGGGTTCCCGATTCCTGTTATTTATTTATCTTTAATTAAAGATGGAACATCATGACATATTCATATTAAAAATAAGGGCCCTGGAGCAAGTCAGGATCATCTGCAGATAATTAGTCCTTCTGAAATGCTGATTATGTCTCACTTAATGTATCTTTCCTAGACTACAGTCAGACCCTAATTCCACTTCCACACACAACCCCACACTCACATTTCATTCAGAAAGAAAAGGTTCCTTATTCAATACAAATATTTGATATTTTAGAACTAAAACCAGGCCCTGTTAAGGAGATCACGTTATTCTTCTTTATTTCCCCTGCGTGTCCCAGGTATTTCAGTACAGCCTACATTAAATTGCTCTTCACAAAAATAAGGTAAAGATGTTAATATTCACTTATCTTGCTCAATTAATAAGTTTCTTTCACATATTAAGAAAATGTTCCTCTCATAACAGTGATCAATTGTTTGTAATTAGAATCTACTTTCCTTCATTTATCAAACTCTACATTGTTGAAAATGATAAATAGCCCCCGGACATTTAAGAAAACAAGGAGTACAATCAGAAATATGAAAACTTTGTCTCTTAAGGGATGTGGGGGAGGGGTGCCCACATGTCTCAGTCTGTTAAATGTCGCCTTAAGCTCTGGTCAGGGTCTCAGGGTCCTGGGATCAGCCCTGCTAGTCAGGCCTCTGCTCGGTGGGGAGTCTGCTCCTCCGTCCTGCTTTCTCTTTCTCACTCTCAAATAAATAAAGAAATAATATTTTTTTTAACAACAACAACAAAAAAAAAAAGTGTGGAGGAAATTATGCTTTTGGATTTCTAAGTATAGTTCATCCCAAGGTATGTTTTCATCTATTTGGAAACTTATTGGTTTTCCCTGACTTCTTTTTAGGTCTACAGTTTTGATAGTGGGTATTCATAGATAGAAAGTCACTTTCTCAAACTCAATAACTTTCTAATAAAATCTGTGAATTTTTGGTTACAAAGAAAGAAGAGAAAAAAGAAAAAAAAAAAAAAAAGAAAAGCCCTAGGGTGCCATGGATTTTTAAACCATGGTTTATAAAGACTCGGGGTTCCAGAGAGATCCTTCAGTGATGGGATGATTGAAGTGGGGGTGGTGGTAAAGGGTAAGGCAAAAATTGGAGATGGGTACCAGGAAGGACACCTAGCTCCTCCTTTTATCAGAGTAGATTCTGCTTATTTGTTCTATTAGGATTCTGAAAGAAATGTTCATTAAGAACAATTTTGATAACCACAAATCTAGCAAACTGCCCTTTTCTAACCAAGTTTTGTTGTTATGAGAGAGATAAATAAATTTTGAACTTGTTCAAAAGACACATACACACATAAACAACAAAAGAAAGTAGAAAGGAAGGAAGGAAAGGGGGAAAGGAGAAGAGGGGAGGAGAGAGGAAAGGGAAAATGAAGAATTTTTTGAAAGTATAGTAGGGCTCCATAGAATCTTAAGGAGAAAACCAACTACCGTGGAGTGGGTAGGGCAAACACCAGACACTACCTGTATTTATGTGTCTCCAATTCAATAATCTAACTCAGATGGGCCAGCAGCTCTTGGGCCACCAACTGAGAATTGCCAAGAGAATCTGATCACCTCAGCTCAACTATCTATCGACTGTGGAGCAGTTAACCATGGGGCATGAAATAATTGCTGAGGGTTGACTTCTTTGGATAAGCAGAGCTCCTAAAAGAAAGGTGAGCTAGGCAGACATTCCACCTTCAATCCCAGCACCTGACTTGCTAACGAGTAGGAGACCAATCATTATCACACACTTGAATATGAGTCCAAAGGTCATTGCCATGGGTTGATCTGCATCTTGCCAAAATATTTATATGGAATTAGTAACTTCAACTGAGGTCCCCAGCACCTCCGAATGTAATTTTAGTTGAAAATTGAGTCTTTATAAAGGTAATGATACCTTTAGTATGAATCCCAATCTAATATCACTGGTGTTTTCTTTTCAATAAAAGGAGAAATTTGGAATAGATGTGTACAAAGAGAAGAAAATGAGAAGAAACAGGAGGGACACAATGTGAACATGAAGGCAGCCATCTCCACGCCAAGGACAGAGACCTAGAACAGATCCTTCCCTCACAGTGCTCAGAAGCAACTGATCTCTCCAACCTCTCATTTTTGGACTTTTGTCCTACAGAACAGTGAGACAATTAATTTCTGTTGTTTAAACCAGCCAGTTTGTTGCACTTTGTTATGGCAGCCCTAGAAAATTAATATGATCATTTTAAGAGACCATCTTTCTTTCTTCAGGTTACGGAAGTTCATCTCAAAGAAAGAAACAGCATGAAGAGTCAGGCTGCTTAAGTTCCTGTGTGATTTCAGAAAGCCACTTGAACTTTCTGGGTGCCACTTTCTTCATCTTTAGAGGACTCATGATGCCTCAGCGCCCTACAATTTGGTTGTGAGGTTTTGAGAATGAATGAAGACATTGTGTTAGAGACTTCTCTATAGAATATAAAGCCATCCGACGGGAATTCCTTTTTCTTCTGTGAAAAAGTATACAAAACTACATCTACTTCTAGCAGTCTAATACGACTATATTCATTAGATAATGGGAAAATTTATAATGAAGTTATTTTAAGCATTATTGCCTTCACAATTATGCATAACTATCCTATGATCTCCCTGATATGAGGAAGTGGTGATGCAACATGGGGGCTTAAGTGGGTACGAGAAGAATAAATGAAACAAGATGGGATTGGGAGGGAAACAAACCATAAGTGACTCTTAATCTCACAAAGCAAACTGAGGGTTGCTGGGGGGAGGGGGTTTGGGAGAAGGGGGTGGGATTATGGACATTGGGGAGTGTATGTGCTTTGGTGAGTGTGTGAAGTGTGTAAACATGCTGATTCACAGACCTGTACCCCTGGGGATAAAAATATATGTTTATAAAAAATAAAAAATTAAAAAAAAAAAGTGGAAGGAAATAGGGTATTTTCAATTCACAGTAGCGAGATAGCCTAAGTCCATAGCACCAACTGTTTCAGTTTTGTCATTTTCTTCAGCACCCTTATGTTTTCTTTCCTTCTTATTTCTCAGTCTTTCCATTTAACCTGCTGAGAATTCAAGAAATCTAGAGATCAATAAGAATCTTTTTGAACGTTTAAAAAACTTGCATGTATCTTCTTATATTACCTTGTATCAAAATACAACACTTTCAAGACAGAAATATCAGTCCACATTAACTCCAGCTTGGAGCTGTTTATGGTAACATTGTGAACACCAGAGCTTGGATTTCAGCTTCATAAAGCTGGTGTGTTTATACATGCTCCCACTCTCGCAGGTCATGTACTTGATCTAATTTAACTGCTCTTACTAACCAGTGACAGCTTTTATTGGTGTAATACTAGGTCGGAAGTCATCTCATTTCTGTGCTTGATAAAGACTCAATTACAGAGTTTGTTACATTTGACATTATGGAACTAGCTTGAGAGATTTTTGTGGCTGATTGCCTTGTGGCTACTCCCTTGAAATCCACAGTGAAACTTGATCTTGGAAAGCTGGCTTTCTACTACATCTTTGCAAAGCCTCAGATAAATAAAATGTAGGAAGTTAAATTGAACTTAGATTAAGCTGTTCCATAAATTGAACTCAAGAAGATTCCAAGTAATGGCATTCTAATATCATTTCTAATAGGTATTTAACCAATCATTAGTACATGAGAGCTTCATACTCAAATTTGACTGTTTCTGAAATTATGACAAATTTTGCACTTTGTTCCATATATTAGGAAGCTCAGTTATTTTATTTTCTTCCTCCTTTTTTCACCTCCTTTCTATTCAAATCAATGTATATTTCCTTTTTGTTTTACTTTTGAAAATTATTAGTTCTTTCTGGACTCAGGGCCTTTCCATAATGAGATCACCAGGGTTAACAAAATACTGCCTAATGGGTACATGTTTCCATTAGTCTTGTCTTGTCATCATCTCGCCAATTTCCATTTTTATCTCTATATCTGTACCAGAGCTGTTTTTCTGAAATGAAAATATGATCTATTACCCCATTCTCCTGCTGGTGAACATTTAAGTTATTCTAAATTTTTAATATTGCAAACAGTGTTGCAAGTAACAGGCCTATATATAAATATGTGAGTAATTTTGCAGGTTAACAACGTAAAAGTGAGATAACTGGATATGGAGACACATTATTAATTTTGATACATACTGCAAAAATCATTGTAAGATGATATTCATTTGTATCCCAACCAATAATATCTATTTCTCCTCACCCTTACCTTCAGAGGATATTATCAGTCATTATAATCTTTTTAATCTTAGGAGGAAAAGTCCTAACTTCTTTTTTTTTTCCCCCACTTATAAGTATGTTGAGCACCTTTTCACATGTCTTTCTCTATTGTATTTCTTTTTTCTGAAGTTTGCCTATTTATATGTTTTGCTGCCCCTGTTGGCTTAGTCAAACTAAATGTCTAGTTGTAATTATCCCTTTTTAACAACTGCATAATATTTCAAAACAAGTATATTTCATGATTTATGCAGTGGTTGCCATGTTAGCAGATATTCAGAATGATTCTAGTCTTTTTCTATTATGACTAATGTTACATTAAATGTCCTCATAAATAGATCCTTACCAAGAGATATTTAGGGTGCTTTAGCAGAAATTTCTAAAGGTAGTATTGCTGGACCAAAACACTGACGTATTTGGATACTTTTTTTATTTTAATAATACTGACAGTTAACTTTTCTTTTAAAATTATTTGTACTTGCATACACCATTAGTATGAGAACATGCCAAGCCAAGATTCTTGCCAGCCTTGTTGTTTTCAGCTTTGGACTAGGCATGCATACCCTGGAGTCAGAATGTCTTGGAACAAAGCTCATTTCCACTATTTACTATTTACTATATATTTCTGTATTTTTTGATCAGTGTTAAATGAACAAGCTAGATACTCATACATTCCCTAAGAGATAGAATCGTATCTATTTTTGTCTTCATTGTATTTTCTGTGCCCAGAAAACTATGTCTTGAACATGATGTCCCAGCCTGATAGTGTTTTTATTTTCAGTATTAGGAACTTCCTCTGCATCAATGATATTAAACATTTGGTTTTTTGTTCAAGTAACAAATATTATTTTCCTATGTTGTCTTTGTCTTAAAGATACTTTATTAAATCAAATATCAATGAGTCTTTCCTTTGCTGTTTTTGCATTTATCTTGTTCTCCTCTCCTACCAGGTTTTAAAAATGTTATCTGAAATAGTTATTAACATTTTTTAAAAGATTTTATTTATTTATTTGACAGAGAGAGATCACAAGTAGGCAGAGAGGCAGGCAGAGAGAGAGAGAAAGGGAAGCAGGCTTCCTGCTGAGCAGAGAGCCCCATGTGGGACTTGATCCCAGGACCCTGAGATCATGATCTGAGCCGAAGGCAGCAGCTTAACCCAGTTAGTCACCTAGACGCCCAATATTTAACATTTTTTAATAAAATTTTAACAGGGGCACCTGCCTGGCTCAGTCAGAAGAGCATGTGACTCTTGATCTTAGGGCTGTGAGTTCAAGCCCTACAATGGGTATAGAGATTACTAAAAAATAAATAAATAAACTTAAAAAAATTATAAAATTTTAACAGACTGGTATTTCTAGAACATTTCATAAATAAACTAGTATTTCCTTATTAGATTATAATTCTACCCTTACCAGAAATGGAGTTTCCCCACATAGATTTTAATGTAAATTTGGAGTGTTTAATCTGAACCATTCATCTATTTGGCATATTCTTGTTTCAGTAAAAAACTGTTAAATTGTAATACATTTCTCTTACTGAATTGGGAGTTCATTACTGTATTCACTGTTATATTTACTATTTAATGTACTAAGTGATATTTAACATATGCCAGTTGTGTATCTATGCCACACATAGATCTTCCCCACTGGATTGTTAAGATCATTGAGAACAAAGAATGTCATCTTTTTGTTCCCTCTGTATCCTGTGAACTGCACTGCATGGTACATTCTAGATACTTAAAAACATATTTTATGAATGAATAATTGAATGCACACACAGATTTCTGAATTCTAAATATGCTACCAAGCATTAAAATCATCGTACCACTGACATTTCATTCCTTTAGATAGAAAAGATAATTGGCAAAATAATTTTATGGAGTTACTTGGTTTCTTGTCATATATTTTAGTGCATGTTTAGTGACAGTATGTGTCATATGACTGTGGATGTGCATGTGACTGGTGAAAATGACAGCAACTTCATAAGCAACAGAGTGACCGTAATTCTATGTCCAGAAAATTCTCCCCCCAAAGATTCAGGATTCAGAGCTTCTAAAATCCCCTTCTTATTGTCTACAGATTCTATGACAAACCCTTCCTGTGAAGAGAGAGATTAGCTGTTTTTAGATTATCAACGCCCAACTGCATTTTCTCTTCGACCACCAGGAGAACTCAAATTGTATTGAAAAAGGAGGATTCTGGACAGAAAGTAATTACATATCGGAAGCATTTTCCTTGGGGATAGAAGCTAACACCATTTGTCTAGTCTTAAAAACTCTGGGGTCTCACTTTCTAGAAAGGACAAACATTTACCCATGCATGCATTTTTTAATCGTACTATGTTTTTTCTTAAAATTTTTTTATTATGTTAATGGATTCTGTGTATCAAAACTTGGGCAAGAGCTCAGTGGGAATGTCTTATATATGTTCCATGATATCAGGGGTCTCAGCTGGGAAGACTTGAAGCCTGGAGATAAGTTGACAACTGGAGGCTGGAATCATCTGAAGTCTTGTTCACACATATCTGTGGTTGCTGCTGGCTTTCGGGTGAGACTTTAGCTGGGACCCTATGGTACATGAAGTTTCTTGAAGTAACTTTTGGACTTCTCTCTACAATAGGATGATAGCATGGGTTGAAAGAGCAAACATTCCCTGTCTGCAGGGCAGGAATGCATTGCACTTTTACAATCTAGCTGCAAAAGACTTATTGAATCACTTCTACTATATTCTATTGGTTGAGATAGTCACAAAGTTCCACCTAGGTTCTTGTTGAAGGGGCACCAATCTAATGTTAAATGAAGGAAATGACAGGGATGCATTATAAGAATGTGTAGGATGAGAGATATTATTGTGATCATTCCTGGAATATACAATCTGTCCCAGTATTACTACTCTGAATTTGGTATTTAACATTTCCATGCATTTTTTCAAAATTTAGTATATAGGCATGCAGAAATGAAAATACAATACTTTTTATGTTTTAAAACTTTGTATTTCACAAGCTATTTTTTTTTCAATGTTATTTTTAAGATTGATGCAGATTGCTATTATAGCTCCAGTTCTTTCATTTTTTACTTCGGTACAATATCCTTTTGTGTAAGAATTTGACAATTTATATGTTCCTACTCCTGCTTCTCTTGTTCTAAATTCCCAGCAAAAGTAAATTTTTAGCACTCTTCAGCACTCTGACTATAATGACAGTAGTATGGTCCTCAATGTGTTACATAACAACTTTAACCTCAAAAGTTCAGACAGACCTGTACCCCTGGGGATAAAAATATATGTTTATAAAAAATAAAAAATTAAAAAAAAAAGTTCAGATGAATGTTTAACTTGTATGTTCAGTCCAAAACTGTTTTTTTCTAAAAATTCAGTATGTTATACTTGTAATGTCATTATAAAATAACAATATGTTAAATGAGTGAATGAATCAACCAATCTCCTGATGATTAACAAGGCAGTCAATGGATTCAAGACCCTCCATTATCTGGAGACAAACTTTCCAACTTGACTTATCACACTTCTTTCCTCTGCTGACATTGGTGCCTCCCTTGGAATGCCTTCCATTCCAATTTATGTCAGTTACAAGCCTTTCCATACTTTCAGCTGCCTCTGAAAGTTGTCTGGCAAAGTGACAAAGGCTCATGCTCCTGACTCAGACAAATCTAGATTCAAATCCCTGCTCAGCCACCTAACAAACTCTATGAATTTGAGAATGTTTTCTAGACTTCAATTTTTGCCCATAAAATACAGACAATAATTTTACTAACCTGATAGATTTGTTTTAAAATATAAAAGATTTAATATATGAAAAATGCTTATCATGTGGCATGTTTTCAATAGATATTAGCTGGATGGCATTTCCTTCATGACACTTCCTTGAGCATCCCATCCCAAAAGAATGATGTAGTTCCCCCATTTTTTTATGTTTGTTTATTTGTTAGAATAATATGGAGGATCTCTGAAAATTGAAGTCCTGGGTTATACCTCAAAACAATTAACCAAATCACAATCTCTGAAAGGAGAAAGAAGAATTTTTAATTTTTGAAGTTCACTCTGTGATTCCAATGGACAAGCAAACTTGTGAACTTTGTCAATAATATTCCCCCAGTCTTCCTGTTCACAGAAAAATCATCTGGAATATTTACTAAATTATTAAAAGAGCCTCCACCCCAGACCTAAGGATCTAAGGCAGAGACACGGTAATCTGTATTGTTAATCAGTGTCTTAGGTAAATCTTACTAAAAGGCAGGTGTGGAAACAAGCTATTGGCATACTGGATGTATTTTTTTTTTTTTTTTTTTTTTTACCATAGCATACTCCCTTTTATTTTAAGCACCTTCAGGTTTGGCTCAGGTATTAGAAAGGAGAGGATTCCCATAAGGAAGGGGGAGCTCCATGAACTGTGCATTTTGGCTGTGTTGGTCTCATGATGAGTCTTCGTGTGTGGCGGGGGAGGGAGGCAGGGGCAGGGTGACCGTTTCCACCCTGTGTCATCAGGGCCACTGCTGCTCACGGGGCTCAGGGGTGGGACTGAGCCTGTTCATCCCGAAGCCTAGAGTCTCCCCTTTCCTGCACATCACATCACTGTCCAGGGGACCAGTCCCTTGAAGTCTGCCCTACCAAATGCCTAGGTGAAGTCTCTCCTGGGGGACATTTGTAGACACTCTCAGCTACAGAAAACACAGTGAGCTCAGACCAGCAAGGGCCCTGGTGCCCTGTGCTCTGTGCCCTGGGGATGTCAGGGCCAAGGTCTCCTTCTAGAATCTATGGGGCTTCCTGGGTCCCAGATACCCAAGCGAGGGGGCTTCCTCCATCCGTCTCTGTGCCTCCCCCATCACTGTAGCACCTGTGTGTGCTTCCCAGGTTCTGGTTGGACAGCTGGAAAGGGGGGCCCTGCAGTTTTTAAAATGGACGTGGGTCTTTAGAATCATTGAGACCTATTTTTATTCGGTATTTAAACCCTATTTCCTCTCTGAATTATTTTGGTCACATCAGTTTTTCCATCTTAGAGTGACTACTTTCAAGGGCCTTCTGCTTTGTTTCAGTCATGACATGCCTTTGCTTTTTGATAGTGATGTTTGAGTCATTTGACTCTTGCTGTTCGTTTTCACTTTATTGTTGGAATTCTCTATTTTCAGAGGGATCTGCTTTTAGCTCTGGGAAGGTAGATTTAGTTAGTCAGTGACCAATCTTTATTTCTGATTCTTTAGGTCCCTAGATACATGTCCAGAGGGCCATTTTTGCCTTGGCCTACAGTTCTATCAGCAAATGTTCCTATTTATAGTCCCAGACAGCAGGCTCAAAGGGAGCCTGGGTGAGTGTCACAGACTCCCTAAGCTTGTCCTTAAATAATAAATAAATAATAAAATGAAATAAATATTAAATAATAATAATAAATAAAATAATAAAATAAATTTAAAATAAAATTAATAAAGGAAAAATAATAAAATAAAAATTAATAATAATTAATGCAATTAATAAGAAATAAATAAATTGATAACTCAAGGCAGAATTTTTGGGACCCCTGACTGTCTATGTGTGTTAAGCATCTGCCTTTCCTCAGGTCATGGTGCCGGGGTCCTGGAATGGAGGCCCACATTGGTTTCCCTGCTCAAAGGGGAGTCTGCTTCCCCGTCTGCTGCAACCCCTCCCCCTGTGCTCTCCATCTCTCTCTGACAAATATGTAAATAAAATCTTTAAAAAATTTTAAGGCAGAATTTTAGAAATAACCTCTAAAAAGACAAGCTGCCCGGGTGGCTCATTCAGTGGAGTGTGTGATGCTTGGTCTCAGGGTTGTGAGTTTGAGTCCGCCCACCGCCACCCCCCCCCACGGTGTAGAGATGAATTCAGGTATGAGAAATAACCTCTAAAAACAAAGAATTTTGTCATTTTTTCTACAGATAGATAAAAATCTATATCCACATATAAAAATATGTGAGCCAGGTTATGTTGGGACTCCCGTTACTGAACAATTGGAAAGCATGTTCAACTCCATGGTCACAGACTATCCAAGAACACAGCTGGCTCCTGGCCTGGGGGGAACCGTTTTCAGCTGCTAACGGCCAGGGAAAAAAAGTCTCTTCCCAGGCCAAGTTTTCAGCCTCCTGATCCCCCGGAAGCATGTCTGTGGCCTCAGGAGCTCTCATTGCTTGAAGTCTCTGTGTGCCCCTGGTGTGGGTTGGTCCATGAGCAGATGAAAGCTCTGGTACTAGGCCAGCCCTGGACACAGGGAACGGTAGATGCCACCCACCCCACTTGTGCAAGCAGGTACAGGGTCCCACCAAACTGCTATGCAGATGAGGAAGAGACTGACTAGGACACAGTGGGGGTGACCTGCCCACTGGGGACCTGACGAGCAGCCAGGAGGAAGAGCAGGATCTAGATGGCCTCACTGTATCCCTGGGTCGCTGCTCCTCCCCTCTTTCCTATCTGCCGATTCTCTGTGTGTGCGTGTGCATGTGCTTGTGTGTGTGTGTGTGTGTGTGTGTGTGTGGTCAGTCCCCTCTGTTCCTCTCCCCTACCACCTCCTTCTGCAGTGCTGTCTACTTGCTGTCTGTCTACTTCTCTGTCTACTTGCTGCCCCATCTTTCCCAACTACCTGCCACTGTGTCCACGGCAGTCAGCGTCATCTCTCAGCCCCCAGGCCACCTTTCTTGCATGCTCAGGCCAGCACCCTTAAAGCCCAAGCTGTACTTCCTGGGAGAGTGGCAAAGGGCCCTGTGGGGGACAGGGGTGCACCCCACCTATGGGCCACACTGCAAATGTGGCTGTCGGGGTCAGGGCCAGGGAGTTGACCCCCCCATGGTGCCTCTGCAGGCCTGATTCTTGCACTGGGCGGTGACCCAACAGAAGCTGTGCGCGTGCACAGGGGTTCCTGCACGCGCCCTCACTCCTCAGGTTCCAGGTTCTAAAGCTGTGTCCTGGCAACAGGCCCCGCATTGTGCTCTAGGCCTTCAGCCATGACTTGGCAGCTCAAGGAGAGCGCTGCGAGCCTAGTTCGCTATCCTCAGCGTCTGACCTTACCGGACTGCTCTATGGGCACCTCCTTGAGCAGGCCATGCCCCTCCCCCCATCCCCAGGCTCTGCAGGGTCCGCACCTGCCAGGAGGTCTGGTCCGCTCCCACTGGGCTCACTGTGGCCGCAGACAACTCTTGGAGGCCAGGGCTCGCCCGGCGGTCCACGCCCCGGGGTCCACTCACAGGCGGTCCTCCAAGTACCCCGCAAGTTGGCATCCACGCTCCATCCTAGCAACTTGGAGAAGGTACTCCGGGACCCTGGCGACCCCGCGCTTTCTTCTGGGGCTTCTTACCTCCTCCTGCAGGTGGGGCTGCCGGCTGAAGTCAGTGCTGTCAGATGCCAGATCACAGATGTCCTGCCGTTGCCGCTCCGAGTCCATCGTGGACACGGTCACCCCCTGTCTGCTGCAGAAGCGGGTCATCACTGAGCTGCGGCCCTCAACACCCAGAAATGACCATGGTGACTCCACAGCGGAGCAGGTGTGCAGAAATCCTAGACAGAGCGGCAAAGGGACAGCCCAGATAGAGACTCACAGAAAGGACCTTAAAGGCACTGAGGCCCCACAGGGGGCATTTAGGCACCTGGGGGTCCACGGAGGCCTCTCTTCCTTTGTGCCCAGGCCTGGGCCTCTGCTGAGAGTCGTCCCCCAGAAAGAGAGCTCAGAAGACCCATACAATAAGAAGTCCCCCAGCTCCCACAGGAGCTCCTGCCCCACTCGAAATGCCATCACCAGTTCTTACAGTTCCACCAGGGGCTGCCACCCGGTCCAGAAGAAGAGGCGTCTGGCCACAAGTCAGGCCTCGCAGCCCCCGAGGTCCCCCCAAAAAGTCGGCCAAGAGAGCCCCTTGTGTCCTGCTGGAGTGCCTGCACTTTGCCAAAAGAACCAGCCGGAAAAGGCTGCCGATACCACCACGGGGCAGAAGGCAGCGCAGAGGAACTATTCATCCCCAGCTGACTGTTCCAGGCCCCGAAAACGCAAGTTTCCTCTGCTGCCACACAGGCGAGGGGAGCCTCTGAGGCTGCCATCACCCCCTGAGCCGGGGTTTCAAGTGACTGTTGAGGACCTGGACCGGGAAAAAAAAGCTGCTCTCCAGCGCATCCAAGATGCTCTTCGAGGGGACACAGAGGCCACCTGCAGCTGTGGCCCAACTAGCCTATCCAGTGCCTTGGCCCTGCCTGCTAGAGTGGCTGCTCCCCTGCCAGCCTCTGACTCCCAGGTCACCTCCAGGGACTGCTCCTGTTCTTCCCAGCCTCTCCTCTTGGGGTCTCACCCAAGGCCCTCTACCCAGGCCCTCTCGATGCCGTCCGGGGACATCACAACTTCAGTCACAGTCCCCCCAGGGCTGCCTGCGCTGTCTGGAGGTAGGAGCAACCCAGGATCCACTGCCCAGGCCCCACTCAGGGCTGTTGGTGGGCAGTGGCCCGGAGCCAGCACCCTTCAAATCTGTCCCGCGCATGGACAGCCGGCAGCTCAGGCTCCAGACCCACTCCAGGCCCTGAGCACGGCAGTAGCCCAGCTGTCTTTGGGCAGTGGCACCCAGGTAGGTTATGTGGTTCCCTTACCCCCATCTGCCTCCCCGGGGACCCATGCCAGTACCCAGCCAGGCTCGGTTACCTCCTCTGCTGTACTCGCCCCTAGCGCAGCTGCTGCCCCTGGCTTGACAGCGGCGCCCCAGTTGCCCAGTGCTGTGTCCCATGCTGGGCCCAACAGCCAGCACCCTGGCCCCCCAACTGGCACCACAATGCCGGCTCCCATCAGCATGGGGCTTTCGGCAGCACCCACAGTTTTGGGGAGAGGAGATAATGTTGCAGGTCTGTGCTCCAGATTTGGGGCTCTCTGCATCACAGCAGCAACAAGCAGGGCCCCAAATGGCCCGCAGGGCTCCAGGGCAAGCCTGGGCCTGAACACAGGGGGCCGCCCATGCCAGAGCACCTTGTCGGGGACCGCTGGAGCCAAAACGACAAACTAGCCTGTGTCGGGAGCCCCGAGTTTCCCTCCCTTCGGTCACATCCCGGGGAACCTGAGTAGGAAGAGGTCCAGATCAGACGGCTACAGCACATCCAGCAAGGCCGGCTGCAGAGACGGGAGCATCCTGGCCTTTCCTCCTAGTGGCCCCACGTCCCAGGTCAGCAAGGCCCAGAGCAGCCTTGCCAACAATACCCCCTCATCCCCTGCCAGCGACTGATTAAGTGCAAAAGAGCTGCAAAGTCTAACAAGCCATCTTCCACCACATCACAGCCCACTGCAGCTGCCCCTGGCTTGGCAGTTGCCCCCCAGGTACTTGGCACCGGGTCCCATGCTGGGCCCAACAGCCAGGACCCGGCCTCCCAACTGGCACCACAATGCCATCCCCCATCAGCAAGGGGCTATCGGCAGCACCCATAGTTTTGGGGAGGAGAGATGATGTTGCAGATCTGTGTTCCAGATTAGGGGCACTCTGCATCGAAGCAGCAACAAGCAGGGCCCCAAGTGGCCCGCAGGGCTCAAAGGCAAGCCTGGGCACGAACACAGGGGGCCGCCCACGCCAGAGCACCCTGTCGGGGACCACGGGAGCCAGCACAACGACCAGCCTGTGTCGGGAACCCGAGTGCTCCTCCCTCCAGTCACATCCGCAGGCACCAGACCAATCAGAGGTCCAGATCAAGCGACGGCACTTCCAGCAAGACTGCCCGCGGGGACGGGGGCATCCTGGCCTCTCCTCCTAGCAGCACCGCTTTGTGGTCAGCAAAGCCCACACCAGACTTGCCACCAAGAACCCTCATTCCCTGCACAGAGATTGATTAGGTGCAAAAGAGCTTCACCGTGCAACAAGCCATCTTCCTGCACATTCCAGCCCACTGCCGTGGCCCCTGGCTTGACAGCGTCCCCCCGCTGCACGGCTCTAGTCTCATGCTGGGCCAAACAGCCAGCTCCCTGGCCCCACAACTGGCACCGCAATGCCGGCCCCCATAAGCAAGGGGCGTTCGGCAGCACCCCTAGTGTTGGGGAGAGGAGATGATGTTGCCGATCTGTGCTCCAGATTAGGGGCACTCTGCATCGCAGCAGCAACAAGCAGGGCCCCAAGTGGCCCAAAGGGCTCAAGGCAAGCCTGGGCCTGAACACAGGAGGCCGCCCACGCCAGAGCCGCCTGTCGGGGACCACAGGAGCCAGCACAACGAACCTGCCTGTGTAAGGAACCCAGACTGCTCCTCCCTCCAGTCACATCCCCAGGCACCAGACCAAGCAGAGGTCCAGATCAGACGGCGGCACTTCCAGCAAGGCTGCCAGGGGGGCCGAGGGCATCCTGGCATCTCCTCCTAGCAGCACCGCCTTTGTGGTCTGCTCGGCCCACACCAGCCATGCCACCAAGACCCCCTCATCCCCTGGCCAGAAACTGATTAGGTGCAAAAGAGCTTCACCGTGCAACAAGCCATCTTCCTGCACATCCCAGCCCACTGCCACGGCCCCTGGCTTGACAGCGTCCCCCCGCTGCCCGGCACTGTGTCCCATGCTGGGGCCAACAGCCAACACCCTGGACCCAAAACTGGCACCACAATGCCGGCCCCCATCAGCATGGGGCTTTCGGCAGCACCCCCAGTTTTG
Organism: Mustela nivalis; assembly: GCF_964662115.1. Classification (NCBI taxonomy): domain Eukaryota; kingdom Metazoa; phylum Chordata; class Mammalia; order Carnivora; family Mustelidae; genus Mustela; species Mustela nivalis. The sequence goes on from NC_139021.1 coordinate 53,961,896, forward strand.
GTGAGAAGAGATGATGTTGTCGATAGGTGCTCCAGATTTGGGGCACTCTACATCGCAGCAGCAACGAGCAGGGCCACAAGTGGACCACAGGACTCCAGGGCAAGCTGGGCCTGAACACAGGGGGCCGCTCACACCAGAGCACCCTGTCGGGGGGGAGCCAGCACAAAGAACCAGCCTGTGTTAGGAGCCCCGAGGGCTCCTCCCTAAGTCACATCCTCAGGCACCAGACCAGGCAGAGGTCCAGATCAGACGGCGGCACTTCCAGCAAGGCTGCCTGCGGGGACGGGGGCGTCCTTGCCTCTCCTCCTAGCAGCACCACCTTTGTGGTAAGCACGGCCCACATCAGCCTTGCCACCAAGACCCCCTCATCCCCTGCCCAGAGATTGATTAGGTGCAAAAGAGCTTCACCGTGCAACAAGCCATCTTCCTGCACATCCCAGCCCACTGCCGTGGCCCCTGGCTTGACAGCAGCACTCAGTTGCCCGGCACTGTGTCCCATGCTGGCCCCAATAGCCAGCACCCGGCCGCCCAACTGGCACCACAATGCCGGCCCCCATCAGCAAGGGGCTTTAGGCGGCACCCCCAGTGTTGTGGAGAGGAGATGATGTTGCCAATCTGTGCCCCAGATTAGGGGCACTCTGCATCGCAGCAGCAACAAGCAGGGCACCAAGTGGCCCGCAGGACTCCAAGGCAAGCCTGGGCCTGAACACAGGAGCCCGCACACGCCAGGGCATCCTGTCAAGGACCACGGGAGCCAGCACAACGAACCAGCCTGTGTCAGGAGCCCCGAGGGCTCCTCCCTAAGTAACAGCCCCAGGCACCAGACCAAGCAGAGGTCCAGATCAGACGGCGGCACTTCCAGCAAGGCTGCCTGCGGGGACGGTGGCGTCCTGGCCTCTCCTCCTAGCAGCACCGCTTTGTGGTCAGCAAAGCCCACACCAGACTTGCCACCAAGAACCCTCATTCCCTGCACAGAGATTGATTAGGTGCAAAAGAGCTTCACCGTGCAACAAGCCATCTTCCTGCACATCCCAGCCCACTGCCGTGGCCCCTGGCTTGACAGCAGCAACCATCTGCCCGGCACTGTGTCCCATGCTGGGGCCAACAGCCAACACCCTGGACCAACAACTGGCACCACAATGCCGGCCCCCATCAGCATGGGGCTTTCAGCAGCACCCCCAGTTTTGGTGAGAAGAGATGATGTTGTCGATCAGTGCTCCAGATTTGGGGCACTCTGCATCGCAGCAGCAACGAGCAGGACCACAAGTGGACCACAGGACTCCAGGGCAAGCTGGGACTGAACCCAGGGGGCCGTTCACACCAGAGCACCCTGTCGGGGGGGAGCCAGCACAACGAACCAGCCTGTGTCAGGAGCCCCGAGGGCTCCTCCCTAAGTCACATCCTCAGGCACCAGACCAAGCAGAGGTCCAGATCAGACGGTGGCACTTCCAGCAAGGCAGCCAGCGGGGACGGGGGCATCCTGGCCTCTCCTCCTAGCAGCACCGCCTTTGTGGTCAGCACGGCCCACACCAGCCTGCCACCAAGAACCCCTCATCCCCTGGCCAGAGATTGATTAGGTGCAAAAGAGCTTCGCCGGACAAAAAGCCATTTCCTGCACATCCCATCCCAATGCCCTGGCCCCTGGCTTGACAGGGGCCCCCAAGCTGCCCGGCACTGTGTCCCATGCTGGGCCCAAGAGCCAGCACCCTGGCCCCACAACTGGCCCCAAAATGCCGGCCCCCATAAGCATGGGGCTTTCCGCTGCAGCCCCAGTTTTGGGGAGAAGAGATGATGTTGCCGATCTATGCTCCAGATTAGGGGCACCCTACATCGTAGCAGCAACGAGCTCGGCCCCAAGTGGCCCGCAGGGTTCCAGAGCAAGCCTGGGCCTGAACACAGGGGGCTGCCATGCCAGAGCACTCTGTCAGGGACCACGGGAGCCAGCACAACGAACCAGCTTGTGTCGGGAGCCCCGAGTGCTCCTTCCTCCAGTCACATCCCCAGGCACCAGACCAAGCAGAGTTCTAGAGCGGACGGAGGAACTTCCAGCAAGGCTGACAGTGGGGACGGGGCAGTCCTGGCCTCTCCTCCTAGCAGCCACGCCTTTGTGGTCAGCACGGCCCACATTAGCCTTGCCACCAAGACCCCCTCATCCCCTGCCCAGAGATTGATTAGGTGCAAAAGAGCTTCACCATGCAAGAAGCCATCTTCCTGCAGATCCCAGCCCACTGCAGCAGCACCTGACTTGACAGCGGAACCCAGCTGACCAGTACTGTGTCCAAGGCTGGGCCCAACAGCCAACACCCTGAACCCACAACTGGCACCACAATGCTGGCCCCCATCAGCATGGGGCTTTCGGCAACACCCCCAGTTTTGGGGAGAAGAGATGATGTTGCCGATCTATGCTCCAGATTTGGGGCACTCTACATCGCAGCAGCAATGAGCACAGCCGCAGTGGCCCGCAGGGTTCCAGAGCAAGCCTGGGCCTGAACACAGGGGGCTGCCATGCCAGAGCACTCTGTCAGGGACCACGGGAGCCAGCACAACGAACCAGCTTGTGTCGGGAGCCCCGAGGGCTCCTCCCTAAGTCACATCCCCAGGCACCAGACCAAGCATAGGTCCAGATCAGACGGCGGCACTTCCAGCGAGGCTGCCAGGGGACCGAGGGCGTCATGTCCTCTCCTCCTAGCAGCACCGCCTTTGTGGTCAGCACGGCCCACAGCAGCCTTCCCATCAAGACCCCCTCATTACCTGCCCAGAGATTGATAGGTGCAAAAGAGCTTCACCGTGCAACAAGCCATTTCCTGCACATCCCAGCCCACTGCCGCGGCCCCTGGCTTGACAGCAGCACCCATCTGCCCGGCACTGTGTCCCATGCTGGGGCCAACAGCCAACACCCTGGACCCACAACTGGCACCACAATGCCGGCCCCCATCAGCATGGGGCTTTCGGCTGCACCCCCAGTTTTGGTGAGAAGAGATGATGTTGCCCATCTGTACTCCAGATTTGGGGCACTCTGCATCGCAGCAGCAAGGAGCAGGGCCACAAGTGGACCACAGGACTCCAGGGCATGCCTGGGGCTAAACACAGGGTCCGCCCACACCAGAGCACCCTGCTGGGGGGGAGCCAACACAACGAACCAGCCTCTGTCAGGAGCCCTGAGGGCTCATCCCTAAGTCACATCATCAGGCACCAGACCAAGCAGAGGTCCAGATCAGACGGCGGCACTTCCAGCAAGGCTGCCAGCGGGGACGGGGGCGTCCTGGCCTCTCCTCCTAGCAGCACCGCCTTTGTGGTCAGCATGGCCCACACCAGCCATGCCACTAAGAACCCCTCATCCCCTGGCCAGAGATTGATTAGGTACTAAAGAGCTTCACCGTGCAAAAAGCCATTTCATGCAATCCCAGCCCACTGCCCTGGCCCCTGGCTTGACAGGGGCCCCCCAGCTGCCCGGCACTGTATCCCATGCAGGGCCCAAAAGCCAGCACCTTGGCCCCACAAGTGGCCCCACAATGCTGGCCCCCATAAGCATGGGCCTTTCCGCTGTCGTCCCAGTTTTGGGGAGATAGATGATGTTGCCGATCTGTGCTCCAAATTTGGGGCACTCTACATCGCAGCAGCAATGAGCAGGGCCACAAGTGGCCCGCAGTGTTCCAGAGCAAGCCTGGGCCTGAACACAGGGGGCTGCCACGCCAGAGCACTCTGTCAGTGACCACGGGAGCCAGCACAACGAACCAGCTTGTGTCGGGAGCCCCGAGTGCTCCTCCCTCCAGTCACATCCCCAGGCACCAGACCAAGCAGAGTTCTATAGCGGACGGAGGCACTTCCAGCAAGGCTGCCAGTGGGGACAGGGCCATCCTAGCCTCTCCTCCTAGCAGCACCACCTTTGTGGTAAGCACGGCCCACATTAGCCTTGCCACCAAGACCCCCTCATCCCCTGCCCAGAGATTGATTAGGTGCAAAAGAGCTTCACTGTGCAAAAAGCCATCTTCCTGCACATCCCAGCCCAATGCCCTGGCCACTGGCTTAACAGGGGCCCGCCAGCTCCCCGGCACTGTCCCCATGCTGGGCCCAACAGCCAGCACCCTGGCCCCACAACTGGCCCCACAATGCCGGCCTCCATAAGCATGAGGCTTTGAGCAAAACCCCCAGATTTGGGGAGAAGAGATGATGTTGCCGATCTGTGCTCCAGATTTGGGGCACTCTACATCGCAGCAGCAACGAGCAGGTCCCCAAGTGGCCCGCAGGGCTCCAGAGCAAGTCTGGGCCTGAACACAGGGGGCTGCCATGCCAGAGCACTCTGTCAGGGACCCCGGGAGCCAGCACAACAAACCAGCCTGTGTCGGGAGCCCCGAGTGCTCCTCCCTCCAGTCACATCCCCAGGAACCAACCAAGCAGAGTTCTAGAGCGGACGTAGGCACTTCCAGCAAGGCTGCCTGCGGGGACGGGGGCATCCTGAGCTCTCCTCCTAGCAACACCGCCAGTGATTAGCACGGCCCACACCAGGCCTTGCCATCAACACCCCCTCATCGCCTGCCCAGAGATTGATTAGGTGCAAAAGAGCTTCACCGTTCAACAAGCCATCTTCCTGCACTTGCCAGCCCTCTGCCGCTGCCCCTGGCTCGACAGCGGCTTCCCCACAGCCCGGCGCTATGTCCCATGCTGGGCCCAACAGCCAGCACCCCGGCCCCACAACTGGCACCACAATGCCGGCCCCATCAGCAAGGGGCTTTTGGAAGCACCCCCAGTGTTGGGGTGAGGAGATGATGTTGCCGAAATGTGCTCCAGATTAGGGGCACTCTGCATCGCAGCAGCAACAAGCAGGGCCCCAAGTGGCCCACAGGGCTCCAAGACAAGCCTGGGTCTGAACACAGGAGGCCACCCACGCCAGAGCGCTTTGTCGGGGACCACGGGAGCCAGCACAACGAACCTGCCTGTGTAAGGAGCCCAGACTGCTCCTCTCTCCAGTCACATCCCCAGGCACTAGACCAAGCAGAGGTCCAGATCAGACGGCGGCACTTCCAGCAAGGCTGCCAGCGGGGCCGAGGGCATCCTGGCCTCTCCTCCTAGCAGCACCGCCTTTGTGGTCAGCACGGCCCACACCAGCCATGCCAACAAGACCCCCTCATCCCCTGGCCAGAGATTGATTAGGTGCAAAAGAACTTCACCGTGCAACAAGCCATCTTCCTGTACATCCCAGCCCACTGCCGTGGCCCCTGGCTTGACAGCAGCACCCATCTGCCCGGCACCTTGTCCCATGCTGGGGCCAAAAGCCAACACGCTGGACCCACAACTGGCACCACAATGCCGGCCCCCATCAGCATGGGGCTTTCAGCAGCACCCCCAGTTTTGGTGAGAAGATATGATGTTGTCGATCAGTGCTCCAGATTTGGGGCACTCTGCATCGCAGCAGCAACGAGCAGGGCCACAAGTGGACCACAGGACTCCAGGGCAAGCTGGGACTGAACGCAGGGGGCCGTTCACACCAGAGCACCCTGTCGGGAGGGAGCTAGCACAACGAACCAGCCTGTGTCAGGAGCCGCGAGGGCTCATCCCTAAGTCACATCCTCAGGCACCAGACCAAGCAGAGGTCCAGATCAGACGGCGGCACTTCCAGCAAGGCTGCCAGCAGGGACGGGGGCATCCTGGCCTCTCCTCCTAGTAGCACCGCCTTTGTGGTCAGCACGGCCCACACCAGCCATGCCACCAAAAACCCCTCATCCCCTGGGCAGAGATTGATTAGGTGCAAAAGAGCTTCACCGTGCAAAAAGCCATTTTCAGCACATCCCATCCCAATGCCCTGGCCCCTGGCTTGACAGGGGCCCCCCAGCTGCCCGGCACTGTGTCCCATGCTGGGCCCAACAGCCAGCACCCTGGCCCCACAACGGGCCCCAAAATGCCGGCCCCCATAAGCATGGGGCTTTCCGCTGCAGCCCCAGTTTTGGGGAGAAGAGATGATGTTGCCGATCTGTGCTCCAGATTTGGGGCACTCTACATCGCAGCAGCAATGAGCACGGCCCCAAGTGGCCTGCAGGGTTCCAGAGCAAGCCTGGGCCTGAACACAGGGGGCTGCCATGCCAGAGCACTCTGTCAGGGACCACGGGAGCCAGCACAACAAACCAGCTTGTGTCGGGAGCCCCGAGTGCTCCTCCCTCCAGTCACATCCCCAGGCACCAGACCAAGCAGAGTTCTAGAGCGGACGGAGGAACTTCCAGCAAGGCTGACAGTGGGGACGGGGCAGTCTGGGCCTCTCCTCCTAGCAGCACCGCCTTTGTGGTCAGCACGGCCCACATTATCCTTGCCACCAAGACCCCCTCATCCCCTGCCCAGAGATTGATTAGGTGCGAAAGAGCTTCACAATGCAACAAGCCATCTTCCTGCAGATCCCAGCCCACTGCAGCAGCACCTGACTTGACAACGGCACCCAGCTGCCCAGTACTGTGTCCCAGGCTGGGCCCAACAGCCAACACTCTGGACCCACAACAGGCACCACAATGCCGGACCCCATCAGATTGGGGCTTTCGGCTGCACCCCCAGTTTTGGGGAGAAGAGATGATGTTGCCGATCTGTGCTCCAGATTTGAGGCACTCTGCATCGCAACAGCAACGAGCAGGGCCACAAGTGGACCACAGGACCCCAGGGCAAGCTGGGCCTGAACCCAGGGGGCCGCCCACACCAGAGCACCCTGTCGGGGGGGAGCCAGCACAACGAACCAGCCTGTGTCAGGAGCCCCGAGGGCTCCTCCCTAAGTCACATCCTCAGGCACCAGACCAAGCAGAGGTCCAGATCAGACGGCGGCACTTCCAGCAAGGCTGCCAGCGGGGACGGGGGCGTTCTGTCCTCTCCTCCTAGTAGCACCGCCTTTGTGGTCAGCACGGCCCACACCAGCCATGCCACCAAGACCCCCTCTTCCCCTGGCCAGAGATTGATGAGGTGCAAAAGAGCTTCACGGTGCAAAGAGCCATTTCCTGCACATCCCAGCCACTGCCCTGGCCCCTGGCTTGACACGGGCCCCCCAGCTGCCCGGCACTGTGTCCCATGCAGGGCCCAACCGCCAGCACCCTGGCCCCACAAGTGGCCCCACAATGCTGGCCCCCATAAGCATGGGGCTTTCCGCTGCAGCCCCAGTTTTGGGGAGATAGATGATGTTGCCGATCTGTGCTCCAGATTTGGGGCACTCTACATCGCAGCAGCAATGAGCAGGTCCCCAAGTGGCCCGCAGGGCTCCAGAGCAAGTCTGGGCCTGAACACAGGGGGCTGCCATGTCAGAGCACTCTGTCAGGGACCACGGGAGCCAGCACAACAAACCAGCCTGTGTCGGGAGCCCCGAGTGCTCCTCGCTCCAGTCACATCCCCAGGAACCAACCAAGCAGAGTTCTAGAGCAGACGTAGGCACTTCCAGCAAGGCTGCCTGCGGGGACGGGGGCATCCTGAGCTCTCCTCCTAGCAACACCGCCAGTGATTAGCACGGCCCACACCAGGCCTTGCCATCAAGACCTCCTCATCCCCTGCCCAGAGATTGATTAGGTGCAAAAGAGCTTCACTGTGCAAAAAGCCATCTTCCTGCACATCCCAGCCCACTGCCGTGGCCCCTGGCTTGACAGCAGCACCCATCTGCCCGGCACCTTGTCCCATGCTGGGGCCAACAGCCAACACCCTGGACCCACAACTGGCACCACAATGCCGGCCCCCATCAGCATGGGGCTTTCAGCAGCACCCCCAGTTTTGGTGAGAAGATATGATGTTGTCGATCAGTGCTCCAGATTTGGGGCACTCTGCATCGCAGCAGCAACGAGCAGGGCCACAAGTGGACCACAGTACTCCAGGGCAAGCTGGGACTGAACCCAGGGGGCCGCTCACACCAGAGCACCCTGTCGGGGGGGAGCCAGCACAACGAACCAGCCTGTGTCAGGAGCCCCGAGGGCTCATCCCTAAGTCACATCCTCAGGCACCAGACCAAGCAGAGGTCCAGATCAGACGGTGGCACTTCCAGCAAGGCTGCCAGCAGGCACGGGGCATCCTGGCATCTCCTCCTAGCAGCACCACCTTTGTGGTAAGCACGGCCCACACCAGCCTTGCCACCAAGACCCCCTCTTCCCCTGGCCAGAGATTGATTAGGTGCAAAAGAGCTTCACCGTGCAACAAGCCATCTTGCACATTCCAGCCCACTGCCGCAGCCCCTGGCTTGACAGTGGCACCCCTGCTGCCCGGCACTGTGTCCCAAGCTGGGCCCAACAGCCAGCACTCCGGCACCCCAACTGGCACCACAATGCCGGCCCCCATTAGCATGGGGCTTTTGCCACACCCCCAGTTTTGGGGAGAAGAGATGATGTTGCCGACCTGTGCTCCAGATTTGTGGCACTCTGCATCGCAGCACCAATGAGCAGGGCCCCAAGATGCCCGCAGGGCTCCAGGGCCAGCCTGGGCCTGAACACAGGGGGCCGCCCAAGACATAGCACCCTGTCAGGGACGACAGGAGCCAGCACAACGAACCAGCCTATGTCAGGAGCCCCGAGGGCTCCTCCCTAAGTCATATCCTCAGGCACCAGACCTAGCAGAGGTCCAGATCAGATGGCGGCACTTCCAGCAAGGGCTGCCAGTGGGGACGGGGGCGTCCTGGCCTCTCCTCCTAGCAGCACTGCCTTTGTAGTCAGCACCTACCACATCAGCCTTGCCACCAAGACCCACTCATCCCTTCCCAGAGACTGATTAGGTGCAAAAGTGCTTCACCGTGCAACAAGCCATCTTCCTGCACATCCCAGCCCACTGCCGAGGCCCCTGGCTTGACAGAGTCCCCACAGCTGCGCGGCTCTGTCCCATGCTGGGCCAAACAGCAAGCACCCCGGCCCCCCAACGGGCACCACAATGCAGGCCCCCATCAGCAATGGGCTTTCGGCAGCACCCCCAGTTTTGGGGAGAAGAGATGATGTTGCCGATCTGTGCTCCAGATTTGGGGCACTCTTCATCGCAGCAGCAACGATTCGGGCCCCAAGTGGCCCAAAGGGCTCCAGGGCAAGTCTGGGCCCGAACACAGGGGGCCGCCCATGCCAGAGCACCTGTCAGTGACCACGGGAGCCAGCACAACGAACCAGCCTGTGTCAGGAGCCCCGAGTGCTCCTCCCTCCAGTCACATCCCCAGGCACCAGACCAAGCAGAGTTCTAGAGCAGACGGAGGCACTTCCAGCAAGGCTGACAGTGGGGACGGGGCAGTCCTGGCCTCTCCTCTTAGCAGCACCGGCTTTGTGGTCAGCACGGCCCACATCAGCCTTGCCACCAAGACCCCCTCATCCCCTGCCCAGAAACTGATTAGGTGCAAAAGAGCTTCACCGTGCAACAAGCCATCTTCCTGCACATCCCAGGCCACTGCCGCGGCCCCTGGCTTAACAGCAGCACCCATCTGCCCGGCACTGTGTCCCAGGCTGCGCCCAACAGCCAACACCCTGGACGCACAACAGGCACCACAATGCCGGACCCCATCAGATTGGGGCTTTCGGCTGTACCCCCAGTTTGGGGAGAAGAGATGATGTTGCCGATCTGTTCTCCAGATTTGGGGCACTCTGCATCGCAGCAGCAAGAGCAGGGCCACAAGTGGACCACAGGACTCCAGGGCAAGCTGGGACTGAACCCAGGGGGCCGCCCACACCAGAGCACCCTGCCGGCGGGGAGCCAGCACAACGAACCAGCCTGTGTCAGGATCCCTGAGGGCTCCTCCCTAAGTCACATCCTCAGGCACCAGACCAAGCAGAGGTCCAGATCAAGCGACGGCACTTCCAGCAAGACTGCCCGCGGGGACGGGGGCGTCCTGGCCTCTCCTCCTAGCAGCACCGCCTTTGTGGTCAGCACGGCCCACACCAGCCATGCCACCAAGACCCCCTCATCCCCTGGCCAGAGATTGATTAGGTGCAAAAGAGCTTCACCATGCAACAAGCCATCTTCCTGCACATCCCAGCCCACTGCCCTGGCCCCTGGCTTAACAGCAGCACCCATCTGCCCGGCACTGTGTCCCATGCTGGGGCCAACAGCCAACACCCTGGACCCACAACTGGCACCACAATGCCGGCCCCAATCAGCATGGGGCTTTCAGCAGCACCCCCAGTTTTGATGAGAAGAGATGATGTCGGCGATCAGTGCTCCAGATTTGGGGCACTCTGCATCGCAGCCGCAATGAGCAGGGCCACAAGTGGACCACAGTACTCCAGGGCAAGCTGGGACTGAACCCAGGGGGCCGTTCACACCAGAGCACCCTGTCGGGGGGGAGCCAGCACAACGAACCAGCCTGTGTCAGGAGCCCCGAGGGCTCCTCCCTAAGTCACATCCTCAGGCACCAGACCAAGCAGAGGTCCAGATCAGACGGCGGCACTTCCAGCAAGGCTGCCAGCGGGGACGGGGGCGTCCTGGCCTCTCCTCCTAGCAGCACCGCCTTTGTGGTCAGCACGGCCCACACCAGCAATGCCACCAAGACCCCCTCTTCCCCTGGCCAGAGATTGATTAGGTGCAAAAGAGCTTCACCGTGCAAAAAGCCATTTCCTGCACATCCCAGCCACTGCCCTGACCCCTGGCTTGACACGGGCCCCCCAGTTGCCCGGCAGTGTCCCATGCAGGGCCCAACAGCCAGCACCCCGGCCCCACAAGTGGCCCCACAATGCTGGCCCCCATAAGCATGGGGCTTTCCGCTGCAGCCCCAGTTTTGGGGAGATAGATGATGTTTCCGATCTGTGCTCCAGATTTGCGGCACTCTACATTGCAGCAGCAATGAGCAGGGCCACAAGTGGCCCGCAGGGTTCCACAGCAAGCCTGGGCCTGAACACAGGGGGCTGCCACGCCAGAGCACCCTGTCGGGGACCATGGGAGCCAGCACAATGAACCAGCCTGTGTCGGGAGCCCCGACTGCTCCTCCCTCCAGTCAAATCCCCAGGCACCATACCAAGCAGAGGTCCAGATCAGACGGCAGCACTTCCAGCAAGGCTGCCAGCGGGGACGGGGCATCCTGGCATCTCCTCCTAGCAGCACCGTCTGTGTGGTCAGCACGGCCCACACCAGCCTTGCCACCAAGACCCCCTCTTCCCCTGGCCAGAGATTGATTAGGTGCAAAAGAGCTTCACCGTGCAACAAGCCATCTTGCACATTCCAGCCCACTGCTGCAGCCCCTGGCTTGACAGTGGCACCCCTGCTGCCCGGCACTGTGTCCCAAGCTGGGCCCAACAGCCAGCACTCCAGCACCCCAACTGGCACCACAATGCCGGCCCCCATTAGCATGGGGCTTTTGCCACACCCCCAGTTTTGGGGAGAAGAGATGATGTTGCCGACCTGTGCTCCAGATTTGCGGCACTCTGCATCGCAGCACCAATGAGCAGGGCCCCAAGATGCCCGCAGGGCTCCAGGGCCAGCCTGGGCCTGAACACAGGGGGCCGCCCAAGACATAGCACCCTGTCAGGGACGACGGGAGCCAGCACAACGAACCAGCCTATGTCAGGAGCCCCGAGGGCTCCTCCCTAAGTCACATCCTCAGGCACCAGACCTAGCAGAGGTCCAGATCAGATGGCGGCACTTCCAGCAAGGGCTGCCAGTGGGGACGGGGGCGTCCTGGCCTCTCCTCCTAGCAGCACTGCCTTTGTAGTCAGCACCTACCACATCAGCCTTGCCACCAAGACCCACTCATCCCTTCCCAGAGACTGATTAGGTGCAAAAGTGCTTCACCGTGCAACAAGCCATCTTCCTGCACATCCCAGCCCACTGCCGAGGCCCCTGGCTTGACAGAGTCCCCACAGCTGCGCGGCTCTGTCCCATGCTGGGCCAAACAGCAAGCACCCCGGCCCCCCAACGGGCACCACAATGCAGGCCCCCATCAGCAATGGGCTTTCGGCAGCACCCCCAGTTTTGGGGAGAAGAGATGATGTTGCCGATCTGTGCTCCAGATTTGGGGCACTCTTCATCGCAGCAGCAACGATTCGGGCCCCAAGTGGCCCAAAGGGCTCCAGGGCAAGTCTGGGCCCGAACACAGGGGGCCGCCCATGCCAGAGCACCTGTCAGGGACCACGGGAGCCAGCACAACAAACCAACCTGTGTCAGGAGCCCCGAGTGCTCCTCCCTCCAGTCACATCCCCAGGCACCAGACCAAGCAGAGTTCTAGAGCGGACGGAGGAACTTCCAGCAAGGCTGACAGTGGGGACGGGGCAGTCCTGGCCTCTCCTCCTAGCAGCACCGGCTTTGTGGTCAGCACGGCCCACATCAGCCTTGCCACCAAGACCCCCTCATCCCCTGCCCAGAAACTGATTAGGTGCAAAAGAGCTTCACCGTGCAACAAGCCATCTTCCTGCACATCCCAGCCCACTGCCGCAGCACCTGACTTGACAGCCGCACCCATCTGCCCGGCACTGTGTCCCAGGCTGGGCCCAACAGCCAGCACCCCGGCCCCACAACGGGCACCACAATGCCGGCCCCCATCACATGGGGCTTTCGGCAACACCCCAGTTTTGGGGAGAAGAGATGATGTTGCTGATCTATGCTCCAGATTTGGAGCACTCTGCATCGTAGCAGCAACGAGCAGGGCCACAAGTGGCCCGCAGGGCTCCAGGGCAAGCCTGGGCCCGAACACAGGGGGCTGCCCATGCCAGAGCACCCTGTCGGGGACCACGGGAGCCAGCACAACGAACCAGCCTGTGTCGGGAGCCCCGAGTCCTCCTCCCTCCAGTCTCATCCCCAGGCACCAGACCAAGCAGAGGTCCGGATCAGAGGGCGGCACTTCCAGCAAGGCTGCCCGTGGGAACGGGGGCATCCTGGCCTCTCCTCCTAGCAGCACCGCCTTTGTGGTCAGCATGGCCCACATCAGCCTTGCCACCAAGACCCCCTCATCCCGTGCCCAGAGATTGATTAGGTGCAAAACGGCTTCACCATGCAACAAGCCATTTGCCTGCTCATCCTAGCCCACTGCCGCAGCCCCTGGCTCGACAGCGGCACTCTTTTGCCCGGCACTGTGTCCAATGCTGGGCCCAACAGCCAGCACCCAGCCCCCCAACTGGCACCACAATGCCGGCTCCCATCAGCAAGGGGCTTTCGGCAGCATCCCCAGTGTTCGGGAGAAGAGATGATGTTGCCAATCTGTGCTCCCGATTAGGGCCACTCTGCATCGCAGCAGCAACAAGCAGGGCCCCAAGTGGCCTGCAGGGCTCCAAGGCAAGCCTGGGCCTGAACACAGGAGGCCGCCCACGCCAGAGCACCCTGCCGGGGACCACGGGAGCCAGCACAACGAACCAGCCTGTGTCGGGAGCCCCGAGTGCTCCTCCCTCCAGTCACATCCCCAGGCACCAGACCAAGCAGAGGTCCGGATCAGACGGCGGCACTTCCAGCAAGGCTGTCAGCGGGGACGGGGGTTTCCTGGCCTCTCCTCCTAGCAGCACCCCCTTTTTGTTCAGCACGCCCACACCAGCCTTTCCACCAAGAACCCGTCATCCCGTGCCCAGCACCTAAGAAGACGTAAAAGAGCTGCACCGTGCAACAAACCATCTTCTCCCCCATCAAAGCCTACTTCCTAAGGGCCCAAGAGGCAGAGGCTCGGCTGAGTCAATAGCTACCTGGAGAAGTAGCTAGTGGTGTACTTGCATGTGACACCAGTGCAAAACTAGTGTGGAATGGGAGACACAAGTCTGGTACTGGAGCAAGACCGGACTCCCAGCCTGCCATCCAACATTGGGAAAACTTCCCAATCCCTGACCTACCATATTTAAGGAATGTGGGGCCTTAGGCCTCTTCTGTGAACCCAGGGGCTATGGGCCTTGGGACAGTACACGGAGATCGTGTCCCTTTGGCCTCCAGTCCCACAGCTCCTGGGACTCCTGCCGCTGCCCACAGATTTCCCCTCCCCTCTCCCCACATTCCTCTCAGAACCTTTAGGTAGTGTTCATTTCATTAATTAAAGCCTGTTCTAGTTTCTCTGCATAGCTCTCCTGAGTCTCTTCTGTGGGTCATGTGGGCAAAATTTGGGGGCCGAATGGATGCTGGCATGGGAAGCCAGACGCCACCGTTTCCAGGTTCCCGTGGCCCAGCGGAGCGGGTAGGACTGGAAGGACAGACCCTTGAAGAGTGAGAGTAGGTTTTCCATTTCGGGGATGGGCCTGGGAGAACACTGGCCTGGGGAGGGCAAACTGGGGAGACTCACCCTTGCCTATTGGAAGCGCTGCTCCTCTCCCACTGGGGACCCCACGGAATCTTCTTGCTTCACAGCCCTAGGACGATGTAAAGACACTCCTGGCCTAGAGTATGGGTCTGGCATCAAAGATTGTGGCTCAGGGCAAAGGAGGACAGCTTTGCCTTGAGGGTATGACAGCTCCCTGAGCGCTGAGTGACATCCCACTTCATACAAGCACCAGGCCTCCCTCCGTGCATCTCTTCCCTCTGCCAGGCATTTGGGGGCCCCTCCCTGATGGCACTCAGGAGAAGAATGAGGAAGAAACAAGTCACCTGGAAGAGGGAGGGAGCAAGGATGACACTGAAAGGACTGTCACCCCCCAAAACTTCTCAGTCCCATATTGATTAGATACAAGATCACAACCAACAAACGAGGAGGTTATACATGTTATACATTAGTCTTGGGTCTTGTAGGTCAACCAGAAGGAATGGGAGTCCTACATTGACCATAGTCTTGCAGGTAAACAGTAGGCTGTGCCTGGCCCAGCAGCATGGAATTTTTGGCTGATTAAAACTCACTCATATGTTTTTAGCTAAGTTTTATCAAGGCCTGAGACAAAATTAAGGAGAAATTATGCCATAAACTAGAAATTCCCAGTCTATCAGGGTAGCACACCCATCAAGGACAACACAATTATTAGTAGATGAGAACATTCTGCGGGTACCACCCATTATCTATGTTGAATAAATGGAAGATAACAAGAGTCAGGTGGAGCTCTCTACTACTTTGTTGAATCCTTAAAAGTGACACTTGAAAACTGGTGCCAGAAGCAGTAGGAAGCCTGATACCTTCGAAATTCACCAGCGGATAAGAAAGGCAAGCATCCTAACTGCACCCCTCCTCTGTTTCAGTGCATTGCTGCAAGAAAAACTTTAGAAATTTCCTTTGCTTTTTTTGGACAGGGTCAAGACTTAAGACATATAGCCCAGATATCCATTACACACTCCTTGTAAAACCACTAATCCAAGATCCACTCCACTAAGGAGCACACTCCCAAAGCAAGAGTTAGCTACACTCGCAGTCTAAAAATATTTACTCCCCTAATTGAAATATTTACTTAATCTGAAAAACAGTGTAACCACTTTATAGTTGTCATATCCTTTTATGAGGTCAAGAAGAACACAGAATTGCATAACTAGACGAGAGCATAGAACAGTATCATCAAAACCAAGTATTCAAGGAAAACACCCACCAACTGTTCAAAAGTACAAGGTCATGAGTATAAAATAAAGGGCAGCTGTCCTAAGACCATATGCTAATGAAGCCATGTCCTGCATTTATTGTACATGGAGTTTGGGGCTTGTCAAAACAAATGACTGAAAGAAAATTTGCCCTCCTGCCCACCAACCCAGGTTCTTCCTTGTGGCTGATGGCATCTTGTTAGAAACATCTTAAATTTTTAAAATGCCCATCACCTGCTGCCAAACAAGCCTGATAGTTTAAAGTGAACTGAGCTACACCACATAGTTCTGAGCATGGAACAGGAAAAGGACGGTTTTAAGAAATAAAGTGGAATCCTCAAAAAATTCCACAGGGAGTGAGCAGTCAATCTAGATAATTTTCCATCTGCCCAGCTCAGACATAATCTTTAAAAAAAATTAGTTTTACATGGATTTCTGGTTTGTTGACACAAATAACTTAATAAAATTGTTTTGCTAAAACCCTGATTTTTTTCCCCTTTGAACTCACACAGTATCTACATATTCCATTAGTTGCTTTTAATACTTCACTTGTCCTTTAAAAAAGTCTAACTTTTAAAAGGAAGAGAGGGATGTAAAGATATGCAGGTAAATACAATAAGTGCTTTTCTCTAAATAAGCAGCCAGCATGTTCATTGCTGTATTGCTTTTATTAGTAAAATATTGGAAGCACCTTAAATAGTTTTCATGAGGGAACTAGCTAAATAGTTATTGATATATAAAGGACTGCAATACAACTATTTTTTTAAAAGTAGCTCTATCTGTACTATCATGAAAGATTTCCATTACAGTATTCAGTGAAAAAATTAAGTTACAGAACAACATGTATAATGTGAAACCATGAATGTAAAAAACAAAAATATATTTGTGTGCTTGAAAGTTTGGAAGGATTTTACCAATATCTGAGAAAGAGATGGATAGAAGGGAATTACTTTTTCTTGTATACCTGTCTATGATATTTGTTTTTACTACAAGAAAGAATCAGATTGTAAAATAAAGAAAAATGTAAACCTAGGAAAAGACTCTAAGTGCACAAAAGATATACATAGGGAAATGGATATTTATATTTTCCAGTATGCTTTTTTAAATCTACTCTCTAGAATTTTATATCATGGGACATATTACATATACTTTTTAAATAAAGTAAATTTTCTAAAAAAAAAAAAAAAAAGAGTGCATGCAGAGGGGGCAGAGGGAGAAAAGGAATCTTAAGCAGACTCCATGCTGAGCGTGGAGCCCAATGCAGAGCTCAATCCAATGACCCCGAGATCATGACCTGAGCCAAAATAAAGAGCTGGACACTGAACAGACTGAGACACCCAGGCACCCCCCAGAGGCAACTTTAGATCCTTATCAGTGACCCTGAGCCAGCATGTCTCACCCTCAAAGTCATCTCACCCTGGACTCTGCAAACTGCTTCTCTGTTCACTAGGTGGCTGGGAGCTGAACTCTGCTGAGAGGCCACACCAACAGGAGATTAGAGGCCCAGAAGGAAGACGGGGATCTCCCCCTCCCCTCTGTGTCTTGTCCACATTGCCTAATCGAGAAGCCTAGACTGGGTGCCTTCAGCCCCAGTTCCAGCCCTGGATTCCAGTCTGCAGTGTTCCTGGTGCACATAGACCTAGCCTTGTTCCTGCCCCTTCAGAGAGGACAGCTCCAGCGGAACTGGGAGCCCATCTCCCAGCCCCCAGGGCCACCCTGGGGCTCAGGATGCCAGCACCCAGGCTCCGAGTTTCAACTCTGCAGGGTGCCTGGTCCAAACTTCAGTTTTTTTTCATTAACAGTAAAATACACACCATATGGAGTTTACCACTGTAATCACTTTAAGCGTACAGTTCAAAATTGTTAAGAGCATTCGCGTGGTGGGTGCAACCAAATTCCAGAACTCTTCTCATCTTACAGAATGGAAGCTTTATTCCCATTGAACAGCAACTCCCTATTTCTCTGTCCTCCCAGGCCTGGGCTGTCACCATTTTACTGTGTATCCATGATTTTGACCACTGTAGGTATTTACATAAGTGGCATTGTACAGTAATTGTCCTTTTGTAACTAACTTATTTCCTTTAGCATGATATCCTGAAGATTCATGCATGATGAAACAGGTGTCGGAGTTCCCTTTCCTTTTAAGGCTGAAAATTATCCCATTGTGTGTATGGGCCACATTTTGTTTATCTGCTCACCATCCATGAACCCCTGGGGTGCTTCTATCTTTCGGCTACTGTGTGTAGTGCTGTTGAGAACACAGATATACAAGTATTTTTGAGATGCTGCTTTCAATTCTTGGTGTGTACCCAGAAGTTGAATTGCTGTATCATATAGTTATTCTAGTGTTAATGTTCTGAGGAATTCCTAAGTGTGAATAACTCCAAACTTTCCCCTCTGTGCTCCATGCCATAGGGGTGGTTGCTTGTTCCCCTTGTGTTGTTTTCATTATTTTTAGTTCCTCAAAAATTCTTTCTATTCAGTTGTGGATAATTTTGTTGCATATTAATTTTTGGAAGATAAACTTTAGAACCTAATGTTTAGTTACAGGATATCCAGCTTGGGTTGGGATTGGACTTGAGTATTCCACAGCATCCTGACTGGGTTCTAACAGCAATGCCCATTCCACCTGCTGAGTGAAAGACACCAATACATGACATACGCGTGACAGATGAAGGACACTCAATACATCATCCATAGGTTTCTCACACCCTGGGTTACCCTTGCTTAGGTCTGGAACCATGTTCCAGCTTTATCTCCAGTCTGGATTCCTTTCTTCCCCCTCCTTTTTTAAAAAAAGATTTTATTAATTTATTTGAGAGAGAGAGCAGGAGAGAAACACAGAGGAGAGGGAGAAGCAGATTGCCCACTGAACATGAAGCCAGATGCGGGACTTGATCCCATGACCCTGAGATCATTACCTGAGCCCAAGGCAGATGCTTAACTGACTGAGCCACCCAAGTACCCCAAGTGCTTTTGTTTTTAACCAGACTTAAAACTGAGGGAAGGTACAGGGATATGTATTGGGTGCCCTTCAGCAGGAGGTCAGTCAGAGGACTGACAGACAGATGGACAGATCTGGCAACAGTTCACATTGGGACATCAGAAGGTGAAGTTCTGGAAGGTGCTGAGATTGCACAGTCCCACCTCCTGGTCCTCCAAGGAGACCAGCAGGATCGAGAGGAGTTTTGAGTGTCCAGGCCCCAGGACATTGGCTGGCAGTAGCTGGTACATGGTACCTACTCAGGAGATGAATAGGAGGAAGAAGAGGAGTTAGGTCGGCGGGCACCAAAGCAAGTGTAAAAAGTGATTCTTGCCGACACTTACCTCAAAACTCGGTTCTCTTCTCTCCCAGTCTAGCTCTGTTTCTGCTAGGTTATTCACATTTTTAATATTACCAATGTTGCCAAAAATGCCATCTATTTTTCTGTTGCTGACAACCATTTAACTGTGGAAGCAGTTGCCTGGAGTCCCTGCAGCTGTTGCCCCATGTACCTGAGATGATGGTATTCCAGCTGTCACCATCGAGAGCCCAGCATGCAGGAAAACAAGATACTCTGCTGCCTTAATTCTGGTGGGGATTTAATTTAATTAGCATCTGATTTACACAATGTGCTTCTGACAGCTGTGTTTGTGGAGTATCCGTGGAAACGAGAAATTACCCTTCACTGAAATCATCATCAAAGCTCATTTGTCTTCCTGCTGCACCTGCCAGTCTTCGGCTGTGGGGGCTTCATGTAGTTTCCAGTAAGGGACACTCCAGGGAGTGTCCTGGGGTCTGCCAAGTGTTTCGTGCAGATCCTTCATAGGAAAAATCTGGAAATGGGGCTTTGGAGGTTTGATCAAAGGATGGATATTTTTTAATAGTGGATTTTAAGACACATTAAGGATCTCAGGAATTACCCCAGCAGAGATGAGAGAAGAACCTTGAGGCAGAGAAAACTGTGTGCAAAGGCTCAGGGGCTTGGAGAACAGGGGGATGGGCTGTGGGGCGCGTGTGTCTGAGTTTCTGAGCTGGGGGCGGAGTGGGTGGGTGAGGACAGAGGTGGGGACACAGAGAGGGACCGTCCTCAGCCACCTGCTGCTCAGCCTGGAGGGACAGAGCTCCCTTCAGGGGTACCTCGGGTTCAGAATGAGGCCGCGCTACCAGGTCTCCAGTGTGTTGGGGGTTTGGACCCCGGCCAGGTGGATGATGGTGTGTGGGCCCCTCGACAGCTTCTCCAGGCTTGGAGTGGTACCTCGGGTTCAGATGAGGCCGCACTACCAGGTCTCCAGTGTGTTGGGGTTTGGACCCCGGCCAGGTGGATGATGGTGTGTGGGCCCCTCGACAGCTTCTCCAGGCTTGGAGTGATGGCGGCAGGGCCCTTGGTCTGCCCTCCTGCAGGCTGAGCCAAACTGTGCGAGGGGAAGAAAACGTGGTGAGAGATTTGGGGAAACCAGCATTGGAACGTCCTGACCCTGCACTCCCCCCGGCCCCGGGGAAGCTGAGAGCCACTGTGGTGAAAGAAGGTGGGGTGGAGGGCCCGGCGGGCTGCCCTTCCTCGGAGGGAGGCCTCCACACCTGTCCCCACCAAACTCACCGTGGTGCTGAGCCTGTCCTGGGCCGTCCCACAGCCACTCTCTGCTTAACGCTGGCAACGCTTATTGCCACGGCCCTGGCTCCGAGAATCAGTCTGGAAAGGCCCCTGATGAAACTGTTTCTCTGGAGTCGTAGGAAGACGTGAGGCCTGCCAGGAGGCCATACCTGCCGTGCACCCAAGGGTCCCTGCACCCCCCGAAGCAAGCCTAGAGTCTCGACGGGATGGACAGCCAGATTCTGGCTGCCTCCTGAGCCTAGCTCCCAACTCTGGCCCTCACTCTTCCCAGCCCCCACCCCCCGTGTGACTTTAAGGAGAAGACCCAGATGCTGGGGAGGCTGGGAAGGGCACTGGAATGGCTGGAGGGCCAGGCCCACTGACCCTTGGGCCTCCCACCCTCCTTCCCAACCTGGAATCAGGATAGCATCAGCCGGACCCCCTGGTAGATGGTCCATTTCCTCCAGCAGGTCCGCAGAAACCTCCCTTCCTTCCCCGGGGAAGAGTCAGCTGCTGTGATAGCCTTGTGGCTTACAGGGGACCTCAACCAGACCTGCAGATGAGTAGAAAGATGGGTTCAGTGTACACCCAGGTCACGCTGAGTCAGTTCACATGGTTGGGCGCCCTACAGGGGGCTGGTGCTCCCGGGTGTCTGATGAGCAATGACATGCAAAGGCCCTGTGGCTGGTTCTTCTTGTGGGAGAGCCTGGAGGCATGGAAAGGGCTCTGGCTGTCCATTGTGCAAGTGAGGCCTCCTGGAGCTTTCAGCTTCTCCATCAAGTGGCTGCTGCTCCCCTAAATGAAACAGAAGAATAGACAGGCTTCCAGACCCCAGGAACAAAGCTGCTTAATTATGTGAGCATCTTGTAACGAAGCCTCTTGCAGCTAAAATTAGATCCCGAGTTCATGAATGTGTGATAATGTTTGCACGCCAGAATTCACTTTCCCCTTAAAACATGAGAGGAGCTCCCTGGTTCCTGGGGGGCCCTCAGCAGGGAGATGGGAGTGCTGAGGGGGGTCTACATGGCTACAAGAATGCTTGGGGTAGAGGCGTGTCTTCTGCACCTGGAAGCTCACCAGGGCTGTTGCAGTGTGGTTTGTGGGGGTCTAGTGGGAAACTGATGGGTCTGGGCCCCTAGTGTTCACTGTTCCCACCAGGACCAGTAGGCCTGAATGAGGTTGAGATGAAGTGGAAGGCAGAGCTTGAGCCAGGCAGGGCCATGCCCCCTGTTCCCGCCCGTTTCCCTCCCCAGCAGCCCTGGTGCCCGGGGTGGGGCTATTTAAGGTTATTGTCATCTCTGGGGTGGGGCCCCAGCTGGGCGCAGTCCAGCGGCTCCTTCCATCTCTCTGGCTACAGTGATTTTGGGGATGGTTGCATGAGCTATGGACACGTATACACTCATTCACATGCAGAGACGATCACACTCGCAGGCAGACACACATGATCCCATACGTACACACACGACCCACATGCTCACTTGGAGATACACATGCACATATACACACATGTCCCCATGCACTAACACACAGACACACACGGGTATGTGCATGTTCATGCTCACACACACATGATCAAAGTCACACACACCGGCACCTACTCAGAGGTCTGTCCAGCTCCACAATACAGACAGGAGGGTGGGTCTTGTGGGCATCCTGAAGGCTGCGGAGGCCCCTCCCTCCAGAGCCCAGGCTTTGTTCCCCCATCTGTGCTGCCTTTAATGCTCTCAGGTTTAAACCCCCTTGGCTGGAGGACAGCTGGACAGTCAGTGCTCACTCTCAGGTGAGTCCTTCTGCCCCGGGTGACCCGTATCGCCAGGTCAATGCCCTCCAGGAACCCCACGCCTGCTGCCTTGGGAAGTTGTTCATTTGGGCTTCACGATGGGAGGAAGCTAAACAATCATAAGAATGCGTTTCTGCAAATTTTGGATTTACCTAAAGACACAAGCATGTGCCTATTAAGCATGGGGGAAATTATCAGTGAATGTTTTTAAATGACCAATAAAAAGGAAAATATCTTTGCTCGTTGTTTTTTATGGATCCTAATGTTTCTTTCTTTTTTTTTTTTTTTTCTGATGGAAACATCAACAAACTCCCCTCCTAGATGCCGGCCACTAATGACACAGCCAGCACACAGTAATGCAGGCACATGGGTGCCCGTCTGTCATAATTCATCTTCATAACTGTAATTGGCCCAACAAAGAGCACAAAATCACTCTGCAAAGAGCAGATTCAATAAAAAACCGATTTCACTCTCTTTTCCAAAGCAACAAGCTGGGGACGGGAGCTCTTAAGTACATATCAGGTCGCTTCTCCGATTGCCACTCCCACCCCAATTTGATGAATTCTCGCCTATTTATTGAGGACCTACTCCACTGGAATCATTAGTTAGGTACTGGAGGAAAGCAAAGTTTGAGGCAAATTCCCCATGGCCAGGAAGCACAGTCAGGTGGGGAAGGAGATAAGTTACACTGTTATGAACACCCCAGAAGAGAGGCAGTTGTGGGTGACTCCTGCCAGGGAATCAGGGAGGGCTTTATGGAGGAGGTGGCATTTACACATGATGGAGAGGCAGGAAGAGGGTGGGCAGGAGCTCAGACTAGCACGGGGGCAATTTTAGCGGAGTGCAGGGGGTAGTGCGGGAGCGTGCGGAAAAGCAGGTGGAAGATCCCTGATTGTGGAAGAAGCAGGTGTTGAAATTTGTAGGTGAAACCTGAGCCCCCTTCCCCTCCTGCGGTGTGGAAGGAGAGCAACCTGCCCCCTGCCTCCACCCCCTGGAGCCCAGGGTGGTCCAGCTCCCTTGGCTGCAGGCCTGCCCCCAGGAGCCCAGAAGGGCAGTGCAAAGGACTCCGCCAATGCTGCTAATGAGAGGAGGCGAGGGGGGGGCGTGCGGGGGGGCTGTCACTGGGGTCACTGCTCACATGGGGCACAGGCCTCACAGTCAACCCCACAGCAGGAGGCTCCCGGCGCTTCCAAGGCAAAAGATTTTGGACCATTTACTGTTCAGTGCTTCTCTCCACCTCTGCTGCCGACATTCCCCTCCTTGAATGTTCGAATGTGCCAGGAAGAGACATTGAAGAGAAATGTTCAGGGGGACAGGAGGGAAATGCTAATGAGAGCCACAAAGCAGAATCCCGGGGAAGGGGAGGTCTCCTGAAGGAGTGGCAACCAGGGTCGCTCGCTAACAGGGAAGTCGATTTGGTGACTGGGCAAGAGACTGTCAGAAAAGCGGGGCCCGGGGAACAGAGGCCGGGTGGCAGCCAAGGGTGGTGGGAAGGAGACCCACGCTAGTGCAGGTCTGCTCGCCCGCCGGCCATCCAGACCTCCACGGGGTATTTGCTAACAGACCGACTGACTGTGGGGAAACTAGGGGTCACAGCTTCTCTGCAGGGGAAGGCAGGTGCTGCTGGGACCTTTCGGTCCTGGAGGATCTTGGCAACATGTGGAATGTGTCCCTCAGGAACGCCCCACCTATACCTGTGGCTCTCACCTTTCTGGGGCAGAAACCCGGACTTGGGGGATCTGGGAGACATTTGCCCTTTCCCTCCCCATGCACATTCCACCTGTTGCCCACTCCGTGTGTCCCCTCTGCTTCTCCTGCGTTTCTCTGCTGCCCCTACCCCACCCAACGACCCCATGGTTTCCTCTGGGACAGACTGAATCTCCAGTTTGGAGGATTCACTGCCTCATTCTAGATCTTACTTCTCAGCCTTCCCCCAGCCCCATGCCGCTCCCAGGCCCTACAGCCCCTCCCCCCTCCCCACAGCCCTTGCCCAGGCACCACAGCCCCTCCCCCCTCCCCAGAGCCCTTGCCCAGGCACCACAGCCCCACCCCTGGCCCCAAGCCCTCCCCAGGCCCTCAGCCCCTCCCCCCACCCCGTAGCCCCTCCCCCCTCCCCACAGCCCTTGCCCAGGCACCACAGACCCTCCCCCCCACCCCACAGCCCTTTCCCAGGCACCACAGCTCCTCCCCCATCCCCAGAGCCCCAAGGCCAGGCCCTGCTCCCTGCCCTTGGGAGGGAGGTGCACCATGGTGGTCCACATGGGTGGACCATGTGACCTGTCTGGGCTAATGAGATATTCTTGAAGCAATGCCTTCAGAGGCTTGCCACGTCCTTGTGCCCTGGAGTTGGGCAAGCTTTCATTCCTGGGATCCCCCGAGAAGCTTATGCACCAGGCAGAGGTGCCACTTCAGATATGGCCTCTGCAGAAACCTGAGGAAAAGACCCAAGTCTATACAGGAGCCTAAAGCCATGCCCCGCTCGCCCGCCCAAGAATGAGGGTAGCCCAGATCAGCTGTAGCGAGGTGAACCCGCAGAGCCCTGGTCATGAGAAGAAATAGCCTTTGTCTCAAGTCACTGAGGGTCGGATGCTTTGTTATGTGGCGTGGCTGCTTGGTTTGCGGGCTGATGCAACCCTGGTCATCCAAGCTCCCCCCCTTCCTCCTTAAGCCCAACTGTCATAGGGATGGTCGCTGGAGCAGGAAAGACTTCCCCATGAGAGAGATTCTGACTTTCTTCCAGAGGCTTATTCCTTAGTTCACGTGCCAACATACGGAGATCCATGCTCAGCCTTAGCGGCGGCGACAAGAGGCAAGAGCGGGTGGTTCTGCAGGAGGCTGAGACATACGCCCTTTCTTCGAGAGTGAGAGAGCAGGGCCAGAAGCCAGCAATCACCTGGCAGGGCAGGGTACCGGCCACGTTTCTGACCCAAGAGCAGACCACGGCGAGACAAAGTCATCATTCTGCAGATGCCCATGTTTTTTCTTAAGACAAATTATCTCTATTTTTTTTAAAAAATCCCCAGTAATTACGAGTATCCCTTCTTCTGCACACACCGCATGAGCCAGTGAGGAACTGGAATGCAACACAGCCTTCCCATATGTCAGTGCCAGTTACGCCTTCTTTTAAAGCGTGTTCTGTGCATCCTTCTGGAAGGAGGTGAATGAAATGTTCTTGTAAATGGACAAATGATTCACGGGATCATGACTACTTCTCACCAGCTGCATCAATTCTAGGCAGCGATGGGACTTGGTGAGATATTATTTACAACTTGTTAAAAACACTCCTTGAGACACGTCAGGCCTTGTTTGGTCCTGTTGAGCTCAGCTGACCGTGGCTGGGATGGCAGTCGACGGAAACTGGTCCTCCCGGCACACCCACGCTGCCTGGGCCCAGAGGAACTGCATGCCGGCATGGGGAGGCTTCTGGAACTCTTTCCTCTGAAAGGGAGGATGGGGAAGCCTGAGACATGCACGGGACTTTACTGGGCCATCAACGAGGCATTCAATCAGGCATCGATCCAAGTGACATTCTGTCTGGTGATGGGGTCAGAGCTACACAGGGCAAAGGACAAACACACAGTCCTGCTCTCAGGTTGCCTATGGTCTCACAGAGATACAGTTCCCCGTCTATTAGGTAGTCTTCAGGAAAGAAATGACCTGGCTTGCCTGTCCCTTTATCTCTTCCTCCGTCAAATTATGAAAATGAAAATGGTAATCACATCCCAGGACGGTGGGGACAGCCACGTCAGCCAACACATGTCCACCATACCCCCTTGTTCCCTGAGAGGATCCTGAGCTATTTGGTGTAGCCATGCTTCCTGATGACGGCTCACCTTCCCAGGCTCCCTGCAGCCTCGTGGGCCATGCACCCTGGTTCCTGTCCGTGAGCACAGATAGAAATTTTGGTGAGCGCATTCCTTTCTGAGTAAAAGGACAAAGTTTCGGAGAGATGCTGCTCATTTGCCTTCTCTCCAGAAACACCTGAATGGAACCTCTGACCACGTGGGACCAAGGGGACAGTGATGGGCTGGAGGGGCCTTGGGCTCCGAACGTGCTCCTGGGCACCTGTCAGCCGTGTTCTACTTAGTTCCAGACAGCTCTTGCTTCAGCAGCTGTCTCACGGGCGAACGTGCCCTGGACAGTGTGAGCCCACAGACTACCAGGTATGCGGGAAGTACTCCGTGGGGCCGCACTGTGTGGTTACTGATGCCGTGAGCACCCAGCACGGTGGCGTGGTGAGCGGGTGCAGACGCCAGATGCTTCACGGGGCCTGTAGTCCCAGCCAGTGCCACGGGCTCTGAGCCTCAGAGGTCTTTCCAGGCGGACCCCTCTGCTCCTCCCAGCTGTCCTGCCCTCCACTGGGCCTCTACATTGGCTGTTCCAGGAGGATCCAAGCCGGAGCCCTGGCTTCAGTCCTGCGCGAACCATCCGCCTCGCTTATTTCCAATGGGGGTCTGCTCCCAGCTCACTCCCAGATGAGAACCTCCCGGAGTGACCCCTCACCATCAGTAGCCCCTTGACGCTCAGGTCCTTAGGGCCTGAGTGCCGACACTGCCACGGACATTTCAGCAAGGCCTCCCTGGCCACTGGCAAACTCCCGGGTGTGCTCCCGTCTGAGAGTGCCCAGCAGGCCGGCTGTGCTAACCTCTTCGGCCTCTGGTCCCACCACGCACCAGCCCTGAGAAGGAGATGTGGTGGACTCTGACTCATTTTTCCAACCACCCTGGGGAACGGAGATGCTGTCAATGTGAGCGGGAAGGAGAGCTTGGACGGCAGTTCCTCAGAATCAGGGAGCACCGCGCAGAGCTGTCAGCATACCGGGTGCACGCATTTCCCGTCTCTCGAGGCCTGGGGGCGTGGGCTCTGGAGACTCTGGAGCAAGTCCCACCTGCAGGCCACAGGATCTAAGCCCAGCTCTGCCGCCTAAGCCACGCCAATGGAGGCGAAGTGCGCAGCTGCCCCTGGCACCCACCAACGCGGGGCTCGAAAAAGAGTCAAGGGGTGATTCAACGGGCTGAGCTGTAAGGCGTGGGGTGTTCTTAGCCGGGCTCTCTCAGCGCCTTGGAAGCCGGCCTGGGGGAGCAGGCGGCTGGGCGCAGGCGGGCCGGGCGCCTCAGGGACATCCTGCTCCGCAGCTTCCCACGCTCCCTGTCCTGGATGTACTTCTATATCAGATTCTCTTAATAATTTATAAGCTCTTTTTCAGTGTGGTACAGTGTCTCTTTCAACTTTGTGTTTTCTAATACAGTGCTTACATATATTAAGAATGCAACAAATGTTTTTCGTTGACTGAACCAGGAAACATAAAAGAGTAATAATTACAAGCCCATTCCCTAATTAAAACATTTCCAATTTGTATTAAAAAGTGAAGGTGAAATGTTAGTATATGAAGTACAAACCTTTGACATAATCTGACATCTGAAAAGTACTGGCATTAGTCTCAGCTTTGCCACCATCAAGCTTCCACTTAGATTCTCTGGGTCCCAGTTCCCTTAGAAGTCTAATGCTGGACATATGCACACAGTTAGGTAAACTCTCTACAGCTTATTCACCGTAAATGCCAAATGAAGTCCAAATTTTATTAAGTATGCATGAGGAGAAACTAAAGCTATATTTCACATTTTAAATCACCTCCCTTAATTTTTCTTCCTGGAACCAATTACATTATTTTTCTACAGCCGAACATTCTTTCCCATTTAATGGTGCTCTTTAGTGTCTGCAGATAAAATGTGCTCAGAACCTCAACACCACTGCCCTTCCCACAGGGGCGACAGTCTCCAGGGCCACACTCTGCCATCCGTACATATGTCTGTGCTTATTTTTATTCTGAGACTTCTCTCTCACTGTCTGGTTTGTGAATTATGTGTCTGCTTTCTGTTTCCTGCCAGAATGTTCTCTCCTCAGCAGTAGGTCATTTCTCATCAGCAGAGATACACAATCATCGCCCTCATTGGTAGTCCTCTCACTGTACAAAATGAAAAACATATTTATTTTTGTTGCTGTATTTTAACCCCATCTCTTCTCACTTTTCAGTGATTTTGGCTTTAAGATTAAGATGATCAAAATAAAAGAGCAGGTATAGGACAGTTAGTCTCTTGGTCTTCCAAATCAAAGATGATAACAGAATCACCTTCAGAAAGGACAGGATAATCAGCAATTAACTGCCAAATTACTTCTCATTGATTATATGGAAGAAAAATATATTGATACGGAGAAACACGATCTCAGTAGACTTGAAGGACTGCAAGACACACACTCAAGGAACAACATATGTGTTAATAGATACAATTTTTTTAGTCAACTGATACAACTGAAATTATCAGTGTTTCTATTATTTTCCTAGCAAATTCTTACACTTAAAGATGATTGGATTTTTTAACATTTTGGAAAAAATGGATATTAAAGAAAGTAATAATGACCAAAAAATAACTAATATCTGATACCAAAAGACTTTTAAAAGAAAAAGAAAAAACAGCATTGGATTAGAATCGTGGTGTATGTCTCTTAAATAAGAATATGCTTTTTTTCAGTGCTGCCTTTTGAGAAATGTGATTGAAAAGGTTATCCAAAAAAGGAACAAAAATGTTATAACTAAACCTGACCTGGCCTTGGAACAAATACCTGTTTCATTTCTTCAGTTGATGGTCTAAATGTTAGCTAAATGTCAAATGTCCATGATTATTCTGTAGGTCATTCAAGTACCTGCAGTCACAATGAGTCACATAACATAACAGATGAAAATATTATATGGTGATTCTGCTTCTGTATCTGGATGAAACTAACAGATTTTTCAGCGAGACATCTATAATGTCTTGAGTAAGTCTGAATAAATCCATAAATCTCTATTCTGTGCCAGTGAACACTGTAGAAGATAAAGTAAAAGATGAAGAAGAGAAAGAAAAACTGCCATTTCAATTTTTAAGATGCATATCGAGGACCAATCATATAGGGCTGGCTGTTGAAGACGGGGGAATGGCTGGCACATGATCCCGAGATAGATGGTTTTAATAAACCCATAAGCCATAATCTGATTGAGTTTCATTCCTACATCCATTGAGTGCTGTTCTTCAAGATAATCACTTTGAGCAGATACACAGTATTCTCCATAATTGTCATTGCTCAGTACAATTTTGAAACACCTCTTTTGGGAGATACGCATTTTTCAAATTACAAGATGATCTGTTTGTAATTGGTCCTAGTTTTTTTTTTCTTATTTTCTTCACCAATATATTGTTACGAAAATGGTAAGGCATACCTGGGTGGCTCAGTTGGTTAAGCATCTGACTTTTGGTTTCGGCTCAGGTCATGATCTCATGGGTTGGGGAATTGAGTCCCAACTCCCACTTCCAGCTCCTCACTCAGTGCAGAGTGGGCTTAAAAGATTCTCTCCCTCCACCCCTCCCCCTTCTCTCTCTCTTAAAGTAAGTAAATAAATAAATCTTAAGGGAAAAAAAGGGAGTGGTTAAGAACATGGAATCTGGAATCTGGATCAAAAATACCTGGGTTTAAATTCCAACTCTATTAATTCCTATGGCAAGAACTTGAACAAGTTACTTAACCCATCTATGCATAGATTTCTTTCTCTCTATCTCTGTACCTAATTCACAGAGAGGCTGGGAGAATTAAACGGTTATACATATACGTACAGATGTATGTGCACACTATAAATATACATGTTTAAAATCCTAAATGAGAATGTGTTGTTATTGTTATTATAAATAACTAGAGGTCATCCTTTTTTGACATTCTTTTTGGAGAGGAGTTTTCTCTGAAGTTGTTTTATTTTTCCCTTTGTAAACAGTACCTTTAACCATGCTAAGTATGCTTTCAAAATCCTGCAAAATTTCCTGGAAGTAAGATTAATATAATTTTAATAAAAAATGACAATGATAATATGGTGAATAGTAATTATTACATGTTAATTCTTCCATATGGTTTTTAAATGACTTTAGAGTGATTTTAAATTTTTATATAAATTTAGAAAAATACTTACATGATAATTCAATCTTCCCCAAAAGCGCATAGTCTGTCTCTTCCTTTTCATGTTTTAATATTGTTCACCAACATTTTATGATTTAATTCACATTGCTATTTATACATATTTTACATTTTCTGTGTTTATTATGAATGGAATTATTTTTTCCATAATAAATAATATAATAATAATAATTATAATTTTGTAAAGTTTAAAATAATGAAATGATTTTCAAATTATTGAAATTCAAATAAATAATATATAATAATAATTATTATTTTCTAACAAGACATTGCTGATATCTTAGGTCTGTTCCCCCAAATCAGATGCTGAGACAAGGATTCATTTGCAAGAAACTTATAAAAAGGGGCACCTGGGTGGCTCAGTGGGTTAAAGCCTCTGCCTTCAGCTCGGGTCATGATCCCAGGGTCCTGGGATTGATCCCTGCGTCAGGCTCTCTGCTCAGTGAGGAACCTGCTTCCCTTCCTCTCCCTCTGCCTGCTTCTCTGTCTACTTGTGCTCTCTGTCAAATAAATAAATAAAATCTTAAAAAAAAAAACTTACAAAAAATTATTCCCAGGAAAAAGTATTCCCAAGGGAATAGGTTTACAGAGGACAGAGAAAGGGTAAAAGCTCACTCAGCAAGGATTATATCTTAGACTAAGTCCTGTCTGAGGTACTTTCAACTTGATCCCATGGGTAACTATGACACATAAGCTAAGACTCATGCCAAGGAACTAGGGCTTCCATAAGCCCATACATGTCAGTCAAGGTTAAGTGGACACACTCAGGAAACATAAATTCCCAGAAACTTCTAGATATTCATTTAGACAATGTAAGCACTAGTAACCTTAAGGTACTACACAAAAACAGGTGCCACATACCCACCTACTGGAAACCAAAGAACACTAAACCCATAGCACATAAAAATAGTAAGAAGAGGATTTGATGCTTAACATCACTAGTCATCAGTGAAATGCAAGCAATGCAAATCAAAACAATGATGACATATTGTCTTATATGTGTTAGAAAGGCTAGAATAAAAAAGACGGGATTAACAGTGTTAGTGGGGATGTGGAGAAAAAGGAACCCTCATACATTGTTGATGGAAAGGTAAATTAGTACAGCCACTGTGGAAAACAGTAAGGAAGTTCCTGACCCAATAATTCCACTATTGGGTTTGAAAAGATATATGCACCACTGTGTTTATTGCATCATTATTTACAATAGCTAAATATAGAAGCAACCTAAGAGTCTCTAGATAGATGAAAGAATTAAGAAAATGTGGTATATATCTACAAAGGAATATTACATGACCATAAAAAGGCTGAGATCATGCTATTTGCAACAACATGGGTGGACCTAGAAAGTATTATGCTAAGTGAAATAAGTCAGAATGAGAAAGACAAATGCAGTACAATTTCACTTACTTGCAGAATCTTAAAAAAATGAATAAACGAATGAAAAACAGAATCAAACCTGTAAATAAGAGAACAAACTGATGGTTGCTGATGGGAAAAGGTGAGGGAAGAGCGAAATGTGTGAAGGTAAGTGGGAGATACATGCTTCCAGTTATGTAATGAATGTATCACAAGGATAAAAAGGACAACATAAGGAATACAGTCGATATCATAATAGGTTTTATGGTGACAGATGGTAACTACACTTGGAGTGAGCATAGTATAATGTATAAACTTGTCCAATCACTACATGTACACCTGAAACTAATGTAACATTGTGTGTCAACTACACTCAAATAACAACAAATTTAAAAGAGAGAGAGAAAGAGATAGAGAAAGGAGGAAAGGGAATAGGAGACTTCTGCCTGCACAGAATTCCTCAGCTTCATTTATAAAAACAATAGAAAATGTGATTTTTCTATCAGGTGTTATTTTTTCCATCAGGGTGTTATGCACTTAATAAAACAAATGTTTTCATGAAACAAAAAAGAGCTGAGAGGATCTTGACAAAGTACTTAAATTGTCCCCTAGGCTTGCATGTCTCAGACCCACTCCCACCTCATTTTGACTTCCCTCAATCCTGTAACTGATTCTTCAATGTGATGGTTGGTCACAATTTCTTAGGAAAAATAATCTGTATCTGGAACAGAAGCTGGAATTGGAGTCACCAACTGATAAAGTTTAAAATAATGAAATGATTTTCAAAGACTCACCACATTCTTCACAGGCCAATAATAAAAGATAAATGGGAATGTGAACAGCATCACAGCTCTACATCTTTTGAGCCTTTCAGGGTGAGACTCACTTCGGCAATCCCCAGCATAAACACAGTACGCTTTCAGTTCAGACTCTGAGAGGGAGGACAAGTTCAGAGGCTTCCACGTACCCTTCCTACCATAATAACCATCACTTCCTGGATCAGAGGGGCACTGCATGGATTCTGTCGGATGCCAAATATGCCCATTCCAAGTACACATTCAGGAACTGGAGAGCTATTCACAGGGTGGGTCTGTAGATCTAATGGACCCTTGGTGTCTCAAACTTCACATAACTCCCTTTATTACCTGATTATTATAAACCTTACTTTGGTATTTTGAATCCTTAAGAATCGTTGTGAATCCCCAAGAGTTAAGATCTCCCATTTTCTCCAGAGTACAATTACTGTAGTAATTGGCCTCAGATTTCTTTTGACAAGGTTGAAGGAAGAAAAATGGTAGATGCCTTTGGCATTATTGAATGGGAGCCCAAACTCTCTTTTGGTAAAGAAGTTCTTGATCTGTGAACTGACTTAGGTCTGGAATTAGGAGAGAGGACATGATTCTTCATTGTGTTGACTCGGATCATGAATTTGGTCCACTACCTGGAATTGTCTTATTCTAGATCAAGTAATGCTTTGCTAGGTTGCATATTTACTATTTTTTTTTTTTAGGGATATGAGATTCATTGGCTCCTACTAAAGATTTCTGTGTGTCAAAACTTCTAACGTACATTACACTAATATCTCCACTTAGTCTGACCATTGAATGTTGTATTATCTTCATGAGAAGCCCAACTCAATGATAGCATATCCCAACATTATATCTGGACTACTGAAGACATTCCCATATTTTTAGGGTATGGATGTTTCTTCCACCTGTGTAATTTCCCAATGACTGAGTGAAGAGAGTAACTTTTGGGCTCTCACAGAAGAAACAATGTGGGAATAACTAGTTGTACATGATAAATCCATTCCAACTTGCCTATTTCCCAAGTCCTTGAATTCATTCCTCTATTTTATACCAGGGAAGGTCTGGTATCTCAACCTTGTGGAGTTACTGGAGACAAATTTTTACTCAACAAACCAGGTAAAATATTATAGCCCCTCCCACCTGACACACTGAATACATTACATTCAGACTCATTAATAGTGCACCCATATCAATAAATTTGACCATACCTATTCATAAACATTTTGTGATTCATTTGGGAGTAAAGTTGTTTCCTCCGAGGTCATTTTGAGCATATCCCCTTGGAACATGCTGAGAATTGATACCAGTTATAAGATGGTTGGGGTGAATCTTGAGAAAAAGAGGCATTTCTTGTATAACAACTGCATTAAGAAAGATTATTACAGACTCTCCAAGACTTCCCAGTTATCCTGTTGCAAGTCTTAGGGTCCACACCTTCCTCATCGCAAGAGACTTGATGAAACTTTGAATTCACTTTCTGTAACCCATACAATTAAATTTTGTTTCTGATTTTTCATGGGGATTATCATAGAACTTCAGAAAATAAGAGATGATGTATATATAGATTCACCATCGAAGTTCTCTGGCTTTTTGAACGTGACTTGAGTGAGAGTCACATCACTTGAGAGTTTAAAGGACCTGCAATATCACTTTCTTTCTGAAAGTAATTCAATGCACTGAGGAGCAGCCATCTCCCGCCAGCGTTTTTGGCCATGATTAGAGGCACAACAGTTACACACAGCAGCCGCTTTGGTTCTCTGATCATTTGCTTCACTGGATACTTAACCGCAAACAACTGGAGATGGTAAATTAGTTAATCACGGCATCATTGAATGTTGGGACTTACTTGGATCCCATTTCATTTTGTCAAGGATCGCAGCACTGTATTCAAGCTTAGTTCAGAGAGAACCAATCCCTAAATCCAGGACAACACAAATGTTTGCAAAGACACACACACACTGGGAGAAAATACTTGCAATACATTTAACTACAAATGATTAATGCCTCAAACACCAAAAAGAATTTCTACAATTAATAAGAGAAAAACTAATAACACAAGAAAAAAATAGGCAAAAGCATATGAACCACCAGTTGCATGCAGGGAAATGGCCAATAAATGCATGGTAATCTGATTATTGAGCAATTAATCTTTAGGTGGTGGTTCTTTTTATATCTAATTTTTTGTCTTAAAATAAAATTTGTTGATATTAATGAAGTAATAAAAATTTCTTTTGGTTAATATCTTCTGAGTACATTTCCTTTTGCTCTCTTTCCCCATCCTCAGCTGTTGGGTATAAGCTGCAGATAGCTGGTTTTTAAAAACATAGCTTATTTATTTTTACTGCTGAGAATGACCTTTCCACGTTTATTGTGATTATTGCTATATTTGGAACTATTTCTACTTTTAACTCAGATTACTTCCATTTCATCTTTCATGTTATCATTGTGCCACATTTATGTCTGTTTACTTATTCCAATGTGTAGGCATTCTTGTTTTACATGTTCAATGTTTGTTTATATTTACTGGTGTGTTTAACATGTTTTTTTTGTTTTGTTTTGTTTTGGTTTGGTTTGGTTTGGTTTTTTTGCCCACTTAATATGTTGCATCTCACCCTCTTTCTGGGATGATTTTCTTTTTACCTGAAGTACATCCTTTCCGAGTTCCTTTAGTGAGTATAAGAATAAATTCAATATTTATTTGTCCTATTTTTTTTAACTCTTATTCTTGAAAAAGAGTAAAAATTCTAGGTTATTTTTCTCAGCATTTTGAAAATATTCTTCTCTTTTCTGCCTTTCACTGTCATGAAATCTGTTGCTGATTTTATCCACATGTACTTACATTCACTTTTTTATGGTTTTTAGAGATCTCTTTAACTTTGGTGATCCATTAGGAACCTGTAATGCATTTAAGAATCGATCTTATCTTTCTTTTATCTTCTTGATTCACCCACGCTTCTGGAGTTCAGTAATTTATATCTTTAATCCATTAATGAAAAATCTCAGACTTGATCTCTTTAAATAGACCATTTCCTTCATTGATTCCATTCTCTTCTAAAAGTACTATCAGTTCAGTTTAAACTTTCATGAAAAATGTGTTTGATTATATTTTTTATTACAAATTCTCTTTGTCTCCTTGTAAAGTATACTTGTTCTTCTTAACATATGTGCTTCTTTCTCGTATTTTCTATGTTGCAGTCATTATCATCCACTGTGGCTAATTTCTGTGTTTGTTTTAATTTTAACTGTGATTTTACAGTCAGTGGATTTTTTCTGGGGAATTTTACCTAGTCTGGGATTCAACCTTTTTCAGAAGTTTTATATATTTTCCTGATCATATATGTGAAGCATCTTACTTCATGCTGTTTTTTTTGTCTTTTCTTTCCATTCCATTTTATTTGTCTTTTGTTACACATGGTATATTTTGTTTGCTTTTGGGTCAACTTAAGTTTATGTCTCCACTTGTGGTTTCTTAAACTGCAGGAGTAGTGTAAACTTGAACTCCAAACCACTACGGTTACACATTCTCAGTGTAAACTTTTTGTTCATTGTTTGCCCTCTGAAAATACTAGCCAAAATAATATTCTTCATCTTCTATCATTCTTTACAAGAAAATTTTTTTGTTTGGTTGTTTTTTGGGATTTTTTGTTTTGTTTTGTTTTTCATCTATTCTTTTACTAATATTTTAGTTCCTTCAATTCTCAAGAGTGTTCAGGAACTTCACATACACTCTCCTTCCTTTTGCCCACATAGAGCCAAGGCCTGGTCTCCTGGGAAAGCTGCCTGGTTCTCTGGAATTCTTCTGCAGGGGAATTACAGATTTCAGTTTGTTTCCCAATCAGTTTTTTAACTCTTTGGTTTATATCCCTAGTATTTCCCCTACCTTATAGTGAACTCATTAAAAAATAGTCTGTTATATCTTATCCTCATAGAAATATATATTGTAGTGAAGATTTTCAGGGTCTGGCTTCTGCATCATTGCCAGAAATAAGAGTCCTGAAATTTTCATTTAAATTTCATCTTTGATTCAAGAGTTCCTTAGAGGATAATATTTAATTTCCAAATAGTTTATGAGTACTATTATTTAATTTTGAGATTTATTGAAGAGTTGTTCTAAAATATGACCTCTATGTTTCTCCATTTGGGGAATTTATTGGGATATTTCATGTAATCTATTGTATCATCAATTTGATCAACATTTTAAGAAACAAAAGGATGAGATATTTTTAAGAAAAAGGGTGTCAATTATCAATGTATTAGAATTTACTATTGAGTCTATTAGAATATTCTACATCCTTATTTATTTGACACTTTATCATTTGTCAAAAATTGAAGATGGCAATAACAACATGTTTCAAACTGTGTTGTGTTACTTTTCTTTTTCTCTAGGGGTTTCTGCTCTGTATACATCAATACCATGCTGTTTGCTCCTTACATTTTGGTTCTTTTATATCTTCAGTGCAAATAGTAACTTTCATCTTCCATTTTCTGGTTTTAGATTGGGAATTAGGTTTCAGGGGATATTCATAGTCCCACTCCTAATAAATAATAATTATTGCTTGCTGAATGTACCTTTGCCCATCCTTTTATTGTTTGCTTTTTTTCTGCTATGCTGTTTTGGGTTATCTTTTGTACATGGTGGATATTGTCATATTCTAGAGGGGCCAAATTCTATTTTTTTTTAATTCCAAGGTAGTTCATCTACAGTGCTACATTAGTTTCTGCTGTACTACAGCGATTCAACAACTCTATACATTACTCAGTGCTCCTTGTGATAAGTGTACTCTTATTCCCTTTTACCTACTTCACCCACCCCATCCCCCACCTCTCTGCTGGTAACCCTCAGCTTGTTCTCTGTTAATCTCTGTGTTTAAACAGTGAATTAAGGCTCTTTTTCCTTTTGCATTTGTGGTTGTGTATGAAATATTTAGTCATATGAACATCACGTTGTTTCATGTTCTGTTTATTTTGTGCTTCCTTTCTATTTCCTTTTACTTGTCTTTTTCTACATAGATATTTTGTTTGCTTAATTTCTGCGGTGAGTTAGAAGTCATATTGTTTTTATGTTTCTACTGATTACTTACAAGTTAACATTTTAAAAATATACTGTAAAATATCTATATTTAAATTTTTCTACATCAGTGCAGAAGTGTTATCCATTGACTTCCTCCTATGAAAGATGAGAAATGTAGTTTAAGCTTTTACTTCCTCTCTTCCCACCACCAACCCCACCCCACTGCCTAGTTTTAAGAAAACATAATCTGGATTCTTAGGTCCACTTTGGTACTAATACATGATATGTTGTATATTCCTTTTAAAGAACTGAGTGTATATATATATATATATATATATATATATATACATATATGTATATATATATATTTACATGACTTGTTACAGCTATTTTTACTGCTCCTGGGTATTAAATCAAACAATGTTCAAATAGTTTCTATCCTTACTAGCTGTCATTTTTACCATAACTTCCTCATTTTCATGATCTCTGTTTTAATTAATCTCTTGTTCAACTGCTGATTTTTTTTTCTCTTAGAAGTGAATGAGGACAGTGTATTTTCTGAGAGTTTGCATACAAGAAAAGAACTTTCTGTTGCCAGAACACATGATCACTAATCTGACTGCATATAAGGTTTTTATCAGAGGCAACATTTTCCCTCAAAAAGCTACTCTTCCATTTTTTTCCTGAAGCACTTAATAATGGAGGTACAATTCTTATGTCCTGATTTTTTTGTTTGTTTGTTTTGATCATTTAAAAATATACTGGGTCAGAGGTTGGGTTGTCATTGGGGGAAATAGTGAAGTTATCATATCCTTGCATAATTCAGGCAGAATATTGCCTCTTTACCAATTCTTCCTTGTAGTCCTTGCCTGCAAGAGAGGCCAAGTCCCTGATATGTTTTACCATTTGCCTAGCTGTTTATACCAGGCAGAAGGCAGGCGACATTGGGGTCCACCTCTGACATCCTCCATGTTGTCAACTCTCTGCATGGTTTAAACGGACCATGCCAGGAGCAAATCCCCTGATTCTATCTACTAGTGGAGGCTGAAACACAGTTATGTGCTTGAGAAAGAGAAAAGTAATTCAAGTGCAGGCCCTTCAGAGGCTATATGTCTCCTTTGCCTCCTTCATTCAGCTCCTGATGTAGATATAAAAATTATTGTATTTCTC
Organism: Mustela nivalis; assembly: GCF_964662115.1. Taxonomy (NCBI): domain Eukaryota; kingdom Metazoa; phylum Chordata; class Mammalia; order Carnivora; family Mustelidae; genus Mustela; species Mustela nivalis. The sequence goes on from NC_139021.1 coordinate 53,999,960, forward strand.
ATCATCATCTTTCAATATTCATATAAACTTCTGAATCTGACTTCGAAGAAGAAGAAGAAATAAGAAGAAATGCAGGGCCCAGCCTCTTAAGTCTTGGTACCACCAGCATGAAACAGAAACTTCTTGACATAAAAATAGATCACATTTATCCACAGAATACATATTAAGTGGCCCTGTTTTAACTTTTCTTCTATGAAACTGCAGTTGGTTTCTAGGCCATCTGCCTTTGTGAAGGATAGTAAGTGAAACCATCCTACGAAACTCATAAATGTATTCGCTGTAAGAGATTGGTGAGTTGATGTTAATTACTTTGCTCAGTAAGGCTGTCACCTGTAGATTCAGCCTTACCCTAGGTTTAATTTTTTTCTTTTAGATTTTTTTATGTATTTGTTTGACAGAGAGAGACACAGCAAGAGAGGGAACACAAGCAGGGGGACTGAGAGAGGGAGAAGCAGGCTTCTTGCCAAGCAGGGGTCTGGAAGCAGGGCTCGATCCCAGGAGCCTGGGATCATGACCTGAGCCAAAGGCCAACACTCAATGGCTGAGCCACCCAGGCGCCCCCGACTATACCTTTCTTTAGAGCTTTCTCATTTCATTCCAATTGCCCACTTCAGAGGCTTTCCAAAATACTCTGCCTTACCTCAGTGGGCCAATGCAGCCCTAGGAACCTGCATTCCTAAATCCAATCTCTCCTACCGTCTACCAAGCCCTTAGTTGAAACACAATACTTATTTTTCACCAGGACTAAGGCAATTCTCAAGACTTATCTGAAATTGCCTATGAGCAACTAAAATCGTCTATGAAGGCAATAATATTTGCAAAGTGACTTACCAAACATGCCATAATGTATGACATGAGGATTTTAGGGCATACTCCCAGTCACCTGCTACTGAAATTTAGCTCATTCAAATTGAGATGGTGCCTACTCCACATCACAAAATTTTACCTTTTTTTGCACATAGATAATTCAAGTGCTTTTAAGCATATTTTGCATTTTTTCTCTAATCACCTTCATAAGAGAAAACATAAGTGGTTATTCTTCCATCACTGAATAGCACAAAAAGAGAAAGACACAAGTATCTTCATTTGTTTTCTATGTTTCTAAGTAAACTTTAACAGTATTTCTAGGAGGCTTTTCCAACAAGTAGAAATTCACTACTAAAATATTGGCAAGTTTTATTCTGTTTAAGAATTGGCTATAAAACCCAAAAGGAATGAACATTTTGAGAAATCCTGTCTGAATAATCTCTTTTGAAAGTATGGTTGGAAAATTTCTAATTTGGGGACACTTGGGTGGCTCAGCCAGTTAAGCGTCCAACTCCTGATTTCTGTTCAGGTCATGAGTTGTGAGTTCCTGAGCCCTGCATCAGGAGCTAAAAGCAGTGGGTTTGAAACCTGCTAAAAGTTCTCTCTCTCCCTTTTTCCCTCTGCCCCTGCTTGCCTCTAAAAAATAAAAAAAAATAAAAAATTAATTTCTAACTTGAATCTGATGAATAAAAGAAAACAATCTGAACCCTTGTACAGATAATTGTTTTGTTTCTGAGCTAGCCATTTTATCTCCTTGAATCTCTACATGGTTTATTTGAGTTTCTGTGATGACTTTACACATAGTTATTTTCTACTTACCAATGAGGATTACTGAGGGCCTCAGTATCAGGACCAGTTAGGTCCTTTCCCAAACATTTCATGTGTGCCACCTTGTTCATTCACACCAGACCTCTAAGGCAAGAGCATCACCATTTCACAGATGAGAAAACCAGCACCCAGAGAGTTCCCCAGTGCATCTCACTATCAAATGAACTTCTATCCAAGCATTCTGGAGGGATGGAGGAAAAGAGACCCCATCATTAATATAAAAATGTTGACTTATAGTGATGCTATGAAAAAATATATTTGTTTTATTTTATTTTATTTTATTTTATTTAAACAAATATCACTGTTACGCACCATCTTATTTTTAAACAAACACCTATAATTCACGATTAACAACATGATAAGTATTATTCTTACCTCCATTTTGCAGATGAGAAAACTGAGGTACGGAGAAATTAAAATTATCTGAGATAACTCAGGAGGGCTGGACCAAAATTTTAGATCCTAACGGGTAGGCTTCAGACCATCATGCTCAAACATAAAGACAGCATACACAACCCTGTACAGAGCAATAACCAACTGTGGGCTTTTCTCAGAATGCTCTCCACAGATTTGGGACTTCTGCATTTTGCATGTTATTCATTAAGAATAACAATGCTTTATGTGCATTTGCTAAGGTTTTTAGAAAATATAGCAAAGGGTAAAAATCGGTGACTGGCAAGAAAAGTTAAAATGAATGTTCGAGGAGCTTTCTCCTATGAAGACAGCATTTTCTAAGAATGTGTTATTCATTTGGGAGATTATAATATTTAAGTGAAACATATTCATAGAATTATTAAACTGTAAATACAAAAAGAGAACTTTGAAATGTGAAAAGGAGAACACTACCCAGAAGTATTTTTCTGCAGAGAAATATTCAATCACCCTAGCTTTAACCCTTATGGTTATATATCTTTAGCATTCAGGAAGAGTTGTTTATTTATAAATAAGTGAAATAAACACCATCTCTGTGTTGGGCTACTAAAGGTGGCACAAGAAAAGACGTTTTAACATGTGTTCTTTTCATTTTGTTTTTGTTTTTGTTTTTACATTTTTGTAGCTCCCTGCTTGTCCTTGGCAATTTGTTTCTTTAAACACTTTATCAGTCGGCGTCTGCCCCCTGTGGTAAGCTGAGGAGGCAGCAGTCATGTGTACATATTAGTGCAACTTCCAGAATGTGTGTGATGAGGACCCCTGCACTCTGCACAAAATCAGCCCTACGGCTTTTCAAGGCAGTGTGTCAGGGTCAGTGGAATATGAGGACAGGGGAAGATAGCACTCAGGATGCTCTGCTCTTCTGAAGGAGGTAGAATGTTGCAGGACCCGACTGTGGCGTATTTCCTGGGTGGCTGTGAATGCAGCTGTGAAATCCTGGCCCAGGGAATCATCACAGTGAGGTGCCAGGTTTCTGGTTCCCCAGGCTCAGGTCGCTTAGATTCGAAGAGAGATGATCTCATTTAGCTTGAAGACCACAATCAATCAATTTGTTAAATACCAATTCAGGGTGCCTGGGCTGCTCAGTCAGTTAACTGTCTGCCTTTGGCTCAGGTCATGATCTCAGGATCCTGGAATTGAGTCCCGAATTGGGCTCCCTGCTCAGCAGGGAGCCTGCTTCTCCCTCTCCTTCTGCTGTTCCCCGGCTTGTGCGCTCATCCCCCACCCCTCTCTCTGTCAAGTAAATAAATACAATCTTAAAAACAAATAAGTATTTATTTGTTAGAGAATGGCTATGCTTTATGGAAAAATATAAGTCAAAATGGAGAATTTATGTATTTAATATTTTTCTTTATTTACAGTTAGCTTTGTTTGTTTGTTTTGAGAGAGAAAAGAGCTGAAGTGGGGAGGGGAGGGACAGAAGGAGAGAGGAAAGAGAATCAAGTGGACTCTGAGCTAAGAACAGAGCCTGACCCGGGGCTCCATCCCACCACCCCGAGATCACTACCCCAGCTGAAACCAAGAGTCTGGTGCTCAGCCAACTGTGCCACTACAAAGAGTTTTAAAATTATCCACAGATATATATATATATATATATATATATATATATATATCTGTATGTAAAGTATAAGACTATGTTAACATCAAATCGATTTTTTTTTGTCTAAAATGCTAATATTCAGGCAGTGTCTTTATTAAAACTTTTTTGTTGATACATTGAATATATTTGTAAGCAGCCTGGAGAGAATGAGGGGAAAGGAGATGAAGAAGGAAGAATAGATCAATGCTGACTTTGAATGATTAGATGATTAGATGTCACCACTATTCAGGTGTTTATAATTTATTTTTCTATTAAGACAACAGTCTAGCTATGATGTTTAAATACAATTGACTTCAACTCAGAAATGGGAATTAAGATACCTAATTCAAATTAAGTATAAGGGAAAGAAACAGGCCAGCTTGTACCCTCATGAAGCAATGGAAGGCAACACACCAGCCAAAGCGGTTAAGAGTCCGGGAACCACTCCCAGGTCGCTCACTCATCTGCTCCATGGTAATTTGCTTAACCTCTGTGAACAACAGTTTCCACAGCCACAGAATGCGGTTGATCGAGTTACTGTGTGAGAGAACTTGCAAAGCTTTAGAATTAAGTACAGAGGCAATAAACACCAGAGTGCTCCAAGGCACTGTCCTTCCCAAGAATTGTCCTACTAAAGGACACCTGGCAAGGGACAGGGAAATGTAACTTGGAGACTTGTTTATAAGATGCTTGACATTTGAAATAAAAACTGACATTTCTAGGAGATCCAGGATCCTTCATTACTGGAGAGAAGCAGCCTGGTAGGGGCCTGCTCTGCCTGCAGGGAACAGTTGGAAATTTCCTTTCCCATTCCACACCCACATAATATTTGTGGGGGGGGGGGAAATAAAATTGGAACACTTGATTCTTCTAGGGAAAAAATAAATAGACTACTATTTAAAACTGTTAAAATCTTAAGAGCTATTCATAATTCAAGAGCAAAATGGAGTTTGATAGCCATCACTGAGATGGCAAATTTTAAGAAGGCAGCCACAGGCATCAAGATCCTACCCTAGAAAATCCTAGTTTCTGGGGCGCCTGGGTGGTTCAGTGGGTTAAAGCCTCTGCCTTGGGGTCATGATCCCAGGGTCCTGGGATTGAGCCCCGCATCGAGTCCCGCATCGGGCTCTCTTCTCAGCAGGGGGCCTGCTTCCTCCCCTCTCTCTCTCTGCCTGCCTCTCTGCCTACTTGTGATCTCTACCTGTCAAATAAATGAATAAAATCTTTTTTAAAAATGCTAGTTTCATCCTTTTTCTCAGCTTAAACTCATAGTGTTACCTTCCCAAGTATGTTGCCATAGGGCATGTGTAGAGTAATATTCCAAGGGAGAAAAAGATACATTCTAAGATCAGCTGGGTTTAGGGAATGTCTCATACTACATTATTGGGGATGATGAAAATGAAGAAAACAAAAAATGTCACACACACACACACACACACATATATTTACTGAATCTAATGAAAGGAGAGAGAACATGACAAGAGAGAAAATGAGGCTTGGGGCTGACAGAATTTCTGAACATTTCATTTCCTATGTATGAATGTGGGTGAAATGGGTAGACACAGGGAGTCCTGAAACCCATTACCAAGACCACAGCAGGAAAACAAGGCTTTCCCCACTGTCGACACCACCCTATAAATGTTCCATGAACTACCAATCTACAGAGCATACTTTGGGAAAACTTCACAGTAGAATTCATACAAATAGAGCAACTAATAAGAAGATTTAGATACATAAACAGGTACTACTATCCAAGTTCTTGTGTCAAATTTTCAATTATTACACACCTTTGTGTTGGCCTATTGATAGAATTCATTAGATCTTAATCCTGAGTATATATAACAACCTGAGGAACTTTAAAAACAAAAACAATAATATTATCTTGGTCTCACACCCAGTGACTGATAACAATGTTCTAAGATGAGGACCCCAAACTGATACATTTAGAAGGACCCAGATAAACAAGCGGCAAACCCAAGATAAATAGTCAAAAGATGCCTCCTTCCCTCTTGCTTATAGCCCCTTGGTTTTCTTCCCATCCTCCTTCTTCTTCTTGCCCAGTGTTGTTGACAAAATGGCACCATTCCCCTAGTTCACCAAGAGCCAGCTCAAAGAGGCAAGAATAGTGATATCAAAAGAAGTGGAAAGAAGGAGAGACAGGAGGGACCTAAATGCTCTTCTGGACTAATTTCTACCCCACATGGCTATGGTTCCATTCCTTTAGGCTACTTCTCCCATGATTCCCACCTCAGATTCTTGGTCAGCATTGAGAGTATGCAGAATAAGGTACTCTGGTGACATATTCCCTAACCCGGAAATCTCCTGGGGAGAGTCTAATGTACACTTGTCGAACTGCTGGCCATCAACTTGACCAATTCGTCTTCAGTACACTCTTATAGGACCCCACTATGATTGCTGTATTCAGGGATTACAACCTCAAACAAGGATGCCAGGAATCATTTGCTGGGGCCAGCCCTGTTATCTTAACTGTTAAGACCCAGTTATCTCCTGAAATGCAGATTCCCACTCTCATCTATTTTGTTCCTCTGCCTCATTATCTCCGTGTCCCTTGAGGATGTGAAGTGTTTCATGGAGTCTAATGTAATATGTCTAAGTCCAGGGAACATAGTAATTTTCATCAGGCCCTTTCTTTGTGTGTATCTTACAATGATGGACCTGAGTCCAAGGTTTGACTTTCTAAGGAAGATGCATACCAACCTCCCAGTACAATGTGAATCTTGCCTATCATGCTCCACCCATGGGACTCTATAGCTGAGTATGCAGACCTCCAGAGTTAAGGAGGAGACAGATTCATCACTATCTGATTGCCTTCCACTGAGCCATCTCAAAAGCAAGATCAAGGTCCTCAAACCTGGTTCTGGCTCATGTTACAGCTTCCAACAAGACTTCAGGAGGCCTAACACCTATTAGGATACCTGCATCAAAGCATCGAATCCTAAGCTCTCTACCATGAAAACTTCAAGAGTAGATGTCAGAAAAACATCCTATGAATTTTAACTCCATGCATACTACATAGTAACAACAACTGGTTTAATATTTCCATTAATAGAGTATAATGTCAGGTACATCATATATTAAATAGGATCTTTTGGTCTTCCTGACACATTGACTACCATGACTGAGGTTATTTCTGTGAACAAAATGCATTAGAGTTTAAATCATTTACTGGCATGCTTGACTCTCCAAATAGCTAGTTAAATGACAAAACCAGTAGCACTTGGTAGACATAGGTAAACGGTGCTTTGTCCACAACATGTTTTCCAAAAGGAAGACTTCCTCATTTTTTTTTTGTATTTTTACTGTATCTAAAAGAATATATGCTAATTGAGATGAAAAGGAATAATTCAGTGTGGAGAATTGACTCAAAAGTGTCTCTATGACCCTGTGTTTCTGGTGCTGTCTGCAAGAGTGTGCCCAATAAAATCTGCCCAAAGGGGATTGTGCCAGGTCACAATTTTATACAGTGGAGCACCAATATACAGGCACAATGTACTTGTTCTTATTGCCAGATGCAGTTAGGTTAGAAGAGCAGAGCAAGTCAGCCCTCAGTCATAAAATCGGCTTCATTGCAACTAAAGTAGAAAAGTTAGTGTGTCCTCTTCCCTTTAAATGCTGAGATTGGCTTCTCCTTACTGGATGTGTGTGTTCACATCTATTTTCCAGTAAGGTGGGATTGCGTCTGCACTGACCATTGGTTCCCATCTGCTTGTAATTCTCTTCCTATATGAAATTCTTTAGCCCCAAAAGAAAACTCTAGGGCACCAAAGTGATTTGATGGTTTCTGTCAACAACATTATAAGCAAATAAAAATTCTCTTTCAATGTTCAGATTTCACTCACACGGGTGGTGGTCAAACTTTTGCCTTCATGCCATATTGTTCACAAGAATATTGGAGTAAGCTTTGGACTTTCTCAGAAGGAATTATATTTCTGGTTTTTAAAGCCAAACATTATGGGGATTAGTCTTTCCTACCGTGAGAACACCCTGGTATAAGGTCCTGTTTCTCTGCCCTCTTTGTGCCTGCAGTGCCCTCCACCTTTCTGACCTTCCTGAACTTTCAGCCACAGCTTCTACTCTATATTTCATTGTGGAGGTTGTTCTGCCCGTCGTTTGATCACTCTCTGGTTTGTTGATTTGGAAGTGGAAAATATCTAGTTGTGAAAGTGGGACTGGGTGAGCTCTGGGTCTTCCTACTCTACCATCTACCCAAGCTCCCTGTTCCCAAATCATATTTCTGCCAAGGACCACGAAACTCAGTAACTACCAAGTGACTCGTTCCCTACTATCGGGCCTCACAGCACATGTGACTAAATTCACATCCCAACAACATTTCAAGTCACTGCCCTTGGGGGCTGCTTTTAATTTACCCAAATGATGAATGTTCATTATTTCAGGGCACCTAGTCTGCTTCAGTTTGCAACTTTTATGGGCTACCCTCACGTGCCACAGAGAAATGACAGAGACAGTCCAACCCCAGGGCTTGCCCCAATATCCAAAGACTACCTAGACTTTTTTCCTCTTTCTTTTCCACTTAAGAAATCATATTAAAAATCAAATGAGCGACAATGATGCTGTTATAAGCCTAACCTGGAACACAGTATGTTCTATTTTTAAAAAGAAAACTTTATAATATCACTAACTTGGAAATATTAGAAATTTGCAACATATGTCACAATGAATCTCAACACATCAGTGTGTTACAAGAGCATATTTGAAAAGCATTAGTGTATAGGTTTAAGTCTAGGGCAATGAGATTGTCACAGCACTTTAAAAATGCCTTCTTCATGCAGTTCTCACAATATTCCCGTAAAGCAGGAGATGAGCATGTAACTTCCCTCATATTAATAGTCAAGTAAGCAGTTCTGTGTTGCACAAAGCGAGATTTAAGCATTTGTTGCATGAATGGAGGGAAGGAAGGAGCAGGAAAGGGGAGGTGGAGGGATGTTTTTATAATTAACTTTGCAAGGCTCACATTCAGAAGACTTTTCTTTGTTCTCAACTTCTTCACCTGCAATTAGGAAATCATGTTGTCATACCAGTATTTTTATAGTCTACAAATTTGGTTTTCCTTTGTGATCTTTTATAGAAAAAAAAAGATACTGAGTTCAACTAAGTTCTGGGAAACCCTGCATATTATGTTTGTTTTGTAGATTCACAATGCCCTTCTGTATAGTAAAGGTGATAAAAAGCCCTTCAGGAAAGAAACATTTTTAATTTTGTTTCATATGTATTATTAGCATTTATTTGACCAAGACATGCTTTTCTCCTGTAACTCCTTTTAATGTGACAGGTAATTGGGTTCTAAGGAACACTTTGAGAACTACTATTATAGGAAGTATTAACTGTCTCCTGGTTCAAATAATAAAGTGCCTTATAGAAGCTTTACTCATTCATTTTTTTTTAAGATTTTATTTATTTATTTGACAGAGAGAAATCACAAGTAGATGGAGAAGCAGGCAGAGAGAGAGAGAGGGAAGCAGGCTCCCTGCTGAGCAGAGAGCCGGATGCGGGCCTCGATCCCAGGACCCTGAGATCATGACCTGAGCCGAAGGCAGCAGCTTAACCCACTGAGCCACCCAGGCGCCCACTCATTCATTTTTATTTAAAGAAGAAAATGGGAAATAATCTCATGAGAACCCCTATAAAGATCTCTTCTTCAAAATGACAGAAGCAAAAGAAATAAAAATGAGGAAAAAATGTTTATCAGTTCTGAAACTAGTAAATACTGCCAAAGATGTATCACAAATCTTTGGCAGGAATTACTACCAAATACAGTAAATTCGAATTAGTGTGAAGAAAAACATCAAAGGCTGATGTGCAACTTCCCTTCCTGAAAATGTGCAGTTTTCAGAGAAATTTCTAAAGCAAATTCTGCCAATTCCCATTCATGGTGAATAAATGTAGAACAGGACTGGAAGCAGGAGAGGCTTTGGGAGAAAGACTTCTGTCCTGATCTGTTCCTGCCCCGAGGCGAATGAGGGGGTGGAGGGAAGAAGGAGCAGCCACTGGCAGGGTGTTGTTATTTGTTTAATAGAAGCCACTTTTCTTAAAATGTAACATATTCTCTCCGACCTGGCTGCTGGGAAGGATCCTTATGATCTACAGACTCTAGAAGGAAGGGTGAACATTTTTCACAGATACAAAGATGGCTTATGCAAGAAAGGGGAAATAAAAACAAAACAAAACAAAACAAAAAAGTGGCCTTCCCAAACTGAAAGCCCTTGGGCCCTGTCATTCTCCAGTTTGACTTCCCATCTTTTGTCTTAGTCGGCTTGGGCTCCTTCATGAAATAGCATAGACTGAATAGCTTAAGTAAGACTTTTATTTTCTCACCCTTTTGAACTGGAAGACCAAGCTCAGGGCCCCAGCAGAGTCAGCATTTTGAGGGCTCTCTTTTGGCTTGTGAGGGCTACCTTCTGACCATGAGCTCATGGGACATTTCCTTGGTGAATGTACTTTTTCTTCCTCTTCTATAAGGCCACTAATTCGAACGTAGGGGTCCCGCTCTCATGACCACATCACTTCCAAAAGGCCCAATCCCCAATACAATCACATTGAGGGATCAATATATGAATTTGGGGAGACATAACCATTCAGTCTGCAAGAACTGCCTAACTGAAGTAGATGAATAATCCACAGTCAAAGGAGTGCTCCTGTCCACCCTCAAAACAGGATATGTCCGCAACCCCCTACTCTCCTCTCCATATCTCCCACCTCCCCCACCCTGCCCACCTCCTCCACTGTACCCCTGCCTGTCCATACACATTGGAATTCACTACACGCTAAAAATGAAATCCGGTGCATTTCCCCAACACATAAAGAGAGTAAAGCATACAGAAATAAAGTTTCCCATGGACACAGCTCTTTTTCTACCTGTCTCAGGTATAGCATAGCTGAATCTATACTTAAATTTGAAAGATAAATTAAAATAGGAGTCAGATAAGCAGAAAGGGGAACTATGAATAATCTATCTGTGCACTCTTGGGAATAATTGCAGTCTTACAATGGTTACTTTCCTCAAACATGAGTGAAAGCAAAAAAATTTTGTTTAAAAAATATGGTAGAATCATATGGTATTTGTCCTCCTGTGACTGGCTTATTCTGGAGTTCTGCTGTTCAACACTGTTCCTAAAGATAACAACTCTGTAAGGTGCACTTTAAAAATCTATTAAGAGGGGACATCTCATGTTGTGTTCTTACCACAGTAATTTTTTAAATTGGTTAAATAAAAGAACCAAGCATTTGTCCTTACTTCCCTATAATTTATACCAATGAGCAACCTACTAGCTTAGGAAAAAACATCTTGTAAAATTGTTCCAGTTATTGAATGAAAAGCAAATGAGAGAATTTGAATATTAACATTTTAGAATGTTAGGTGTTGAGCATCAGTGGATGCTAACATTAAAAAAAAAAAAGTGAAAAGCTAGCATTATGTACTTCTTAATGAAAGAATGCATCACAGCTACAGTGTTGGCAAGGGAATGCAACCAGGATCTAATCAAGCCACTGGATTCAGTAGCCCATTTACAAGAAATGCAGAAGACAAAGAAATATGCTAAACTGTGAAAAACTCTACCAGTCCAATTCCCCGGGTTCTTCAAGATATTTATTAGAATGGAAAGAGAGAAAGGAGAGAAAATGTGTAAATTAAAAGACACCTAAAAGTAATATAAAGTTTTTAAAAGTGGGCATGTAAAATTGAGTGATAAAATCACAAGGAAAAGCAAAGAAGTAATTATGAAAGTCAGAATAGTGAGTACTTTTGGAAGGAGAAGAGCCATTATTAAGACTAGAAAATAAGGGAAAACAGCATGGAGGTTCCTCAAAATGTTGAAAATAGAACTGCCCTATGACCCAGCAATTGCACTATTGGGTATTCACCCTAAAGATACAAACGTAGTGATCCAAAGGGGCACATGCACCCGAATGTTTATAGCAGCAATGTCCACAATAGCCAAACTATGGAAAGAACCTAGATGTCCATCAACAGATGAATGAATCAAGAAGATGTGGTATATATACACAATGGAATACTATGCAGCCATCAAAAGAAATGAAATCTTGCCATTTGCGACAACATGGATGGAACTAGAACGTATCATGCTTAGTGAAATAAGTCAAGCAGAGAAAGACAACTATCATATGGTCTCCCTGATATGAGGAAGTGGTGATGCAACATGGGGGCTTAAGTGGGTAGGAGAAGAATAAATGAAACAAGATGGGATTGGGAGGGAGACAAACCATAAGTGACTCTTAATCTCACAAAACAAACTGAGGGTTGCTAGGGGGAGGGGGTTTGGGAGAAGGGGGTGGGATTATGGACATTGGGGAGGGTATGTGCTTTGGTGAGTGCTGTGAAGTGTGTAAACCTGGTGATTCACAGACCTGTACCCCTGGGGATAAAAATATATGTTTATAAAAAATAAAAAATTTAAAAAAAAAGACTAGAAAATAAGATAAATAAATCATGGGCATGTAAAGTACTGCAAGGTAACATAGTTAACAATACTCCATTGTATATTCAAAAGTTGCTAAAAGAGACCTTAAAAGTTCTCATCACAAGGGAAAAATTTGTGTGTGTGATGATAGATATTAACTAAGTTTATTTTGGTGATCATTTTGCAATACTTACACACATCAAATCATTAGGTTATACATATAAAACTACCAGAATATTATATGTTGATTACATCTCAATGAAAAGAAATAAAAAGTAAAATTCAACAAAATCAGATGGAAAAATGGAGGGGCTTATGGAATGACTGCTGAAGTTCTGTTCTGAACCTAAGTGACGGTAATGAGATTATTCACTTTATTTCAGTTACGTAAGATAAATAAGTTTTATTAGCACAGTAACTATAGCATGATAGTAACTATATAACAACTATATAGTAACTATTGCACAGAGACTACAGTTAACAATATTATTGTGTACTTAAAACTTGTTAAGAGGATAGATCTTAAGTATCTCTATCACAAAATAAATAAGCAAATAATAACAATAAAGGGGTAAGAAGGGAACTATGAGAAGCAATGGATATGTTTGCAGCCTTGGTGCTCATGGTCTCATGGACATATACTTATTCACAAATTTGCTGAGTTGTATACATTAATTACGTGTAGCTTTTTACACGATAGTAACACCTCAATAAAGTGGTTTTTTTTTATTATTTACTCCATAATAATTTATTGCTCTCTAATTCTTTTTTTGTCTGTTTTCTTTGTTTGTGCTTTATTCTACAATGAAAGAGTTTAAAGGGGGACACAAACCATGAGAGACTATGGACTCTGAGAAACAGACTGAGGGTTTTGGAGGGGAAGGAGATGGGGGGTTGGGTGAGCCCCGTGGTGGGTATTATGGAGGGCACATATTACACGGAGCACTGGGTGTGATGCATAAACAATGAATTCTGGAACACTGAAAAGAAATATAATAAAATAAAATAAAATGGAAAAAAAGAGTTTAAAATATGGTAGAAAGCACAACATGCAAAATGTAGATTAAGCATATTCTGCTGTTGTTTTTTTTTTCTCACCATAGCACATATGTCTAGATTAAGCATTTTCTTTACAAAAAGATTTACTCCCAGAAAGAGAAAAACATTTTAAAGAGGAGCTATAATGTCCAGATAATTTTAAATATATTAAATAATATATACTATTATCTACACATAATTCCCATTCTTTTCAAGTTCCCAAGGAAGTTATTAAGTTTATATAGTCAACTCTGTAAGTTTGAAAATTTGCTTGAAAGACATTTTTTTTTCCTGGAAAAAGAATAAATGAACCGCATTCCCTCAAAACAAATCAATGACAAAAGAAAGCACTGACAAAGCTTTTATACAACAACAAAGCATGTGCTATAGGATAATTCTTTCAGACTTCAAGGAGGAATATTTTCACGAGCACAAAGAAGGAAAGTTTCACTTTACATAAAGTTAATATAACCCTCAAACAAAACCTGACCAAAACATCATACAGGAAAATAAAATCACAGACTCATCTTGATATAAACTTAACAGCTAAAATTGATAATAAAATGTTAAAATTTATAATGCATTGTTGTTTTAAAATTCTATTATATGACCCACTGATGCTCATTTCCAGAATGTAAGAATAGTTTAATGCTAGAAGGCTTGTTAATATCATTTCTTTCAAAAATAGATGAAGAAAGGGGCACCTGGGTGGCTCAGTCAGTTAAGCCCCTGACTCTTGATTTCGGCTCAGGTCATGATCCCAAAGTCGTGAGATCAGGGCTTTGTGGTGGTCATGGAGACTGCTTAGGATTCTCTCTCTTCTTTTCCCTCTGTTTGTTTTCCCACCTCCGCTTCATTTGCTAATCACACCTAAGTGCATGCATGCTCTCTCTCTCTCAAAAAAAATTAAGTAAATATACAAACAAATAAGAGATGAAGGAGAAATACTCTGCAATTATCATAGATGCCAAAAAGTCATCAAACACCTATTCTGCATTTTTCTTAACTTCTTAATAAATGACGTGACTAAAAAAAAAAAAAAAAAAATCAGTAACAGCCAGAAACTTTTTTACTCCCAACACTAATATTAATATTGTTCTAGAAATAACATATTGTTCTGGACGTATTATTCTAAAATAACTAAGGAATTGTTTTAAAATATTTTCAAAGACTATGAAGTACTAATAATTGAAAGGAGTCCTTATGTAATAGGGGTTCAAAATTAAATATTTTGTATTTTCATATAAAAGAGTTTTGTATATGAAGAAAATAAGAACATGGACTAAAAATAACTTAAAATAAGACAACTCCATAAAGGCATCCAGTTTCAAAATTAATATTTTAATATTCAGTTAATAATTACTTAAACATATTCCATTCACAATAACAATTGTCAGGCAATAATCTTAGAAACTATCAAAATGTAAATAGTGGAAGATGGGATTACATGGGCTTTTTTCCAACTTCTTTTTTTTTTTAATATTTTGTTAATTTATTTGAGAGAGAGAGAGAGCAAGAGCACAAGAGGGAAAAATGTTAGAGGGAAAAGCAAACTCTTTATGGAGCTAGGAGCCTGATGTGGGACTCAATTCTGGGACTCTGGGATCATGACCTGAGCCTAAGGCAGTTGCTTAGCCAACTGAGCCACCCAGGCACCCCTCAACTTTTTTAAAAAAAGAAAAAACTGACAATCTTATTATCAAAATCTAAAGACCTATTTCTTTAAAAATTGATAAATAAAATACATTAATAAATTTTACCATTATATTTTAAGAGATGATGGAATTTAATATGCACTTCACAGAAGCATTGTTTTAGTTATTCTTATTTTATTTATTTTTATTTCTATTTTATTATTTTTTTTAATTTTTTATTTTTTATTTTTTATTAACATATAGGTTTTTTTAAGATTTTATTTATTTATTTGACAGACAGAGATCACAAGTAGGCAGAGAGACAGGAGGGGGTGGGGGGAGCAGGCTCCGGGTGGGGGAAGCAGGCTCCCCGCTGAGCAGAAAGCCCAATGCAGGGCTCGATCCCAGGACCCTGGGATCATGACCTGAGCTGAAGGCAGAGGCTTTAACCCACTGAGCCACCCAGGTGCCCCTTTATTAATTTTTTTTTTTAAGTACTAGAACAGTCTTCAGTAGATGTCTACCTCAAACCCTCATTTTCAAATGTGAGACTTAGGGCCTCACACTTTTAAGAGTTTGTTTAAGGTTTCTAGTCAATGGCAAAGTCAGAATTAACACCCAGACTTCTGATTTCGAGTCCACATTACGTTTACTTTGACCTAATTCCTCTTCTCTACTTCCCTCTCCAATATACCAAGCATAATAAGTGTTAGCTTTTCATGGTCTCTGTTTAAGCTGACTTAGATTTTAGAATATTAATAAAACACTTTTTTTTCAGGGCACCTGGGTGACTCAGTGGTTAAGCCTCTGCCTTTGGCTCAGGTCATGATCTCAGGGTCTTGGGATCGAGCCCCACATCAGGCTCTCTGCTCAGCGGGGAGCCTGCTTCCCCTTCTCTCTCTGCCTGCTGGTCTGCCTACTTCTGATCTCTCTCTGCCAAAAAAATAAGATCTTTAAAAAACAAAAACAAAAAACTTTTTTTTCAACTCTCCATTCAACTCTGTCACTAAATTTGAACTTGGAGTAAAAATCGATCAGTGGAGATTTAGGGGTTCAGGACAGCCTAGTTGAAAATTCTTGTGTGTATCTTTTCTCACCTGATACTGACCATTGTATGGCAGCCACAATATTTTTTTTTCTGCTAAAATGATAAAACTAAAAATAGGAAAACATTCCCTTTTCTGGGGCTCCTTTGCCCTCTGCTCTCCTTCTTTCCCGTCTAAGTACAGAACAGATAAAAGGGACATTCCCAAGAATACATGTCCTCTTGGCCTGTTCAAAAAACTCTTTAAACAGAAGTAAAGGTTTTATGGCCAGATGTAGATATCACTTATTAATTAAATTATATACTAATTTATAGTGATGTTCCAATGATCCCATTCCACAAACTCGATTCGAAAAAAATTTCTTTTAATTCTAGGTCTACTCTGGAGGACAAAGGATCCCACAGTCTTAGCAAATGAATTTAGGAGCTAAAGCAATATAGCATGCTTAATATTTAAGAAATATTTCAATCAAATACAATATAGGATACACATTTATCTCCTAATTTGAACAAATCAAATGGGAAAAAATAATTATAATGAGAAAGCTGACTAAAAGTGAGCATTTAGGAGAAGGGAGTTGGGAGAAATTGGAAGGGGAGGTGAATCATGAGAGACTATGGACTCTGAAAAAAAAAATCTGATGGTTTTGAAGGGGCGGGGGGTGGGAGTTTGGGGTACCAGATGATGGGTACTATAGAGGGTATGGATTGCATGGAGCACTGGGTGTGGTGCAAAAATAATGAATACTGTTATGCTGAAAATAAATAAAAAATAAATTAAAACATAAACAAAATAAAAATGAACATTGAAAACATATGTGATTATATTATTTTAGATATAATTATGGTATTATATTATTTAAGGTATTCTCATCATTTAGAGGTATGTGATAAAACTTACGGATTGGAAAAAATAAATCTAGTCATAAGTCCTAGCTTAGCCAAACATATCCAACATGGTCAACTTTAATTATTAATATAATCATGGAATAAATGCAAAGTGTAAACAATTAGCCCTCAAGACAGTAGGTAAACCACAGAAATGAAAGCAGTGTAGTTTAGACAAGAAGGAGAGGCAGAAGAGGATAGAAGCTAAGGATAGAACTCCAGCAATTTTAACTAGCCTTAGAACACCGAACTGCCCGGAGCAAATCATGGTTAGAGCACTACCCCCCCACCTGCCTCCTCCGCCCTATTCCAGCATGCTTGTATGCTGTGACCATCTAACCCACTCTTACATGACTCTTCCTGTGAATGTATCCTCATGCCTTCAACCCCTCTCCTGCCATCACTCTCAACTGGTCACTGCGTTTTCCAATTTGCTAAAACAAAAACTGAAGAAATCAGAAGACACCCTCAGGGGCTTCCCCATCACATCTGCCGGTAGTAGAGATCCTCATATACTCTGTTTTCTTGTAATTACAGGTGAACTACCTGCATCCTTATCTCAGCCAACCCTTTAGTTGGGCACTTGGTCACATTCAACATAGCCTATTTAAGGATTCAGATTCTCAAATCTCTCTTCTCTCCTCTCTCCCCAACCCCACATCTTCAATTTCCCACTCTACACTGGATCATTTCCATTAGTATTCAAGTACGTTATTCTGTTCATATTAAGTTCCAAAAAAAAAAAAAAAAAAAGAAAGAAAGAAAGAACACATTCAACTCTCTTGACCCATCCCTTCCTTTCGAGTCCTCCCTGTTGCTCTGTGCCTTGTCCACGCTATCCCCTGCTCCTTCCCTTCTCCTGCTTTTGCCACTCATTGAACCACTCTCAGGTCTACATCTCCAATAACCTCCAGATTATCAAATCCAATCATGAGCCATTCTCAGTGTTCACCTTATTTGATCAAAGAAGCATTTAAAATGGTACTTTACATGGCTTTCAAGACAATGCTTCAAATTTTCTACCCCCTGTCTCTGGTTATTCTTACTCTGTTTACTTTTCAGCCCTTCTTCTCCTCCCAGACCTTTCAATGCCTAAGCATCTCACTACTCAGTCCTTTAGTCTCAGTTCTAAGTATCTTCACTGCATTGGTGATGTTATCCTGATTCATGGCTCTCAATATCACTTTGTCATGCAGAACACCAGCTCTCCCCTGAACTACATATTCATGTATCTAAGGTTTTAATGTAACCCTTAGAATTTAGATTGACATATTCAAAACAGAGATTTCCAAATGCTACACCCTTTTCCCATCTCTGGTAATACTATTATCATCCATTCAGGTGCTCAGATTAAAACAAAACAAAACAAACAAAAAAAAAAAACACTGGACTTGCCTTGATTTCTCTCTTTTTCAGACCTTACATCCATTCTGCTAACAAATTCTGATGACTCATTCTTCAAATTATATATAAGATCTAACCTCTCCCTAACACCCCCACTATTATCACCCTGAACTCTGTCACTAGCTTCTCTCACCTGGATTATTACAACACTCTTTGAACTGGTTTTCCTGCTTTCACCCTTAATCCACTTTAGCCTGTTCTCAACAAGGCAGAGTGACCGTTTTCAAATGTCAGCCCTATATAGCCAATCACTCTTTTGCTTAAAATCTGCATGTAAAATATGTATGCGTATAAAACCCTGCATATAAAATGAACAGTTCCCACTTTAAGCAAAAGCCAAATTCTTAAAATTGTCTACAAAGTCTTACACATATGGCCCTGCCATGACCTCTCCAATCTCCCGTCTTGCTTTCCCCCTCCTAAAAGAAATGAGGAACTCTTTTGTCTCAAGGTCTTTGCATTGGCTGTTGTCACAACCTACATTCAACCTGTTAACAAATCCTGGTGGCTCTATCTTCAAACTAATTCTAGACTCTTGTCTCTTCTTAACACAAAATGAAATGTTCTCACATTTCCACCCCAAACATCTATAGGGTATAGGGCTTACTCTGCTCAGTGAGGCCTTACCAGTGAAGCCTCCCCTCACTGCAACCCCTAACCCTCTTATTCAAACACCCTTTGTTTGCTTTATTTTTTTCTTGATTGTACTTACAATCTTAAATACCATGTACCTTAATTATTTATTTATTTTTATTGTCTCTCTCTTTCTCCTTACGGGAACGGAAGTTCTGTAAGAGTAGGAATATTTGCTCTTCCATTCTCACTAAGACTATACTGGTACATAATAAATCAATAAATAATTACATGAGTGAGTGAATCAATGATTCTAATTGAGTGACTCATTACCACGATGGTATTTCCAACAAGAATGTTGTGCTTCTAGAGCAACTTTGCTGATAATGTCAAAAACAATAACGTCTTACATTTGCCTAGCACCCTACTCATTACGTAAAGTTTCTATTCTGTAGATTTTTGTACTCTTAGTTTTCTAGAAAAACAAATATCTAATTTAAAACTTAGATAGCCAGTAAGATATTTCAAAATAGTTAAATCTTTGTTGAGACCCAGCCTTGCCTTGTGATAGCCCAGGATTCAAGAGAATTTTCCACCCTGCTTGCCTCATATCTTCAGATGGTTAAACGACCCCACTCTTTCCTCTTGCTTTTCACAGTTTATTTTAAATTTATTTAATAAAGCCTAGAGCTCGAGATAGAATTTAGTTTGTAAACCTGTCTGTTCTGTGACCTCTTGTACAGATAACTTGCCTGGTGGTGCCCTTGAGGCTTTAAGTGTAAAGTGAACCAAGGTCATTTCCCACACAACACTGGAAGGATTTAGACCATCTGCTGAGTGTAGGTGGACATGTTGCAACTATATTTCTATAGTAACAATGTATCAATTTGTGAGGATGGATGCTAATGCTTTCTGATTTGTAGAGTATACAAATCTGCTTTCTAAGATATTGAAAACTGGAAAAATGAAACCCGATTATTTAAAAAACTCTTCTGTATTTTGAGAAATTTAGAAATGTGACCCTGTCAGTTTTGGGAGCACTTTGAAGCACAAAAGATCACTGATGCATGTGTGGGGTTTTTCCCCCCCACCTCTTCCAGATGTTAAAACACAATGGCTTTCAAAAGGGGAAAAAACACACCAAACAACCAATAACTGATGAAACAATTGCCAATATTTTTTTAGTTCTCTCTAATAACAAACCAACAGACCAAATCTATGAATATTTCTAACTGCAACTTCCCAGAAAACCAGAATGGAAGCAGTATTTAAAGCTGACACCATGGGACTTGATGTTTCCACAAATGCAGAAAACTGATGTTTCTACAAAGGCTGCTCTTACCAGCTCCCTGCGTTGATGGTACTAAGGTTTGTCTTCCTTTTTCCTGGGGACCACTGTAGCCCAGACTCACCTAACATTCTTTGCAAAGTGAGCCAGGCTAAGACAGGAAGGGACTGTGGTCCATCTCATGAAAGACCAAAGACCCTCCACTAAAGCAGAAGATGGCAGACCTAACTCTGGCCAGGCTCTCTCCAGTTAGGCTCTCTTACTGCTCTCTCTCTCCCTCTCAATCTCCATTTCTCTCCCTCTGTCTCTCTGTCTCTCTCTCCCACTCTCTCACTGCCTTCATACCACAGTCATCACTCAGACACATTTCTGATTGCAGTTTGTGGAACCTCCGTTCTGTAGGTTCTTATAGATCTTGTGGTGCTCATTGGACCTTTGTGTTAAGGGAGCATTCATAGGTACTTGGTTAGAGAACCAAGTATTATTACAACCTAGTATAAACCTTAGAACACATGATGTGTAACTGAAAAAAAAAGTGAGGTAATTTTTTACTATTTATACTATGTTAATCTCCAAGCATAGTAAAAGTTTCCAGGAGTGTAAATCACTGTTTCATTTACACAACTGCAAAGAAAGAAAGAAAGAAAGAAAACCAGTGTTCATCAAGATATTTCTTGTCAAAAGAACAATGTAAGCAAAGGGAAAGAGACGTGAAGCTGTATGATACATTTGCAATTCTGCAAAGTATTTAGCTGGGAGAGAAAGGAAGGTAAGAAATAGGTTGGGAGGCAAACAGTGTCCACCTGATAAGTGTCCTTAAAGAATTTGGGCTTCACTCTGAAGATAATGGGCATTACAGATTTTTTTTTTTTTGTATTGATTTCATTTTTTTTTTTTGAATTTAATTTCTTTTCAGTGTAACAGAGTTCATTGTTTATGCACCACACCCAGGGCTCCATGCAATACATGCCCTCCTTAATACCCACCACCAGACTCCCCGAACCTTCCACCCCCTGCCCCTTCATAACCCTCAGATTGTTTTTCAGAGTCCATAGTCTCTCATGATTCATCTCCCCTTCCAATTTCCCTCAACTCCCTCTCCTCTCCATCTCCCCATGTCCTTCGTATTATTCCTTATGCTCCACAAATAAGTGAAACCATATGATACTTGACTCTCTCTGCTTGACTTATTTCACTCAGCATAATCTCTTCCAGTCCCAGCCATGTTGCTACAAAAGTTGTGTATTCATCCTTTCTGATGGAGGCATAATACTCCATAGTGTATATGGACCACATCTTCCTTATCCATTCGTCCGTTGAAGGGCATCCTGGTTCATTCCACAATTTGCCAACTGCATTCATTGCTGCTCTGAACACTGGGGTACAGATGGCCCTTCTTTTCACTACATCTGTATCTTCGGGGTAAATACCCAGTAGTGCAATTGCAGGGTCGTAGGGAATCTCTATTTTTAATTTCTTAAGGAATCTCCACACTGTTCTCCAAATTGGTGCAGCCAATTTGAAGAATAGCCAATTACAGATAATTTTAAAGCAGAATAGTGCTATGGCCAAATGTGCCTTTGAAAAATTGCTTTGGCTGCTACAAAAAAAAAAAAAAAATGGAGGTAGAAAAACAGGACTGAGAGATCAAGGAAGACACTATTGTAGGGAGTAATACAAATATAAGTAAAAATTTAAGAAAATCTACAACATAACACATTTGGGTATATCTAGTATGTTAACTAGGGAAGGAGGATCACATTGCCACATCAATTTTATATAAAAATGGAGCATGGAGCATCATACACTAATTTAATCAACCAAACTATAAGATTTAAAGTTAAGAATGCACTTGGCACAAGAAGTTGCAAAACCCTTTCCCTGACTGTTCATACCACTGAGATCTTATCCTTCCGTGTAACTCTTTTTTTTTTTTTACTGTGCCTTCCTTCCAGTTTTACTGTAATGAGATGGGTTCTAACAAGCTGCAGCCCCAGGTAAGCCATGTGCCTTCAATGGCATGCCTTCTCTCTTTCCAAAACCCACAGAGTACATGCAAACCATTTTTTTTTTTTTTTACAAAGAAGTGTTCTTAGTGTTATCTTCTTACATTAACCCTCATTTTTCTTCTATATGGCTTGTTCATTTTTTCTCTCTGTGGAATTATTTCAAAGCTTCTTTGATATCGTTTGCCTTTCCTCCTGTATCATTCCACCAACTGATTTAATATCCCACTTGAGAGAGAGTAGATTGTAGGAGTTAAGGGCACCGATGGAAGCCAGACTGCCTGAATTCAAGTCCTAATGCCACCATCTAATTACTCCATGACCTCCAACCACTTACTTAGCTCTTCATATCTCATTTTCTCCTAAAATGAAGATAATAATACCCGTCTGTGGAAAAAAAGTGGCAAAGTTGACTCCCGTTCTTTACTAGATCCAGACACTTGGCATTTGACATCGTGGCTCTTCTTATAAGGAGGCAGAATCTATTCCTAGTCTCTTGAACCCGGATTAGTGTTTTGACTTGCTTTGTCCAATAGAGTATGTAGGAAGTGGTAGTGTGCAGTCTGAGCTTAGGTTTCAAGACTTGCCCTCTTCCTTGGAATCTTGCTATGGCCATGAGAAAAATCCCAGGCTAGTCTTTTGAAAAATGAGAGACCACACAGAGAAGGACCAAGTTGTTTTATTTGAGTCCATCCTAGATCTACAACTCAATCCAACCAGGCAGCTGACTGTAAACAGGTGAGTGAGTCAGGCCAACGTCTTTCAGGCTTAGGCCAGATCAGTAGAACCAGTGACTTGTGAAAAATTGTAAGCAGTTATTGTTTTACATTTTTAAATTTTAGAGTGGTTTGTTATACAGCTATCTTGGCAATAGGTAACTGATGCACTATATGATGGCGCTGAGGCTTAAATGAATTTGTCAAATGCTTACCTAGAACAATGGTTGCAATTTAATAAGTATTACTTAAATGTTTGCTTTTATTATTATTTGTAGTAGTAGTAGTAGCAAAGAAATGGGATCTGGATTAGAAATACAGATATGGAATGAGCATAAAAGTGACTACAGAAAACACGAGAATAGATGGGAGCCTTGAGAAAGCATTTAAAATCCTAATTCTACCCATTTTGACAGCTTGAAATATGCATTTATCTCTTCTATGCCTCGAAACATCTTAAAGTTTAAATGAATAAAAAACTATAAAATTTCAAAAAAGACAATGAGAACAAGAGGTTAGCAGAGTGAGGAAACACACACACACACACACACACACACACACACACATCTCTTTGTAGAAGTGTCATCATCAGAAGAGAATGTATTCTTCTCAATAGAAAGCTTTTGGTCAGATTCTATGGCTGGCAGGAGTAAGGAGTGTAGCTGACAATGGGGGTTTAGAAACAAATGTCTGTGCAATCTAATATGATTCCAGCTCCACAATCCTACCACACAAAGACAAGTTACTTCTGTTTACCTGGCCCCTCATAGGAGTCTGAAGATTATTTTCTGGAGGAAAAAAACCAAAAAACAAAAACCCAAGGGACTGAACTTTATAACAGGAGTTAAGAAGGCTACATGCTAAAGAGCAGATCTCCAAACCATTCCCTCCCACCTTGGCATTTGTAGCCAGATTTATAGCAACCACCCATTTCTAAGGGGTAGGAAGCATCTTCTCTGCTTTTAGCAAGAGACAGAGATAACAAAATAGATAAAGGGGGGGGGGGAGAAGACTCAAATAAGTGAAGATTATTCAGGTTAAAAAAGGGGGGGATATTTAAATATCTCCTTCTTTTTCTCTCTCTCAACATAAAATATTGCAGCCACAAAACAAGAAGAGGCTTCTCTACCAAAAAAAATGGAAAAATAAAAAATAAATGTTCAAAACGAGGGCTTTAATTAATCACTCATTACTTTAAACTGAGACACCAAAAAGTTGTACCCCCATTATAGTGGCACTATAAGTAACACAGCCCTTGCACAGATGTATAGCCTGGTTCTTCATCATCTGGATGGTTCAATGAACCTCAGACTTTGAACTCACATTAAGATGGTCCTAGATTGGAAATGATAGCCGGAAATGTCTAGTTAGCTGGCATAAGAAAACAAAAGTTCTCTCTAGAGAACGATGTCCATCATTCTAAGCCTCTAATTATTCCCACAAATGAGGTTTCTTAAATAATGTCTAGCACACAATGATATGACCATAACCAGGAACAACACAAAGAAACAAGACCTTATGAGAGAATATAACAAGAAATATCATATTCACAGATACTTGATATACTATTCTTATCATAAGTAAGTGGAAATAAAACTATAAAATACCTGGGCTTACTTCAGTCGATAAAAAATGAAAGATTGAACTTAAATATTTCAGCAGGACACCATAAATTACATGCCAAAGTTTTACAATGTATAATCTGAAGAAGTACATCTCTAAAACAGACTTAAATACTGCCTGTGAGTTAGGCCATTCCTTTGTTGGAGTGCTCTAAATGTTTAAAAGTACTTTCTTTTGCTAAGCCAGTATCTCATAACTATTGTGTCCAGGGGTGTGCTCGTAAATGACATGTTTGTACCATTTGCTAGATTCTGTAGCACAAATACTCTCACTGTGACTTGCTTCAAGTAAACAATAGGATGTCACTAAATGTAGATCTAAGAGACACGTTCAATCAGATCTTATAGGCCAGTATGAGCCAGTGCCAATACACTGTTGGTTGTTATTTCTGACGATGTCGTTTCTGGCCAAGGTAAAATATCCCTAATTCTTAGTTACTTCCCATATGCAGTTGATTATCTGTAGAATATTCATTCCTGTAATGGGTATTTATTTAGGGCCTACTATTTGTCAGTAATTGTTCTAGGCACTAAACATACATCAATGAACAAAAAATATCGTTGTGAAGCTTATGTTATAGTGAAGAGGAAAAGACAATGAACAAACAAGTAAATATATAATCTGTAAAATATTAATAAATGATATGGAGAAAAATATATAGGGATAAGGTGGGGGGGGGTTGCTATTTTATATGGGGGAAGGCTTCACTGATTAAAGACCATATGATACATTTACTCTTTGTTCTCATACATTGCCATAAAGCTCTTGATAATTTAGAGAGAAAAAGAAGAGAGTTGAATTTATGAAAACTTTAAGAAGAGCTTACAAAGGGTATAAGCACTATGAAGAGATATTACTCTAAAACAGAGATTGCAAACAAAGTGTTCAAAAGAATTGAACTAACATTTAAAACTTGGAAAAGTCCAGTAAATATGCAAAATTTCAGGCTTGCTTGCAAGACTGGGAACCAGGCAATGCTGATACTGCATTCTGGTGTCCTTTAGACAAGGGCTGAACTCTCCAGGCAGGCGTTCTAGTCCCTAGAAGGTTGTCTGTCTGTATCACCTTAAATTACCTACATGACCCTTGCACCTATTTGAATTTGTGATCTGGTCAAAATAAATTAATAATTATATTTAAAAAATTTTTTTGTTTTTGAATTTTTTTTCTTTGTCTTTGAAACTTAACCCATAAATTCTGAAAAGTAATACACTAGTGGCTCTGCAATTTACTCTACAAGGGGTTTCCAAAATACATTTTGAAAAATGTTAACATGAACATAAAACAGATGTATAAATTCGCAAGACAGCCACTCAAAATGGAAAAGGGAAAGAAACATTAAGAGGTAAAAATTCCAGAGTGCTAAAATATTCATAATACTTTTTATTAGTAATCAAGATATAGAATATTATAGCAATATTCATATTCTTCAATGTGTGTCTATTTCAGCGTAATTTGTTAGTTTTGAAACATAGTTTCTTCCTGTGATCACCCTTACCTTATCAGCATTACTAAAATATAGTGACATTTAAGTGGCATTTCATACTTTGAAAGTATTTAAAATATATTGGACAATATGGAGGAGGTCTGACCAAATTAATTAAAAAAATGATGCAAATATCTTTTCATCAGTGAATGTAGTGTGAAGGTCATCAAATTGCTGCCCATCCAATCCAGATAGAATATTTTTTAATTCACAATTCCAAATTCCAAATAAACTTCAAACCCAACAGCAAAACCAACACCTACACTAGTCTATGAAACATATTTTACAGACTCACTTTATGCAACATCACCTTCCATCTGCCAAGACACATATTTATAAAATTCTATTTACAATGCTGCCTAGAAACCACTATTAGTCATCATAAATATTGCTATAACCAAATAATTCTCATAAACCAAATGTTGCAAATAAAAACAAGTGATTCTGAAATAATTTCTAGAACCAGTCTCCTTGATTTCAAATTGTTTGTTTGTGGGAAGGAATAGAAGGAGGACAACATAATTAAAGTAGACCTTACAACTAAAACTATTCTATTTTCAACTTAAAGGTACCTATAAATGGAAATGTTTGACATAAGGAGCTATTTCATAATTAACTTGGTTCTCTTCCCTTTCACTTTGAGATTTCCTTATATCTCTTTCTCAGTTATAGAACACATGCACACACACAAATACGTAATTAGTTGACATAAAATCCATTTGGGGACCATTTTTTTTTTTTTTAAAGAAAGCCTTGTTTTATCTTCGTAGTGTTATTTTATTTAGATTATGTGAGGTTCGAAGGCATTGAACTTCTCAGAATAGGAATGTCTCTTATACCACATTTTTAACATAGTGAAATATGCTAGTCACTGTTATGTAGGATGAAATCGTAATAGATCTGTTCAAATATACAACTCAATTAAATGTGTGTAAAAGGTAGAATCTATCTGAATCTAGTATATCTGAGTGAGATATTCCAGCTCTGACCTAGTTATCAGCTGATGAGAAAATATATCAGCATGAATACAACCACCATTGCCTAAGATGAGGCTTTACATGTACTAAGTGCCAGTGATGTCCAGGGATTGTGCTAAATATTGAGAAGAGAACTGCAAACAAGATGGGTGTCTATCCTCCAGAAACTGTGAAAGTTTTAATAGTGTAACACATTCAACAGCAGAAGTAGCCATCCATTCATTCAGCACATTTAAATCAAATACCTAAGGCAAGAGAGCCTTGTTATGGGCTCAAAGGATACCTAAATAAGGAGTGCCTGTGTGGCTCAGTGGCTTAAACCTCTGCCTTCAGCTCAGGTCATGGTCTCAGGGTCCTGGGATGGAGCCCCACATCAGGCTCTCTGCTCAGGAGGGAGCCTGCTTCCTCCTCTCTCTCAGCCTGCCTTTCTGCCTACTTGTAATCTCTGTCTGTCAAATTAAAAAAAAAAAAATCTTTTAAAAGATACCATAAATAAAAAAGAAGTCTGTATCTTCAAGGATTTCACAATGAAGGGAAAAAATAATCAAAACCTTTACAGTATAGCTGCTAAGCATTTGATAAAGAAAGGACCTAGTCCATACAATTGACACTAAACAGATAACATCCCTTAGGAAATACCTAGCTTAACCTGAAGAATGGGGTGGGCAAAGGCACTCTAGGCTGCAAGCACAGCAGGTACAGAGCTAGGGAAGCCTGAGAATCCGAATGACTGGAGGATTCAGGATGCCAGTAGAGTGTCTGTGCAAATAATTGTATGGCAGGAGGGTGGAGCCAAATCATGAAGAGCCTTGTATTCCATTCAGAGTGCCAAGAGACACTGCCCTTAGGAAACATGAAGTCATTGAAAAACTTAAAGCAGGGAATGAGAGTCCAGTTGTTTTTCAAAAATATCTCTTAAGGATGTAGTGGAGGAGAGAGAGATTCCTACTCCCTAAAAAAGGCAGCAGGAACAGATGAGAGAGGACAGTTAGTAGCAAGCAAATAGTATCACACAGGATTTAGTGGTTTATTTGATTACTCTTAGGTTTCCAGCCTGAGAGATAAAAGATACAATTAAACTACATATTTTGGAAAAATATACAATGAGAAAAAATGAGGTAGTAAATAAGCTTAGGTTGGTATAGGTTGAGTTGGAGATCTCTTTGAGAAACTCAGGTAGATGCACAAAAACCTGTTGAGTAACAGGATTGGAATTTAAGGTCATGGAAGACTAGTGGCGGGGGAGGGGCGCGGAGTGGGCAATGAAAATAAACATCAGAGTGAATGCAGTAACTTAGGAAGTGAGTGCAACATGAGGAGAGGAGAGGGCAGAACCCTGAAGAATAAAAATGTTATGACAGGCAGAGGAAGAGAATCCAGGAAAGAAGGAGGAAAGATTTTAAGTCTAACAAGATGAGAATTAGGGATGTCCAAAGAAACCAAGAGGTGAAAAATATTCCAAGAAGGAGTGATTAAGTATCCAATACTTCTGAGATGTCAAGGAGACTAAGTGGTAAGATGTACCTAAAGTGCTTTTATAAGATTGCATCCAAAACAAGGGGCCAGCAATAGACTATGATTGAAAAAATTATGAGCCATTTACATATAATGCAGCTATTACAAAACAAAAATGGTCTCTATGCTCTGATATGGAGAAAAGGTTTTCCTCTGTGGGGAGAAAAAAAGGGACAGAAAAGGAAAGAGAAATAGAACCTGCCACACAGAGCTTCTGCAGTAGTCATTTCTAAACAACTAAATTTTAAAAATACCATTGGAAACAACTGAACCTATCATATATTAAATTGGTAAAATAGCCATAAATTTTAAAAGTTGAGTTTAAATGACTTCGAATACAGCATTTTGATGTTATATATGTCCTTAAAGGGATGTGTTCAAGGAACAGAAAGAACTATGTAGGCAATTTAAAATTCTGTTAGAAGGTATATTGTTTAATATAATATTATTATCAATGTTTTGCAGCCAATTTATATCAGTTGTTAAAAAATAAGGAATTAAATTAATTCTATCAGAAGTCAATATCCTTCAGTGAGAAGAAGCATGATAACATTCTAAATAAAGAAATTAAGGAAAAAGAAGCTGAATTATTAAAATGCAATTAGAAAGATCAACACAAACCTGTAATTTCCCCTGCTACTGAAATGGTCTAGAACTACATCATTCTTAAAGGGCCTATCCACCAAGAAGATCTAACAATTGTAAATATTTATGCCCCCAGTATGGGAGCAGCCAACTACATAAGACAACAACTGTTAATCAAGATAAAGAGTTACATTGATATAAATACATTAACAGTAGAGGATCTTAATACTCCACTCTCAATAATAGATCATTTAAGCAGAAAATCAATAAAGAAACAAGAGCATTGAATGACACATTGGAAGAGATGGACCTCATAGAACATACAGAAGATTCCACCCTAAAACAACAGAGTATTCATTCTTCTCCAGTGCACATGGAATTTTCTCTAGAACACACCACATACTGGGTCACAAACCATAGCTCAAATGATACCAAAAGATTGAGATTATTCCCTGCATATCCTCAGACCACAGTGCTTTGAAACTGGAACTCAACCACAAGAAAAAGTTTGGAAGGAATTCAAACTCTTGGAAGCTAAAAAGACTACCCTGCTTAAGACTATTTGGATCAACTGAGAAATCAAAGAAGAACTTAAACAATTCATGGAAACCAATGAAAATGAAGACACATTGGTCCAAAACCTATGGGATACAGCGAAGGCAGTCCTAAGGAGGAAATACATAGCCATCCAAGCCTCACTCAAAAAAATTGAAAAATCCAGACTACACCAGCTCTCTTTACACCTTAAAAAACTGGAAAATCAACAACAAATGAAGCCAACCACATGCACAAGAAGGGAAATAATCAAGATTAGAGCAGAGATCAATGAGATAGAAGCTAGAGATATAGTGGAACACATCAATGAAACTGGAAGTGGATTTTTTGAAAAAAAGCAGTGAGAGCTTCTAAAGCCCAGATTGTGGTTTCTAAATAATAATCTACTAAAAGAAGAAACCAAAGCTCCAATGTAATAGAATTTCGGGGGTCAATTTTGGAAATCTGCACATCTAGGTTTTAGATAAGAATTCCTGAAATTTAAAGATGGAGGCAAGTAAATGAAGACAAAGCATGTTGCAGAGCAATATGTATAGTATGAGCTCATTTTGGTTAAAAATATATATTAACAGCACAGCCATAATAAATGTGATATCTAGATGGAGTGTTAATTTTTACAAATTTTGCTTGTCTCCATTTATTAAATGTTTATACTTTACATGTCTGCTTTTATAATTTTTAAAAGTCAGTTTAAGAAATAACATCATCAACAATCAACCAACTAGTTCACTGAAGACCTGGGATGTGGTCTTCAGAAGTCAGGGTGCAGTGGAGTGAAAATGAATAGGAGTGGAAACTCTAAGTGTAAACTACAGAGTTTGGTACTCAGTAAAGAAAGGAAGGAGAAAGCAGAGTGATTAATCGGAAGCAGAGAGCTCGAAGGCTCCAAGCATCCTTTGCCCTAAATATTTGGTACTGGATTTCTTCTCTCCAGAAGATGCCTCTAACAGACATCCATGTGATGCACTCAGTCACATTTTAGTCTTTGTTCAAATGTCAACTTCTTACTGAAGCCTGTTCAAAATCACAGCTCTCTTCCCCAACTTCCTCCCCTCCACTTGCACAAATCCCCTGTCCTGATCCTACTTTTTTTTTTAACCACTGAACTTAGTAATTTTCTAAAATTTATGTACTTTTTACTTTTTTCTTTTTTATCTCTTCCCCTAGAATGTAAACTTCCATGTACCAGAAATTATTTTTGTCTGTCTTTTACACTGAAATATTCCAAGTACCTAGAATAGTGCATGCCACATAGTGTTACTTGATAACTATGTGTATGATTAAAAGAAGGGTTATTTAGGTTTGGGAAAGACTTGAGCACCTTTATGTATTAATCTTGAATATTCTCAGGAAGAAAGTTAAGTTTCTGTGGAAGATATTCATCACTTTGGCCACAATACATGTCAGAAACACACAATGTTTGAGCTAGTACTTACTTCCATGGAAAAGCAAGGGTCCAGTTAATTCCATTTAATGATAAGTTGTATTGAATTAGCTGCACTGACACAGTAGGATAAGATACCAAATGAGAACTGCCAAAAAGATCTGCTTGCAAGAACAGGTTTGTCACAAGGTCTATATCCTTTTACAGTTTAATATTCAATAAAGATTAAGGGGAGGGAAAAAGGAATTGTATTAAGTCAAACTAAAGTCAAAACAAAGATTTCTTGGGGCGCCTGGGTGGCTCAGTGGGTTAAGCCGCTGCCTTCAGCTCAGGTCATGATCTCAGGGTCCTGGGATCGAGTCCCGCATCGGGCTCTCTGCTCAGTGGGGAGCCTGCTTCCTCCTCTCTCTCTCTCTGCCTGCCTCTCTGCCTACTTGTGATTTCTCTCTGTCAGATAAACAAATAAAATCTTTAAAAAACAAACAAACAAACAAAAAAAAGATTTCTTAAGAGCATCAAAAGACCTAGAGAAAACTAAAGTAATAAAGAAGATAAGTAGTTTCAATCAATATTAACACAAAGCAACCATATTAACATGTTGGAGGAGGCCACTGGGAGGATGTGACTACTGGTTGACCTTGAACTGGACCCCCAAATCAGAGATTCCCCATTGCTCTTTTTGCCTCCATCCCTTGGAATGTAGGTTCTGCTTGCCTCTCCCACCCAACAGAGGCTGCTCTAAGGATACAGCCTTGAAATAATGATGTGGTGTTGAGACCATCTAGATGGTATAGATGTGATTGAACCCAGTTAAGACGTCTATATAAACTTTTAAGATTTGGTTAGCAGGTTTGAAGATCTACTTGTCTTATTGCCACCCACAAGACCCCTGCCCACTTAGAGTGGCTTGTCTCTTCTGTCTCTCCTTCTTCTCTGAGGACATGGGCCAGTTTCAGATTACAGCTGAGAGGCTCCCAGGAGCTTACAAACTGCAGTAATAACTGTAGCAAAAGTATGAACCTGCTCTTTTCCTTATCTCCTAATGCTTTTCTAGGTTCAACCTCCTGAGATTTCTTTGGACCCTTACTCTTTTTTTTAACCTTCTGATAGTGTCTTGTGACTCTTGAAAGTCCTCAGTTTCGTTTTGTTTTGATTGTTTGGTGGTTTTACTTTAAATTCCCTGATTTATACCTGGCCATTGAACAATGCTTGCAAAAATCTCTAGTCTCAGAGGACCATTCTTAAATGATCAACGACCCAGTATACACGATATTTGTTTTTGTCTTGTTTGTTGTTGTATCTCAACATAGGCCACTTGGATCATGTACATGAAATGAAAAAAAATATATACTAAAAGTTTAAAAGTAAATTCAAATAGCTTAATACATGAGTATATATTTGCATTTGGTAAACAGCCCTAATTTCATAAAGTTAAATTTAAAGATTTTTTAAAAGTTCTAATATGGGTTAGTTTGGAATTAGAAACAAAGGATCCTCATTTTTCTAATCTGAGTAAAGTTTAAAAGTCTCAGAATGAAAATGACATACAGTATCATTTTGAGAAGAAGAAAATAATAAGAAATAGAAAAATACTACATTTCACTAGTAAAAAAAAAAAACAATGTGTTACCCACATTAAACAGAAGTGTTTATTAGAAAAATAATCTAATGAGGAAGACATGATTAGAAAATCTGTTAGTAAACATCATGGAGAATTATTAACATTGTAAAAGAAATAAAGAAATCAAAACATATAGTCACCATTTCATAGGGGATATTACGCAAGAAACCTAAGACACTCTTCTCCATTGTTTGAAGAAATCATTTTCTGATAAACCAAACTCAAGAGCTCCTCTCCAAAACTTCCATTTTTGTGCTCTTCTCATGGAGGTATAAATGTCACTACCAGCTAGTACATTAAAATTTTAGGCAAGCATGTTAATGTAGTTCCAGGCTTCGGGGATGCCAGTTAATCAACACACTATTGGCATAGAGGAATGACTGATACCCCAAGAACTCAGGGAAGTACAAGCTCTTCTTAGATTACTTTTTATGGACTTAATTACTACTGCAATACACTTAATCATTCCACATCATATACGAGTTAATGGATGTTCTGATAGTCCAATCACAGTCCAACGCAATGACAAATGTGCTGGAACAACTTGGCTTGCCTGAAGGAGAGGCAGATTGAACTCATTTTCTAATTTAACAATAAAAGGATTTAAAATGGAACACATAGCCCTCCATTTTAGAAAAAGAAGTCTAAATTTAGGGGCCCTGCCTGGCTCAATTGGTTAAGCAACTGACTCTTGGTTTTGGCTCAGGTCCTGATCTTGGCACTGTGAAATCGAGCCCCATGTGGGCTCTGTGCTCAGCATGGAGTCAGCTTGAGATTCTCTCCCTCCTTCTCCCTCTTGCCCTCCCCCTGCCCAAGTGTGCTCTCTTTCTAAATAAATAAATAAATCTTTAAAACAGTCTAAATTCATATTAAATCAGAATTTTAACAAGCCTACCAGAACTTTAGACATATCAATGTCAGTCAATAGTTTTTACTATAACATTCATGGGTATTAATACAGGTTTGCCCAGAGCACTGATTCTCTGTAAGAACAGCAAGTCAAGACCTGTGCAGTTTGATATCGCCCTTTTCTACAAGTCATACTTGGGAAGAATTTGTAACTTGATAGGAATTCTGTTGACTTTCGAGAACTCCAGGCTGAGTAAGACACTGTCGCTGTTGTTCAAAGAGCTCATAAGAACAACTAAACAGCTTCACATAGTAACTGGATGCTCTAAAGGGACTCTGTCAGGGATTTTAAAGAAATAAAGGAAAATATTTTTCCATTTTCTTCAAATAATTTCCATAAAACATTGTCATAAGTGTAATCTTCTTTAAGCAATCATCTATGAAGACAATGGTTAAAAGCACAGTCCCTCCAAAATTTAGTATATAAAAGAAATCTCTAAGCGCCAACAACATACCCATTACTATGTAAAAAGGATTGGACAATACAAGCTATATAAGACAGTGCTCTTCCTTCCAAAAGACAATTTGGGAAATATTTCTCTCTTACACTAGCCAATTCTCAACCCAGAGGACACAAGTGAGGTCAGAGGGGACATTTTGATAAGAAACAAAATTAGGCACAAGATTCCTAATGGATTCTGACTGTTTAGAAATACACAATTTATGGACTGAAATGAAAGAGGAGAGAGAAATGAAGGGAGGATAGGGAAAAAAATAAATCATGTACCTTGAGTTTCTTGGTTCTAGCCTTTCCTACTTCTTCCAAATAACCTAATTTTACCAACTAATACATAAATATGCTCTAGTACCTCTCATGCATGAAAATGAAACCTTCCATCATGCTTTACATGCCTTTCAAACCATTACCCTATTTCTTTATCTTTACCACAGATCTTTAAAAGTTGTCTCTTCTTTTTGTATCCTTCCTTGCATCCCACAAACTAGAATATTGCCTCTATCTATACTGCTCTTCTAAATTGTTGTCATGTTGACCACAATCTCTACTCTGCCAGATCAGTGGATACACCTTTCAATTTTCCTTTTGTTTGATCTTTTTGTGACATTTGGAAATGCTGACTAGTTAGCCTATTTTGACATTCTATCCTGGGATACCGACTTCTCTCTCTCTTACCCTGCTGTCCACTGTTTGGTCAGTTTGTTGGTGGGCACCCATTTCCCCAGCTACCCCTAATGTTTGTGTCTCATGGTCCCCCTAATGTTCGTGTCTCTTTCTCTCATCTCTTCTAAGTTGGATGATATCATTCCTTTCCATGGCCTCAGCAGTCACTGATATGTGGACATACACATTTTTGGCAGGGCTCCTAATATTCTGATTCAGCCTTATAAGTAACTTTATTTTTTTTACTCTTCTAATGCTTTAAATGGACAATCTCATCTTATTCCTAGGCTGCATCTCATGAAATTAAGTATGTGTTATTGGTAAACTCTAGTCAATCACCCAGAAACAAATAGTTCAGATAATGATTAAACACAGTTCTAGAAAACAATAGAATTTCCAAATCCCTTTATGAAACTAAGAAAATCTGACAAGATAGCCCAAGCCTAGTTAAATATAATATGAAGAACAGACCTATACCAATTACAAAAAAAATCGCAAAAGTCTGTTAAGTATTAGCCACTGGAATTTAGCATTATGGTAAATTTACAGTTTCTTTAAAAATGCAATAAGAAAAAAAAATTTGACCTTGTAAATAGATCCTCAGTAGTCATTTGATAAAAATCAAAACCCATCCTCAATCTCGGGCTTGAAAATCAAACAGATATGATTTAGAATTATAGATTATCCACTTATAGCTGTTTTTACATTAGACAGGTAAATTAACACTTTTGGGATCCTAGTTTCACTAATTTTTAAAATGGGTCTAGATTGCCTTAAACCCTTGTGTGAAATATATCTTATCCTATCCTTTTCATAATATTCTTTATCCTTGAAGTCACATATTTAATATATGTTTTCCCCACCAGACCGAAAATACCTTGAAGATACGCCTATATGTGTGTGCATGGTCAGTTAGCGAATTTGCAGGGCCCTGTACAAAGTGAAAACGAAAGTACCCTTGTCCAAAAATAATTAAGAATTCTGAGACAGTGATAGCGGAATATTAAACCAAGCAGGGAGCCCTTCCATGCACCGGCCCCCATGCAACTACACAGAACACGGGGAGGACTTATGTGATATGTCTGTGTGTGTATCTGCTTATTGGAAACACGTTAAGTATTAGACCTGGAAAATCAAGCCATAGGAACCTCAGAAAATATCCATAGACAGAAAGTTAGCTAGCATTCAGATCTATATAAACAATAGTCATATTACGTTGAGCAAAAATAGTTCAGATATTTAATCAAGAAAATATTTTCAGGCTTACCACTGACTGACTAATTTGACAGACGATTGTAGAACAGTTAAAATGACATTGATTAATCTTTAACAATTTGTCCTTTAAGTAGATATTTATATCATTTCATTTCAGTGTTTTCTATTGCATTATATAAATCACTCTGAGATGATGTTTTCCCTTCTAATATATATTAATTGTAATTCACAAGCTATGCACTATTTTGTTTCTGTGTTGACTTTTCTGCATAATTCATTGAATCTATGAGTGAACGTTATAATAACCACTCCATTTCTCTAATCATTAACTATTAATACATAAACATTTATAGAATGTTTAATCCTTGTTCATCTGTCTTATACAAAATAATGTTCAGCTTATCAAAGTATCAACCACTAATTTAAGACTTTATTTTGGAATTCTTTCAAAATGCTATAATTCATTTGACAGAGTTAGAAAAATAATAATTTGAAAGCTATTTAATAATAATTTGAAATAATAATTTGATAGAGTTAGGGCATATCCTTTTTTCATATACCAATAAAAATTCTAAATGTTTTATGAATTTTTTTAGTGTGATTCTTCACATTTGGGGTCAGAGTTTAGGTTGGAATTCACATGTCCCCTTCTGGAGCTCTGAATAATTTCCTCTCATGATTCCCAAAAGTTTACTTGTGCACAAGCCTTTATTCTGCCAGGTTTTATGTTGACCTCATGAAAAAGGAAGTGGATTTCCTCTTGAGGAAGTTATTGATGGATGCTCTTTTATCTGTCCCTGAAACGTATTTTTAAAAAAGAAGAAAAGGTGCAGGCTTTGTGCAATTACATACCTCTATGCTGCTGTCAGGGATTTTAGACTAATAAGTAACTAATCTGGGTGTGTTTAGTTATAGAATTCATTTATTTTATTTTATTTATTTATTTGATAGAGAGATCACAAGTAGGCAGAGAGGCAGGCAGAGAGAGAGGGGGAAGCAGGCTCCCTGCTGAGCAGAGAGCCGGATGTGGGACTCCATCTCAGGACCCCAAGATCATGACCTGAGTCAAAGGCAGCGGCTTAACCCACTGAGCCACCCAGGCGCCCCGAGAATTCATTTTTAAAAGTCACTCCATCCTCCTGTTTTTCCACTCCCACCTCCCACTCTAGGCTCCAGTCAAATGAAAATGCTTGTTTTTCTCCATCCCAGTCTGTCTCCTGTTCCCATTTGCTTCGCTCCTTCTCCAGCTTGTTCTTCTATTTCCCTTCTGCCTTTACATATTTTCTGTTCATGCATGCTCTCAACATGCGTTCTCATACAATTGTTCTCTCTCGTTCTGTCACTCAGCAATACTTTCTGAATACCTGTGTGCTGGATACTATTCTAAGTGGACAGATGCTTGGCTGGGCACAGGGAAGAAAACAGCGGGAGCAGAGTGAGTTGTGTACCACAGGGGGTGAGAGAGGGCAGTAGCACCCAGATCACACCAGACGACCTCGAAGGCTTGGTACACAGTGGCAAGTGGCCAGAGTGTGGTCACAGAAGATGGCATTGCATAAATCAAATATCCTGCTGCTATGAAGAGAGTGTATTTTAGAGGTAGAGTTGACAAGACTTGCCTATGGGCTGGATGTGAGAAGTGAGACGAAAAGAGAAATGGGAGATCCAAACTTGAGGCTTGAGTAATTCCATCTCACTCTTTCACTGTAATTCTCTTCTTCCTCCCTTCTTTTCCTCTTTTCTTTGTTCACACTATAACTGAATCTGGAATGTTCACCACCCTAGATTAGTGCCTGCTTGAGTCTCAATTTAGAACTCAGAAACTCTAGAAAGCTTTCCTGAGGTCCCCAACAGTGGAGCAAAGACACACCCATGGGATATCTGACCCTGTCTCCCTCTGGCATTAATTTCCACATTCTTCCCCAGGATGGCTAACACAGAGGCTGCAAGCATGAACTCTAGAGCCAGAATACACCAGGTTTGTGTAAAAGCTCTATTACTAACTAGCTGTTAACTTTGGCAAGTTACTTAAGGAAGTCTCAGTTCCCACATCTGTGAAGTGCAGATAAGAAAATTTTCAACTCAGAAAATTATGCTTGAGAGTATATATGTATAAAATGCTTAGCACAATATAGTACAGAGCAAATGCTAGATAAAGGATAGCCATGATCATCATCACTGTTATTACTTCACTCACCTTTTAAGCAGGGCTCCTGCAGAATATCAGAAAACAAATTCAAGCAGGAAATACTAAAATAATTCAGGTTTAGAAAAATATTAACTTCTCAGTAAAACAGTAAAAATGGTCAATTCTGATAAATGCCTGGGTAGGGGTCATAGTTATTAACTATTACAGTCAGTCTCCATTTCTTCCACCTACTCTGGGCTTTGTTTCTGGTCCAAACATACCACTTACCAGATTAGATGCGCCCACAGGATTATTTTTCTTTGAGGTCTCACCCGGGCAGGTGCATCTACAAAACAGGGCAGAAAGAGACTGATTACATAGGTTTGAGGGGCTGAGGGCGTAACCCTTTTAATCTTTCTTTACTTCCTTTTTCTTCTTTCTTTCTTTCTCTCTCTCTCTCTCTTTTTTTTTTTTTTTTTCAAGACGACTTGGCATCGTCCACGACATCCGTGCAAGAGCTACGACGCCTCCTTGGTGGCGTAGGCTTGTTAATTGCCCAGCTTTTCGCACTACACGTTTGTGGCTTCCGTGGACAGAGCAACCAATGCTTTTAGATCCCAGTCGCCTAGCTTTGCCAAGACGGTTAGAGGTCATTTGGAAAGTCTTTTGCCTCGAATTGTTCTCATTCAGAAGGCCCGCTGGTTCCTCCTGTGGGGCTTTGGAAATTCGCGCCCTCCTCTGGTGCCGGTTCAGGTGCACAAGAAGAGCTAGGGGAGGACGCAGGTGCTCAAAAGAGGTGGGGCGGTGAAGGCACCCCGGTGGTGAACCCGAAGATCAAACCTGCAGACCCAGCTCAAAGTAGAAACTGAAAGTACACTGCCGGCTGATCCTACGGAAGTTATGGGAAAGGCAAAGCGCAGAGCCGGGCCGTGGTGTGTGCCGCCCCCCTTGGGATGGATGAAGCAGCAGGCGCGGAGTGGGTGAGAGGAACCAGCGGCAGAGGCCGCCCTAACCCGCACGGACTCCCGGCAACTCCGCGGAAGACCAGGCTCCTGGCAGCGACTATGGGCGGTGAGAGCTCGCTCCTGCTGCAGTGGCGGTCATCATGACCACGCCCGCCTCCCGCAGACCATGTTCCATGGTAAGCGCTCCTCTCCCAGGCGCACCACTCCGCGCGCCCGGCGCTCCGGGGGACTCCAGGACGCGTCGCCGGGCCCCGCGCCCAGGCGCGTCCGGGAACAGCCCAGCCTTGCACTTTGGACCTGCCGAAGGCACTGGCTCTCCCACAGGCGGGCGTCAGCCGCGCTTCGGTACCCTGGCCCACAGCCACTTGCCGTCGGGACTGCTGCGCCTCGCCCGCTGCGAGAAGCCACCCCCGACGCCGGCTGGCGGTCCCGAGCCCGGCGCTGCAGCCTCCGCGCCGCTCAGCGGCTGCAGCCGGCAGCCGGGTCTCCGAGGTAGCCAATGGCTCGCCGTCAGTCCTGCCGAGCCCGCGCTCCCCTCCGGCAACCCCGCGCCTGCCCGCCCTCCCCGCGCTCCTGGCGGCGCCCAGTTACTCACGGGCGCCCGGGGAAGGGGCGAGTTACCTGAGCTCGTGTAGTTCCCTACTCTCTAGAGAAGTGAAAGCGAAGCTCCCACGGGACTCGCTCTTAAACTCTAAGGGGACAGGTCTCTGGAAAACCCCGTTTCACCCCTTCAGCGAGGCTGGGAGTTTCCGACTGGGGCTGTACCTCGAGCCCTTTGCTGGGAACCCAAGTCCTCGGGCTGGCGTCGAGAAAGGCGAGCTTCGGGGTTTGGGTTTCTTTCTTTTTTTCTTTTTTCTTTCTTTCTTTCCCCTATATGGGTGCTTCTTGGTGGAGGCAGGATGAAATAGGCTTAAGTCTAAATTCTAGACCTTTGCCAAGATCTAATGTATTTTTATTCGTGCGGACTACGGACAAGGGCAGAGGTGAGGCGAATGAGTTGGATTCCCTTGGCAGCTATATGGCCAAGGGAAAGAGACAAAAAGTTTACTGGATGGGGAAAAAAAAAAAAATAAAGAGAGATGTGACAGGCAAAGAGCTGCTGAGATAAATTAGAATATTTTATAGTAAACACTTCCTCATGAAAAAGAAAAAAAAAAAAGGCGGGTGGAGGAGGGTGAGGGGAATAAGGAGCAAATTGCTTTTGCTCTTCATGCGTGGTCTGTGCGCTTTCCAAGCTACACCGTTAGATCAAAAATCTTTTCTCTCCCGTAGGTATTAGAGAATCCATAGCCAAGAAGTACCAGATCAGTAACAACATTAGGGGGAGAGGTGGGTAGAGTATGAAAGACGATTATGGAAAAAGATTTGTAATGCGTGCCCTTCAGAAGTTTAGTATGGAATTAGAAATTAGGTATATCCCTGTCTCACAGCGCCATGGATCTCTAAAAAAAAAGAAAGAAAAAAGAAAAGGAAGCTAGGAAGTGCATTATTAACAAGGAGCTTTATTTCCTGAAGTGTATCTGTATTATTCATCTACCAAAAGTTATTAGTAAACAAAATATTAGAATTCTAAATTTGTTAATAGTGATTATAATGTGTGGCTTTTGCATTTCCAAGAGATTTCACAAGAAGCTTAAGGATAGGGTTACTCTTTTTAAACTTTTCCTTTGCTGCTTCTTTGAGGAGTTGAAGTAGTTGATGCCCTACTATGTGGTTCTCAAGGGTACTATCTAGTTTAGGCAATTTAATCACATTTGAGGACCAAAAATGGAATAGTAATAAAAACAGGGAACCGAGAAAGATGAGAAAGCCTGAACAGGTACAAAGGAGAGTCACAAATGGTACTACATCAGTGTTGGAGTCTCTTAAACAAAAATGGGAAAAGCTATTTTATAGGATCAATTTATATGTCATATTCACATTCATGCACATGAGATTATTTTTTCTGGTCTTGCCTCTGACACATAACCTGGTGTCATGTGTCTGTTTTTCTGAAATAAGAGTGTGTGATGCAGTGTTTCAGAGCTTGATCAGGAAGCACCTTAGTGAGGTTCATGTGGAAAAAAGATTTTTTTTTTTAAATATTCCCTTGACTGCACACACATGCTTGTTTTTGTAGGAAGCGGTGCAGCTCAGTGGCTAAAAGCTGAGTTCCTAAACTCTTTAACCTGTCTCTTACTATACACATTATATACCGGGAAAAATTTCTTTGTTCCTTAGGTTTTCCATCTGCACAACCGTGAAAACTGGTAGTACTTACCTCCGGAACTGGTTATGAGAGAAAATGGAATATTGTGTGCAATATCATAGGATGGCTACAGAAATGTCTTTAAATTTTGGGTTTTGTTTTTTTTTTAGATTTTATTTATTTATTTGACAGACAGAGATCACAAGTAGGCAGAGAGACAGGCAGAGAGAGGGGGGGGGGAGCAGGCTTCCTGCTGAGCAGAGAGCCAGATGGGGGACTCGATCCCAGGACCCCGGGATCATGACCTGAGCCGAAGGCAGAGTCTTTAACCCACTGAGCCACCCAGGTGCCCTGTCTTTAAGTTTTATCATGGGATTTGTGGATAGAGTTTACAGAGTAGTCTTAATATTGATTGTGGCAGAAATTAGATTTCTTCATATGAGGATAATCAAATTTATTATGTTAAGGTTATAACGAGCTGTTTTCCATACAACTCATGGTTGTTTTCTGTTTATTAACTTTTTCTTCTATTTATGCACCAATTTGCTTGTGCCAAGCACAAGCCAAGTCTTATATTAAAACCAAGTCTTATATACTCAGATAATGTTTTCTATTCCATCCTGAATGTCTTTTCAGTATTTTTTTTTTGTAATTCCTAGTGAAAACGGTTCTATGAAATGTTTATAGTGGACATTCAATAAACATTTACTTATCTTAAGGAGGGATGAAGGACTGGATTCAATAGACTTAGAAACTAATTTATTTATATTCACTTTGACCCCATAACTTACGCGGCTGAGGACTGAATGTATTATTTGGCTTAAATTAAAAACCAACAAGAATTTTTAGACAGCCATCATTCTGGTGTAACCAAATTCCCTATTGAAAAGCAGAGTCTCCAGTTTCAATCCCTTCAGGAAATCTAAAGACAGAATTCCACAGGCCCAAGCTCGCCTTGCATTATTCCTTATGGTTTATCTTCTCTGTGACCTAAAGAAAAGTTCAGGGTCACGAAGGGGGTGAATGTCTATGCATAGTCTGAAATAAAACAGAATAAGTGCAGAGTTTTTTCCTATCGTGACAACAATGTCAAAAGCATGCTTGAAGTAGGCAGTACGAATATGCTTATTCTTTGGGTGGTGTGGAGAAAAGTCTTCATTCAATTGCAGACCAAAGTGCAGTTGTTCATCTGAGAGGTGGAAACTTCAGATCCACATCTCAGACCCAGTGAGATGTGGATCCAAAGCCCTGGGTGTGTTTGCAGTATTGTCCCTGAGGCGATTTCAAGTCTAAAGAAATACTCTATTGGGATGGCCAGGGAGATTCTTAGACTTAAGGTGCTTCAAAGTTGAAAGGGACCTTAGATCATTTAGTCTAAAGTTTTCACTTTACACATCAGTTAAATGAAACTTAAAAGACACTGTCATTCACTTAGTCACACAACCCGTTGTAATACAGCTTCTTGGCATACCAAGATGAAAATCCCAAGTCTCCATACTCCAACCCTCTGTGTTTTGTTTTGGCCTAGTCCATCTGAAGCTAACCTATTTAACAACAACGACAAAAATGGCTTTGACTTTATAGACAAAGCAAATTAGGTTTCTTTCAAGAAGATCTTATGTATTTATTTATTTATTTAGAGAATGCATGTGCAGGAGGGGGCAGGGGCAGAGGGAGAGAGAGAGAGAGAGAGAGAATCTTAAGCAGGCTCCATGCTCACAGCCTGACTCAATCTCTTGACCTTGAGATCATGAACTGAGAAGAAATCAATAGTCAGATGCTTAACCAACTGAGCCATTCAGGTACCTCAAGGCAAATTATGCTTCGGGATTGAGAAACTAGTTGAAATACATAAAAAAGGCTAAGTTTTCTAACCAAGCCATCATTGAACGCACTGGTAAATGTCATTCAATGAATAAATGGATCAGTGTGAACTTGGGGAGCACTAATTACTGAAAGTTGGGGTGAAGAGGACACAACAGCTAGGGCTCATAGAAAGTAAAACAAACTCCTTTGTCAAAACATTAAAGATGGACCTTTAAAATAACATTTATGTAGAATAATAAAAAGGTCTCTTTTTTCACTCCAGTATTTAATTATTTTATTATATTCCCCTTAAAACTCATTTCAAGTTACATGCTATATAACTTATCACCTACTCTTTGCAAAGTATACCTTTTTGGACACCTGTAAGAAGACAGAAAAATGAAGTTTGGATCTATGCAGTCTGTACAGATCCAATTACAGTGTCAGCATCTTGTAAATAAACAGCAATTGACTATCGTCTGAGAATCTTCAGGGCAAAGGAGCAATAGTACAAGAGAGAGGTGGAGCTCTGTAGTATTTCATAGAAGTGGTTTCATTCAGAGGACTAATGTAATTACACGTTATCAGAAAACTATGGCCATTTCTGATAAAATCTTGGTGAGACAGTAAACTCAGGTTAGAATTCAGACTTGGCACCTACTGTCTGGTTTTTACAAAAAGATTAAATTGTACGACTCTTCTGATATTTACAGATAGGTATAAGGTAGCAAAGTGCTTGGCCCATGATAGGTACCCAAACATAACTATCATCATCATGACCATTATTAATCTCCTCAGTGAATTTTGCTGGCACATGTATAGACTCTTAGTGGCAGAGCTATGAATCAATTCTGTGTCTCATTTTGTTTCTCTTACCTTGTCAGTTGTCTGTGATACATGAAGATACGATGTAGGATTTGTGTTTGTTCTCATACCTGCTATGTAGCCTACTTTCTCTATTTATAAAAATATAAATCATTTATTGGGGAGTGCTACTGATTTTTATATGACACATGATGCAATAGAGGATAATGTTATTGGGAACTTTATGATGCATTTAACATATGTCACAATATTAGTTCTTTGGGTTCCAAGGAGTATTGTTTGTAGTCCTAATCAGAAAAGACACACATGTGAAATGTCTTGCATTCATCAAGTATAGCTAAACTTCATTTGGGAAATTAAAAGGAGATATTGTCAACATAACTCAAGAGTTTGCAGAAAGATACAAACAAGACATTTTGGCAGACTTATGAAGAAATACATTTCTATATAACCACATTTTAAAGTCTCTGGGAATAATTGGATTTCCATCAGTGCATTATTACTGCCCAAAATGATACCATTTATAATTTCATTCTTTTTGATTAGACAATTGCCTCTAAAGTAGGAAGTCTCATCAAAAACAGATATAAATCATTAGTTACCAGGGTGTGAATTTATTTAATGGGTTTTTCTAATTTGTCAAGAAGCTAGACAGAGCTGTGTTTGTAGAAAATATGG
Organism: Mustela nivalis; assembly: GCF_964662115.1. Lineage (NCBI taxonomy): Eukaryota > Metazoa > Chordata > Mammalia > Carnivora > Mustelidae > Mustela > Mustela nivalis. Next base: position 54,044,237 of record NC_139021.1, read on the forward strand.
GCCTCTGGGCACTTAGAAACAAAGAATATACTGAAAATATAGAGCATCAAAATGTAAATGTCAGCTTTGTCACAGTTCTGGGAAGGGTAAATCCTTTAAGGTCCATCATTAAAAAGAAAGAATATAATCACAGTACCATGAAAATAAACGTGCAGCGTGGCTTTCAGGAAGAGGCTGGATACTTGGATAATCATCAAGGCTTACATAAATATACATGCCACAAATCATAAAATTTAAAAAATGTGTAATTTGTTTACCTGTAGTTTACCTGTTTACCTGGAGATGCTTTTTCTTGTAGAAGTGTTCAATATAAATCAAAATTGAATAAATTGATTTATACCTTAGAGTGTTTTTCAGGGACAGAGAGTCTGCTTTCATCACACCTGTTCATCACTTTTCCAAAGAGTAATTTTTAAATAAAAAAGTGAAAGAAATCTAAACTCTAAAATGCAGTCCTACTTTGGTTGTTACAGAATACTGAATTTTAGGGTTCTTCCCACACTATCCAAAAGCCATGATGCATTTCAAAAAATTATTAGAAATAAATGGTCAGGCCAATCAAAACAACACAATCAGTATATAATCTGACGTACAGCATTTAGCTCATTCTTACTCACTGTTCAATTTAGTTTCTTTTAGGTATATCTTTGGAATTCCTCCCCTGATCCTTGTTCTGTTGCCAGTAGCATCATCCGATTGTGACATTGAAGGTAAAGAGGGCAGAGAGTATCAGCACGTCCTAATGATCAGCATCAACGACTTGGTATGTGCTTGTTTGTTTTCCTCACACGGTAACAGTTTCATATTCAAGTATCCATCTGTATTTCTTGAAAGAAACTGAAATAACTAAAGAGCAAAATTTAATGGGACACTACCTATTTTTATAGTTGACATCATTATATCCTTTTAAAATAATTCTTTAATAGGCCTTCAGCTATGCATTTCAGCTCAGTTCACACCACCACCACATTTCTTGTAAGCATAATTTAGCATAACTATCTGCATTTCCTCACTTTGTGATGACAGTCCCCGTAGAAGCACTTTAATAGAGCAGGGAAAATAACAAGAGTACAACATTAAACCACAATCATGAAAAAAAGACGTATAGTTATTTTATCTGAATGTGTGTACAAACATAGGTATTATAGAGGTATTTTTACACACACATTTATATGTAATTTGCTGTAAATTAATTTTTTAGTTTATGGTGTGCTTCTTCTTACAGTATAGTTTATATTTTAGTTTTAAGTTTGCAGAAATGTTAAGCAGAAAGTAGAGAATTACCATAACACTCTTCCTCCTTACAATTTCTCCTATTAGCAACATCTTGCATTTGTGTGGTACATTTGTTAAACAGATGAACCAATATTGATACATTATTATAATTGAGGTCCATAGCTATCATTAGGGCTCAGCTTTTGTGTTGTACTTTCTATGGGTTTTAACAACTGTAGTGTCATGTGTCCACCATAACAGTATCATACCGAATAGTTTCACTGCCCTTAAAATTCCTTTGTGCTCTGCTTACTCACCCTTTCCTTTCCCTCCCTTTTGAATGCATGGCAACCACCAATCTGTTTATGGTCTCTATCATTTTGCTTTTCTAGAATATCATATGCTTGGAATCATGCAGTATATAGCTTTTGTTTTTTAGACTGGATTCTTTCTCTTGGCTATGTATATTTAAGCTTCCTCCATGACTTTTTGTGGCTTAATAGTTCACTTCTTTAATTGTTGAATAAAATTCCACTAACTGGATATACTAGTTTGTTTTCCCATTCACTGATTGAAGGACATGTCTTGGTTGCTTCCTACTTTTGGCAATTATGAATAAAACTATAAGCATTCATGTGTAGGGTTCTGTATGGACATATTTTTTCAACGCATTTGCATAAATATCTAGGAGAGTGACTACTGGATCACATGGTAAGACTATGTGTAATTTTACATAATACTGTCAAAGTGTCCTCCAAAATGACAGTACCATTTTGCATTTTCATCAGCAATGGATGAGAGCTCCTGATGCCTCAAATCCTCACCAGTATTTGGTGTTGTCTGTGTTTTGAATTTTAGCCATTCAAAAATGTGTGTTATGGCATATCATTGTTTTCATCAACAATTCCCTAGTATCATAAGATGCTGAGTATTTTTTTATTATTTTTTATCATTATTTTTTAAAGATTTTATTTATCTGTTTGAGAGAGAGAGTAAGAGAAAGCATGAGAGGGGAGAAGGTCATAGGGAAAAGCAGACTCTCTGTGGAGCTGGGAACCCAAGCGGGACTCAATTCCAAGACTCCAGGATCATTACCTGAGCCAAAGGTAGTCGCTTAAACAGTTGAGCCACCCAGGCACCTGTTGAGTATCTTTTCATATACTTTATTACTACCTGTATATCTTGATCAATGAGGTCTCTGAATTCACATCTAAGCTGACATCTTAACAATACTAAGTCTTCTTCTAGTGAGATAGCTTTCCATTTATTTAGATCTCTCTTTGATTCCTTTCTTTGGTTATATTTTTCCTCATATAGATCCTGTTTAAGATTTTCTTAAATCTAAACCAGGGTGCTATTATAAATAGTGTCTTGTTTTCAATTTCAAATTCCAGTTGTTCATTGCAGATATATAGGAAAGCAATTGGCTTTTGTGTATTAACCTTATATCTTGAAACCTTTCTGTAATTGCTTATTAGTTCCAGGAGGTATTGTTGTTGTTGATCCTTTGGGATTTTCTACACAATTATAGCACTTACAAAAATATTTTTTTTTTACAATTTAAGAGCTGATCAACATCATGGGATGTGTTGATTTAAAAGATAATCAGTTCTTAAAGCCCCAAATGCAAAAGAAAACCCTCTCAAATGTTCTTAAGATGGGATAAATGGTCTAATTTCTCCCTCCTGCCATCCCACTATCATCTTCACTACATACTTACACCGAAGTGGCATGACATTTTGGGAAATTCATTGTTCTACCTCTTGAAAGGATATGGGGAACTCAAGATAATATTGAACAGAGACCACAGAGGTCCTTGATTTTACCCGTTGACAAGGAAAAAAACATACTCTAAATGGCAGTTACCCCACTTTGCATTTCATGAAGTTTTGACACGACATTTTCTGCATTAATTAAAGTACTAAGTTAATTTTTAAATCAAGATAATGCTTTCATTTAATTTTATTATCTAGGCAAGGAATCAACTGGTGTTAGTCCTACAACACTTATAAATAACTCTGTGTGTAAAACTGCAAAGAAAAATGCTGTTGACAATCCAAAAGGAGAGTTTTGTCTACCATATTCATAGCACATTTCTTCTGGAAATGTAAAGGGGTTTATCTGATTAAAAGGCACAGCAGCAAAAAAACAACAGCAGCAACGATCCTTTTAAAACAGTACCTGGTGGTGCCTGGGTGGCGCCGTTGGTTAAGTGGCCAACTCTTGGTTTCGGCTCAGGGCAAGAGCTCAGGGTGATGGGATCAAGCCCCTTGTCAGCTCAGCACTCAGGGCAGAGTCTGCTTAACTGTCTCTCCCTGTCCCTCTGCCTCTTCCCCCCTTCCCCACTTTCTCTCTCTGCAAGATAAATAAATAAATCTTGAACAACGACAACAAAAGCCAAAGTAAAACATGGCAACTCTTCTTAAGAGATTATTTCATCAGATGTGGAAGACTATATGAGGAAGAGTATATGAACTAATCAATTCAAGTGAATAGTGCCATGATAATCGCAAGAAAGTCATCTGTAAATATGAGGTGATAAAATAGGAGGAAGGAGAAAGAAGTCACCAAGAACTACTTGTATCAACATGCCTGGTAGAGGAAATTCAGTCCCCTTACTAACTCGTGTCCTAGATGCTTTGCAGACATTATAGTGTTTGAGTCTCGGGAATACCATAATAATATTAATATTTATGAAGCACTTGTTTTATTCCAGGTGCTAGCCAAATACACTTTCACAATATACCTGGAAAAGAGGTACTTTTATTACTTTAATTTCACAGAGGAAGAAGCTGAGTCTTGTGGCCAGCCAGTTTGTGAGGGGCAGAACCCGGATAAGAACCTTTGCTGTTAAGCAGCACGCTCTCTTGCCTCTTGATAACAATATTGGTGTTAGCATATGCATGGGGCAAACATCTATTTGGAACCTGTTATTATGGAAAACCTTTCATGTGGTGAAGTGGTGGGGGCTTCTGGGTAGGTACCATGATGGACGAGGTATAGACCCTTCTTCAAAGAAGCTTTCCTTCGGTGATGGCTAAGTCTTGGTGTGAAGGATGCAAGCTGCAGCTTGAAGAGGGGTGGCTGCCTCACGGCCATTCAAAACCAACAGACTGGCTGTGAGCTAGATTTGGGAATAAAAAGATAGAAGCTGTGTTCTAGGAGGAGTTGAATGGATCTGCTTGGCACTAGGAGAAAGACCATGTTGTGGGAGAGTGGACTGATATCCAGTAAAAATTTTTTGAGCTTGCCGTTCCCATAGACATTTAGCATCTATTTACATATTAGAGCTTTAATAGTATTTTTGCAAGCATTAATAAAGATACACATAAAACTGGAGAAAATTTGCAAAGGATGGCATCAAAACTACATGTAGACAGAATTTCTAAAATTTTTCCTCCCACACTGCAGTGGATGATCCATTGTGACTCCACTTTCAAGACCAGTGATAGAGCGGAAGACATAAGTGGATCTATACTTTATAGCAAGATTGAAAGTGGTGTTGATGCAATGATATTTGGACTTTATTCTCAGCATAACTGAAAGTCTGTAGTGATTTGATCATAAAAGTTACAGAAAGCTAAAATATGAATCTCTGAGCATTTATTATTATTATTAGGCTATAAAAAATTAATAGTCCGTGTTCTTCTATACCCTATAAGGATGACGGATGTATGTGTCACTCCAGTACAAAACGATAAGTAGTACCTTACAAAAAAGTTTCATATACATTATCTTTTTTGAGCTTCACAGTACTCCTGTGAGGTTATGATAATAATAATAATAACTAAGACAAAATCAAGGTATACAATGTGCCAGTGCTTCCATGAGCACTTTCCATGTATTAATTTATATAATTCCTACAACACCTCTATGTAATGAGGACACCAAGATCTGGACAACATAGCTGGCAAGGGGCGAACCTGGAAATCAGACCCCAGGAAATGTGCTCATTAGTATGAGAAAAAACAGGGTAAAGCTCTGCTATTGTTTTGGCTCTTTCAGGTCCCTTGCAATTTCATATGAATCAGCTTTCATTTTTAGGAAGAAGTCAGCTGAGACTCTGATAGGGAATTCCTTGTACCTGTAGATAAATGTGAGTAGTATTATCTTTTCAGCAATGCATAACAATGCTTCTGATCCACCAACACCTAAACATGGGATGCTTTGCCATTTATGTAGATCTTCTTTAATTTCTTCTAACAAATATTTTGTATTTTTCAGACTATAAACTTCGAACTTTTTGGTTAAATGTATTCCTAAGTATTTTATGTGCCTTTGATGCTAATGTAAATGGGATTGTTTAATTTCATTTTTAAATTGTCCATGATTCTCAATTGTCTGTGATTCTCTGTGACCCTGTATACTTACCTAAGTTTGTGTCTTATTTCTTCATACTAGCTTATAAGTATCTTAAGGACAGTTTATGCTGGATTTATCTTTGTGTCCCACAGAATGTTCAACAGAATACTTTGCATATACATAGTAGTTTTTCATCAGTAACTATGAATTGTAATAATATATGATAAATAATGGATGAATTTAAAATTAATGCCACAAGTTCATGAGAAGCCAGAACTTGTTTCAAATAGGCTAAAAGTCTCTTCTTTTGAACATCTGTTTCTATGGACATTTGTTAGAATCAAATGTCAAGTGCCATTCTGATATTCAATATGAACTAGTTTGGGATATTATATAATATTGTTTTTTTCCATAAAAAACTATTTTGTCAACATGACTTATATGGTTGAATTACATAACTTATATGGTTGAATTACATAACTCTTAGTCACCAGAACAAAGGCTGGTTAAAAATATAAAGACTGCTGGGAATGGCCATATACTTTCTACGAATGACTCAGTCTAGTTAGAGGCACACAAAGGGCTTACTTTATTGTAAGTTATTAAATTATGAAATCCAGTGAATGGGTTATACTTGGCTTTTGCAATTTTCAATGTCCTCAATTCTGTCTTCATCTCTATTTGCGGGGCCTTTAGGAATTCAAGGTTTGTCTTTGCATTGATGGTCCTCTGGTTTACACCCCTTTCATAAACTTAAGCACCATATAATTTAAATATCAATTAGAAATCTTTACCCCGATGAATTGCACTGACACATCATGCATAATGGAGAACTAGTTAGCACTTTTCACTGCTTCCTGCTTCTACATTTTCTATCTTAGGTAACAATGCTGAAAGCCTGGGATCATCCTTGGCACCCCTACTCCTTCAGCTCATCCATCAGCAATTCTACAGATTAGTACACCTTCTCAACACCTGTGCAGGTCATTCATTCTGTTGACTTCCACTAATCATTTCAGGTCAGGCAGTTATTGACATCACGAGACCACTTCCATAGCCTCCAGGGAGTTCCTGGTTGTTCTCCCTGTGTGCATCTGTCCTCTTTGCTGGCATTGGAGTTATCTTTCCAAAATTCAAATCGGATACACTCTCTCTCCTTTCCAAAAGCTCTTTAACGCTTTAAAATCTCTCTGACCTAGGACCTATCAACTTCGATCTTGCATTTCATTGGTTTGTTGACAAATAAATGATCAAATTCCTGCCAAACATTACTTTATAAATATGTCTAAATATGTTTAACTCCAATTAACAGAGGAAAGATGTTTTAAATTGGCTAAAATTAGTCTTAAATTAGTTCTTCTTTTATCAAGTTATGCTAGAAGATAAAACAAATTTCCTGTGTGTATAATTTAGCAGTATGACTGAGTCAGTTGCAATTTAACAAGGGAAGCTAGAAGTGAGTCTTTTTGTCCTAGCAATGACTTTATTTTAGTTATAAAAATGAAATAAAAATACACTACTTAAAAGACAGATTTGCTGAGTGGATTTTTTAAAAAAAGGAAAAAAAGGCCCAAATATATGTTATCCACAAGAAACCCACTTTAAGTATAAAGATAGTATAAAGATACATGTAGATTAAAAGTAAAAAAGATGAAGGATGGTATGCCATACTAGCACTAATCCAAAGAAAGCTGGAGAAGTTATATTTATTTTAAGCAAAGCACATAGTAAGGAAGACTATCAAAGATAAGTAGTAAGTAAAGTAAGGGCATTAAATAATAATAAAGGGGTAAATTCTTTAGGAAGGCAACAAACTTTAATGTGTATGCCTAACCATAGCATCAAAATTTGTGAAGCAAAAACTGGTAAACTGCAAGAAATAGATAAAACCACTATTAAAGTTGTAGACTTCAACACTCTTCTGTCAGTAATTGACAGATTCAGCAGAGAGAAAATCAGTAAGTATATAGTTCAACTGAAAAGCACTCTAAAAACTGGACCTAATTGACATTTATAAAATACATCATCCAACAACAGCACAATACACATTTTTTGCAAGCTCACATAGAGTAATCACCATGTTCTAAACATATTCTGGGTCATAAAGCACATTTTCACAAACTTTTAGCAAATAGAAATCATGTGAAATATACTCCCAAACGAAAACATAATTAAACTGGAAATCAATACTAGAACAATAGATGGAATATCTGCAGTTTAAACAACATTTTAGATAAATACAGATTTAAAAAAAAAAAGCCTTGGGAAAATTTAAAAGTAATAAACTAAATGTTAACAAAATTTGTGGGACACAGTGAAGGCAGAGCTAAATATATGCATTAAGTGCATATATTAGAAAAGAGGAAAAATGTAAATCAATCATTTAAGCTCCCACATTAGAAAAATGGAAGAGAGAGAACAAATTAAAATGAAATTAATCAGAAGAAAAGAAATAATGAAAATTAGAAAAGCAATTGAAAGCAAGAAATTAATAGAAAAAAAATCAGTGAAACCAAAATCTGGTTCTTTAAAAAGATCAATAAAATTGGTAAACTTTTCTCTATCCAGGCTAACCAAGAAAATAAGAAAGATGCAAATTACTAATATTAGAAATAAAAGAGAGGTCATCACTACTAATCCCATGCATATTAGAAGGATAATAAAGGAATATTATTGTGATGTTTAATTTTATGTGTCAGTATGGCTAGGCTATGGTACCTGGTTATTTGGTCAAACAGCAGTGTAGATGTTGCTGTGAAGGTATTTTTTTAGATGTTAACATTTAAATCAATAGACTATGAGGAAAACAGGTTACCCCTCATGATACAGGTGATCCTCATTTGTATGGACTGAATGTCTATGTTCTACAAAAATTTATATATTTAAGTCCTTAACCTCAAATGTGATGGTCTTAGAAGATGGGACTTTGGAAGATAATTAGATTCAGAGGAGATCATGAGGGTGGAACTCCCATCATAGGATTAGTGCCCTTGAAGCAGAAGAGACACCAGAACTTTCTCTCTCCATCATATGAGAACATGATGAGAAGATGCCTCCCTGCAAGCCAGGAGGAGGGTTTTCACCAGGAACCAAATTGACTGACATCATTCAGGCACCTTGATTTTGGACTCCCCAGCCTCTGGAACTGTGAGAAATAAACATCTGTTGTTTAAGCCACCCAGTCTGTGATATTTTGTTATAGCAACTTGAGCAGACTAAGACATCATTCAATCACTTGAAGGCTGTAAGAGAAAAGACCAAATTCTCCCAAGGAAGAAGGAATTCTGCCTTCAGATTTAAGATTGCAACATTAGCCTCCTTGCGGTTCCAACCTACTGGCCTATCCTACAGATTTTGAACTTGCCAACACCCACAATCAAATGAGCCAATTCCTTAAAATACCCCCACTTCTCACTCCCTCTCTTTCCCTGTTTTTTTCCTCTCTCTCTCTATAGATAGACAGACAGACAGATAGATAGATAGATAGATTGATTGATTCCTATTGAATGTTCTGTTTCTCTGGAGAATGTTGACTAATACAATTATGAACAACTCTGTGGACACACAGTTGATAGTTTAGATGAATGCAGCAATTCCTTAAAAGACTGAAATGATCAAAACTCACATAAGAAGATTTACATGATCGAGATAGGACTACATTTATTAAAGAAATTGAATAAAAAATTAATGACTCTTCAAAATACAAAATACAGGTCCAGGTGGTTTCACTTGTGAATTCTACCAAACATTTAAGCAGGAAAGCATATCAGTTCTCTAAAAACTCATTCAAAAACAGAGGGAATACATACCAACTCATTCTGTGAGACCAGTCTGACCCCAGTACCAAAATCTGACCATGGCACATAAGACAGAAAACCTCCAAGTGAATATTTCCATGAACATAGGTGGGGAAAAAAATCTTAACAGAGTATTAGCAAATGAAATCCAATAGTGTATTTTTTAAAAATTATACATCATGACTAAATACAATTATTTCAAGTATGCAAGGTTGGGTCAACCGTTGAAAATCAGTTAATGTAATTTATAATGTCAACAGGCAAAAAAATAAATCATATGATTACAGTAATCGCAGAAAAAGTATTTGATAAAATCCAGCAGTGATTCATTAGAAACACTCCCAGCAAACTATGAATAGGGAATAATTTAACACACTGATAAAATTTATTTGTAAAAATCCTACTGTTAACATATTTAATGGTGACAAAGCAATACTTTCCCTTGAGATTAAGAACAAGTTAACAATATACCCTCTTATCACTCCTATTCAATATCGTCAGGAAGTCCTAGCTAATCCAACAAAACAAGAAAAGAAAACAAAATATATTCAGAAGAATTTAAATGGTTTTTCTTTCCTGGTGACATGACTGTCTTCATAGGAAATCTAAAGTAACCTGGAACTAATAAGCAGTTATAGCAAGGTTTCAGGTCACAAAAAGACAAAAGACAGTTTCTTTTTTGTATTCCAGCAGTGAAGAATTGTATTTTGAATTATACCACTCATATAAGCTTCAAAAAATGAAATAATCATAGATAAATCTATTTTAAAAAGGACAATATCTATATGAGTAAAACTATAAAACCTTAGGGAAAGAAGTCAAGAAGAACCAAATAAATGGAGAGATATTTCATGTTCATACATAGGAAGCCTTAATATTGTAAAGATGTCACTTCTTCAAACTTGATCAAAGCAGTGTCAATCAAAATACAGGAAGTCATTCTGTAGATATCAACAACCTGATTCTAAATTCACAAGGAATGTCGAAAGACTCAAAAAAGCCAACAAAATATTGAAAAAGAAAACAAAGAGTGCCGGCATTGCCCAACTCAAAACTTATAAAGCTAGAGTAATCAAAGCAGTGTAATATTGGGGAAATAACTGACAAATCAATAGAACAGAATAGACAGCCCAAAAGAGACCGACATCAATACAGCAAACTGATCTCTGACAGAAGATCAAAGCCAATTCAATTGGAGAAAGGATAGTCTTTTCAACAAATAGTGCTGGAACACCTGAACATCAATATACAAAAGACCTTATAGCTTTCACAAAAATTGACTCAAAATGGAGCATGGATCTAAATGTGAAATGCAAAACTATAAAAACTCCTAGAAAGTAAAATAGGAATAAAACCTAGGTAACACTGAATTTGGTGATAATCTTTTAGATGTGACACTCAATAGTGCCATACATGAAATAAAAAAAAGATTGGACTACATTAAAATTAAAAGTGCTCTGAGAGGGGGTGTCTGGGTGACTTAGTCAGTTAAGGTCTGATTCTTGGTTTCAACTCCGGTCATGATCTCAGGGTCCTGTGATTGAGCCCTGTGTCCAACTTTGTTCTAAGTAGGCAGTCTGCTTGAGATTCTCTCTCTTCCTCTCCTTCCCCACACTGCCCTCCAGCTCGCTCACTCTCTCAAATAAATGAATAAATAAATAAATCTTAAAACCAAACCAAAACAAAACCAGAAACCCTAGCTCTGAGAAAGACACTGTTAAGAACATGAAAAAACAAGCCACAGACTGGGAGAAAACATTTTCAAAACACATATCTGATAAAGGATTTGTACTCAAAATATCCCCACCCCCCCAAAAAAAAGTTTAAACTCGACAACAACAAAAGAAAACAACGTAATTTAAACAATGAATGGACACCTCAGCAAAGAAGATAAACACATTGGAAATAAATATATGAAAGATATGAAAAGATGCTCAGTGTCATATATCATTAGGGAATTGTAAATTGAAATTGAGGTAGCACTAAACATCCGATGAATGGACTAAAATCTGTCATAACTAAAATGACTAAAAACAATCATACATCAAATGCTGACAGGCATGCAGAGCAACAAGTGTTCTTGTTCATTGCCAATGGTAATGCAAAATGGTACAGCCATTTTGAAAGACAGTTTGGCAGTTTCTTACAGAGTTAAACATAGTCATATCATGTAACCATGATTCTGGGGATTTATCCAAATGAGTTCAAGACTAACATCCACAGTAAAAATGCCATGCTAATGTTTATAAAGGTGTTATTTATTCATAATTGCCCCAAATGGAGGCAACCACATCATTCTTCAACAGGTGAATGAATAAACAGAATGTGGCACATCCATTCAGTGGGATATAACCAGTGATAAAAAGAAATGAGCTGTCAAGCCACAAAAGGACATGATGGTGTCTTAAATGTGTATTGTGTGAAAGAATTCAGTATATAGGACTACTTGCCATAGGATTCCAGCTATATGACATTCTAGAAATAGCAAAACTATGGACAAAGTAAAAAGATCAGTGGTTGCTGGGGGCTGGGAAGAAAGGAAGGTAGGAATGAATCAGTGGTGCACAGAGTAATTTTAGAGCAGTGAAGCTATATTTTATATGACACTGTAATGGTAGATACATGACATACATTTGTCAAAACACATAGGACTTTATAGCACGAAGAGTGAACTTAACGTAAACTAAGAACTTAAGTTGACAATAATGTAACAATATTGATTCATGAACTGTAACAAAAATACATTAATGCAAGACGTTAATGAAGGGGAAGCAATGGTGAAGGCATATATTTGAACTGTGTCCTTTTTTTAAGTTTTTCTGTAAGCCTAAAACTGATTTTAAAAACAAAGTCTGTTGGGGCACCTAGATGGCTCAGTTGGTTAAGCATCTGCCTTCAGGTCAGGTCATGATTCCATTCCTGGGATCAACACCCATGTTTGTTTCCGTGCTCAGTGGGGAGCCTCCTTCTTCCTCTGCCTCTCTCCCCTGCTTGTGCTCTCTCTGTCTCACTCCCTCAAATAAATAACATCTTTTAATTTTTTAAAAATAAAGTCTATTAAAACAGTAAAGTCATTCATTCATTTGCTCATTCATTCATTAAAAAATAAAACAAGGCTAGCAGTATTTTATGGTTCCATAAATTCTCCAAATCCAAAATCTGTTGGTATGTACAACTAGTCCCTAGGGAGGATATAATTTCACTTCCATAGATAGTTTCCTGGGCAGGGTGAGTTTAAGAACCCAGACTCTTACTTTTTGAAGCCTCGTGATATTCGATTCTTTATGAAAGATTGAATTATTCCTGTCTGATATCTACTGATAGGAAGGATTCATTGAGAAAGAAAGGAGTTTTGACTGGTTCCCTAGACTCACCACCACCAATATACTTGTTGTTTTTCAAGATATTTGTTGGGGAAAGTTTACCCTGGAAAAGAGTGTAAGGATTGGTATCACTTTTAGATCTGATTACTTTGCTATCATAGATGTCTTTGGAAACAGTGCTGGGCAAACAAGTATAAATTAAATAACTATAAATTTGGGCCCTCGGGCCTGTGCCTGAAGTTATACACATATCTGGACCAACAAGAACATTAGACTATGTTGCACTGGGTTTTTTGTGTTGATACATTATATCTGCAACAGAAATTAAAACAGAAAGAAAAAGCATAAGCAGAGAGCTGTGGATGGATTGCATGGTTCTGTTTTCCTTACATGGCATATGGAAGGAAACTTAGCCTGTTTGCACTGAATAAACTCTCTACATTCTTGTCTAATTCTGAAAATGAAAAGAGAATTTATACGAATCTAACAAGTGGAAATAGAGCTAATTTAATTGGGAAATTTGTAAGGATGTGACATTGTGAGTACTCTGAATCTGTTAAAGCATGTCATGTCTGTTTTGAAAACTACTATGATCTCATTACAATGAAGAAATGGCATAACATATGTTCTAACCTTCACAGTGGGCTGAAAACATACTGTTTTAGAAGATCACCCAATAGAATCTAAAGGTACATGTGTCACTGGTATTCATGATTTCAAATGTACTGCTGGGGTGAGATGACAGATTAAATCCCATTGAAATGAGCTGAAGTTGAGTACCTCAAACTGTACAAAAGTATAGAGAATCAAACTAATGGAAAGACACTCATTTTTACACACACACACACACACACACACACACACACACACACAAGTTATTGAAAACCAGCAGCTCCCGAATAAGAAAGACCTTTCAGGAACTGACATGAAAACAACACTCCTCTAAAAATAATCATACAGGTAGTGCAGTGGTTCAAATGTGGCACCCCAATGGGTGTGTGTACCTGCTACCTTATTTGGAAAAAGCATGTTTGCGGTTACAATGAAGAATATCAAGAGGTGATCAACCTAGATTAACTGAGTCCAAATTCCAACAACAAGCGTTCTTGGAACTGAAGAGCAGGAGAAGAATCACAGGAAAATCCATGAGCATTGGAGTTATGCATTACGAGCTACGAGGAATGCCAAGGATTGCTGGTAGCCTCCAAAAACTAGAAAAGAGGCATGGAAATCTGCCAATACTTTGATTGTGGATTTGAGCCTCCAGAGAATATATATATTTTTTTGTTTTAAGCCACCTAGTTTGTGGACATTTGTTATGGCAGCTATGTAAACTCATATTGATAGTGGCTAAAGTGGACAAAATTCTGAAAAAGAGCTCACTAATACTCCATTTTGGAGAAAGTCAGTGGAAATATCTGTTAGGGAAAGGCAAGTGAAGTGGAAAATCACTCCTGAATATCCTAGTCTCTATCAAAAGTGAAATGCTTCACTCCTAATGGGAAGGGAACCTTTAAGTCCAAGTGACCATTCTATCCCCAAGAAAGGCAGTTCACCAAACCCCACAATGAACTTGAAAAAATTGTTATGGGGTAGACAATAACATGGTCTCACTGGAAGTGCTGGGATAGGTGATAGCACAGAGTGGTCCCCTATAAACTTAAGATGAAAACAACATGGCAACCATGCAGAAACACCGCAGAAAATAATAAGTCGGTTTATGGATTACCATTCCTCCAAAAGAAAACTCATCAAATGGAAAAGTAAAATAACTTATGATAGAGAAAAATGTTCCCCAAATGGATAAAGAAAATGGAATTAACAGATTAAAGGGGCACACCATGGGGTGCCTGGGTGGTGCAGTCATTTTAAGCATCCAGCTTCTAGTTTTGACTCAGATCATAATCTCAGCGTGGTGATATTGGCCCTGAGTTGGACTCTGTCCTCAGCACCAAGTCTGCTTAAGACACTCTGTTCCTCTGTCCCTTTAACTGCTCAGTGTTAACTGCCTTTGTGTTTACTGGTTCCTACTACAAGAACTACATTTTAACAGTCTAAAAGTTTTCCATTGTGTTTTCATATGATCAAAAATTACTGAATGACAATATCACTAGTCACATACTCCTAAACTTTCAGAAGACATCAGTTGCCATATGTAAATTCAATGCTGAAATAACCCATCTTTCTGGTGCTTCCCATTTCTAATTTATTTTATATGAGCTATAGGAGTTACCTTTCAAAAGCTCAGATCTCATTCTGCCATTCTGAAGTTTAAAAGTGTTCAGTGGATCCCTATTATCTAGTCACAGAAAACCAAGTCAACATTCCTCAAGTTGGCAGGTAAGGCTTTCTAAGATCTGATCACAACCTAACTTCTAAACACTCTACACTCAAATCTCCATCTAAACTTAATCCACAAAGGGCCACTGACTTTTAATGCAATTCCCAAGCTCCCTGCATTGAATTAGTTGCTTTCTCTAAACATTTTTAACTGTTATTATCAGCATTATTCCCTTGTGTTGTAATTTTTGAAGTCGTTATCTTTTCTTCAAAACTGTGAACATCACAGGATTAGGACCCAGTCTGGAAGGCTGGTGTTTTTATACTGATGTTCGATACCTAACAGCTTACACATAGCCACTATCAAGCATTTCATAAATGCATACAGTATTGCATTGAAAACCTTGGACTCCAGCCTTGACTCAAATAGTCTTCTATTCCCTTTTATTTGCCTACTTAAGACCTACCATTCTTCAAAGCCCTATAAAATTGTAATTTTTGCTTCAGTCGCTAGAGTTCTTAGAAAATATATGATCCATCTTTGAGTTGGCAGGTTCAAATGCTTAATAAATGTTTAACTGAACCATTAAGGAACAGAAGTTGAGATTTACACAGATCTGGAGAGCTGATTGTAAACTTGCCAATGTGTGCACATTGATCATTTTAGGAGATGTTAATCACTCACCAGTCTTAAGGTTAATAGGCAGTAATGATTATATATTATCTTACACATATGACAGTCAGCAATTAAAAACATGCCAAATATGAATTTGTAATCTCAGTGCTTACATACTTTACTTTCTAACTGCCTTACTGAACTGAACTTTATATATCTCTTCCAACTTTAGGACTCATAGGACTCATAGAATTTTATTAATTTTATTAATTTTATTAATGAGAGAATATGAGGGGCCAAGTACTAGATTGACTACATTAGATCACAGTGAGCTGAAGGAAAGATAGACTCTCTGACTCTCTGCCCATGTCATTGCAAATGGCAAGATTTCATTCTTTTTTGTGGCTGAATAATATTCCATTTATATGGTATACACACACACACACACACACACACACATATATAGCACATCTTCTTTCTCAATTCATTATTTCATGAACATTTGGCTCTTTCCATAATTTGGCTATTGCTGTTAATGCCGTTGTAAACATCAGGGTGCATATATCCCATTGAATTAGTATTTTTATATTCTTTGGATAAATACCAAATAGTACAATGCTGGATTTTAGGGCAGTTTTATTATTTATTTATTTTGGGGGGGGGTGATAGTTTTATTTATTTATTTATTTATTTATTTGATGGAGGTAGAGAGCGAGAAAACAGAGGAAGGGGCAGAGGAAGGGGGAGAGAGAGAGAACTCAAGCAGACTTCCTACTAAGCATGTGCCTGATGTGGGGTTTCATCCCAGGAGCCTGAGATCATGACCTGAGCCAAAATCAAGTCAGACGCTCAATTGACTGAGTCACTGAGGCACCCCAAGGCAGTACTATTTTTAACTTTTTTGATGAACCTCCATAATGACTTCCACAGTGGCTGCACCAGTTAGAATTCCCACCAATAGTACCCTTTTTCTACATCCTCTCCAGTATCTGTTATTTTCTGTGTTGTTTATTTTAGCCATTCTGATAGGTGTCAAGTGATATCTCATTTGTTGTTTTGATTTGTATTTACCCAATGATGAGTGATCTTGAGCATCTTTTCATGTGTCTGTTGGCCATCCGTATGTCTTCTTCAGGAAAGTGTGTATTTATGTCTTCTGCCTGTATTTTAACTGGATTATTGATTTTTGGGGGTGCTGAGTTTCGTAAGTTCTTTACATATTTACTAACATTATAACATAAATATGTAACATTCTTTACATATTTACTAACCCTTAATCAGATACATCATTTACAACTATCTTCTCCCATCCTGTAAGTTGCCTGTTTTGTTGATTTTTTCTTTCACTGTGCAATAGCTTTTTATTTTGATGAAGTCCCAGTAGTTCATTCCTGTTTTTGTTTTGCTTGCCTCCAGAAACATATCTAATAAGAAGTTGCTACAGCCAATATCAGCGAGATTACTGCCTGTGTTCTCCTCTAGGGTTCTGATGGTTTCCTGTCTCAATTTTAGGTCTTTCAACCATTTAAAATTCATTTTTGTGTATTTTATGAGAAAGTGGTCCAGTTTCATTCATTTGCATGTTGCTGTCCAGTTTTCCCAGGAACATTGTTGAAGAGACAGTCTTTTTTCCATTGGATTGTTTGTTCTAGCTCTGTGAAAAACGCTAGTGGCATTTTGATACAGATTGCATTAAATGTGTAGATTGCTTTGAGTAGTATAGATATTTTAACAGTATTTGTTTTTCTAATCCATGAGCATAGAGTGTTTTTCCATTTCTTCATGTAATTTTCAATTTTGGTCACCAGTGTTTTATAATTTTCAGAATACAGACCTTTTACCTCTTTGGTTAGATTTATTCCTAGATATCATATGGTTTTTGGTGCAATTGTAAATGGGATTGATTCCTTGATTTCTCTTTCTGCTGTTTCATTATTGGTGTATAGAAATGTAACAGATTTCTGTACTTTGATTTTTGTATCCTGTGACTTTACTGAATTCATATATCAGGTCTAACAATTTTTTGGTGGACTCTTTCAGGTTGTCTACATAGAGTATCATGTTATCTACAAATAGTAAAAATTTGACTTCTTTCTTGCTGACTTGGGTGATTTGGGATTTTATTTCTTTTTGTTTTCTGATTGCTGAGGCTAGGACTTCCAGTACTTAGTTAATAACAATAGTAAGAGTGGATAGCCCTGTCTTGTTTCTGACCATAGAGGAAAACTCTCAGTTCTTCTCCCTTGAGGATGATATTAGCTGTGAGTTTTCCTTATCTGATCTTAATGATGTTGAGGTATGTTCCCTCCATCCCTACTTTGTTGAAGGTTTTTGTTTTTTTAATCATGAATGGATGTTGCACTTTGTCAAATGCTTTTTCTGCATCTCTTGAGAGAATCATATTGTTCTTAAAGCAAGATTCCATAGGATTAGTGGGACTGAAATAGCTCCCAGCAGTTAGAAAAAGAAGACACTTTTCTAAGTAGGGGCAGTGAGATGAATGCTAGCACCACAGCATGATTACAAAGCCTGTCCTAGTGAAGGAGAAAGGGCTTTTCATACTTCTCTTTCTATATGTGCTTATTATTGTTAAACTTTGGTTTACTCATATCTGGCCAGGTTTCTACTAAACCTGTGCCTTTTTTCTTTGAGGACAATGGTTTCTAATACTCCCATGCTTTGATAGCAATTTTGTGAGAATTACTATATTAGTAATTTTTAAATTTGTTTTGAACCCACACCTAGGTCACTATTAGATTTACCAATATCATAAGCTTTATAAAATCTGGTTCCTTTATCATGTGCATATAAAGGTAAATCTTAGCCAGATAACCAACCAAGATGTCACAGATGTTGTAGATCATGTAAAAGCTATACGTGATCCTCAGTTGTTTTCTATTAATGGTGGTTATTAAATCAATGACCATCATTGGTGTTGAGTACTATGAGGTAGAAATGTAGTTTATAGAGATAAAATGATTCTGCATACCGTGAAGACCACAGATAGGTTTTAATCAAACAGTGAATACTTTAGTGTGAACCTATTTATGCCATGACTCAGTGAACCCTGTGTGAATGTTCAGTCTAAATCTGCCACTTGCTGGCTGTGTGACATTGGATAAATACTTAACCTTTTAATGCCTTTGTTTCCTTATTTCTAAAATGGGGATAAAAATTAGTACCCACACTTCACTGGACTATTATATGGATAACATGAATTGGTATATGACCGGCTGATGAAACAATTCCTGGAACTTAGTAAGCATTCAACAAATGGTGGTTCTTATAATCTTATTCAAGTTAGAACATTTCTGTAACAATGACTTCTAAATTTCTACTTCATGCCCTTAAGAACAGAAACAAATAAAAACCTTGAATATTTTAAAATGGCTATAAATTGCTTGATATATGAGTGAAATTCTATTAAAAGATGTATAAATGATGACTTTGCATTTAAAACTTCGAAGTGAATCATCAATAACTGTGGTTTTCAAATTTTTATTTATCTATGAATTTTTTTTTCAAATAAATCGTACATAGAACTCCAGTGAGGTTGTGAGCCTTGAGTGTTATCATCTTGTGCCTATTTTCAGTGTCTTCTGTGTCGTTCTATAAACCCCAGGGTTACAAGGAACAGGGTGTTGGAAAACCACTGCTCAAGTTCAGTGTACTACTTTACAGATGAGGTAATTCAAGGAGAGGCTAGATCATGTCAGTGTACTGTTGTAGAGAGATTGTTGGTCTGGAAAGAAAAAGGTTTCCGTCAGAGTCCTAGCTTTGGGACTTTGAACAAGTCAATTAACTGCTATAGGGCCTCACTTTTATAATTCATAAAACTAGAACTTTGACTTGCGTAATTTTTGAGGTCCATTACCACTGAAAAATTATTTAATGCCAATAGAGGAACGTTAGGATCCAGCTATCCACACCTCTGTTTCAGTCTTCTTTTCATTGCATTGATGTAGGACTTTAGTTTATTTAAAAGAAACATAGAATGGTTGCCATGTATGAAACTTTCTCTCTCATAATAATATTCCTACACACCCAGAGGAGCATGTGCATAACTTTTTGGTCTGTGGCACTATACCAACTACAGGTGGATATGCCACCAGGTTTCAGTGGTTATTCAATGTACTTAATATTGCACATTGAGATTTAGGGAAATCTGCCAACTGTTGAATCATAGAATTCCTGGAACACAGTTTCTTATCATCAATCTCTGGTGACCACACTTTGGTTAACACAGATGAGTAAAATACCAAGTTATGTATCCAGGGTGTGCTGGTAATGCTGGAGAGGGATCTCATGAGTAGAAAATATATCTTCACCTCCAAAATAGGCATCCAATGCTTATATAATTTTGCACAAGATAAAGAATGGGTTTAATAGCTAAGATTTATTTATCATCCTTTTGTAGTGTCCTCCTTTGTTGAGCATTCATGGAACCATAAGTATTTTTAATAAATGTTGCTGATTGTTTGATTTTTCTTATTTTGAGCCACATCAGAGAAATTCTTTAGAGGTATTTCTACAAGTGGGAACCCACAAACACAAGTTTTCTTTTCTAACTCTTCTGTATAAAAAGTACTTTGGAGGCACTTTCATGATACGACTTTGAAATATTTGATAAGAATCATTTTCAATATTATTTTTGGACTGGTCCTCTTTGTTTTTATTCCTAGTGTGCTCTCTATAGTGAATTATCATTAATGTTAATTGTTAAAGCATTTTTTTGTGTGTGTTAAAGCATTTAACTTCTTATTTCTGCTATTATTTATGTATATGGAGACATAATATAAAACACACTATTTTCTGAATGGAAGTTAAATGAGAAACAAATGACAATACATTAATTAGAGCTGTTTTACTTGGGCTATTCTCGGTCATAGGAAGGACTGGAAAATTAATATTATTATACTTCAATAACCTCAGAAATTTGATTAATAAATTTACAGTTGTTAATTAATAGTACTCTATATTTAACTTAGAATTTTAGCACATGTGAATAGGGTTCAGGATTGAGAAAATAATATATTTTCTTGGTTTTTGGCTAGATACTCTCAACTCTTCTGTTAAACTTGGTTGATTAGGGCCCCTGTGTGGTTCAGTTGGTTAAGCTACTGCCTTCTGCTCAGGTCATGATCCCAGGGTCCGAGGATCGAGTCCTACATCTGGCTCCCAGCTCTGCGGGAGAGTCTGCTTTTCCCTCTGACCTTCTCCCCTCTCATCCTCTCTCACACTCTCTCTCAAATAAATAAATACAAATCTTAAAAAATAATAAACTTGGTTGATCAAAATTTTTAATCAAGTCTACATTACTTGGATGGCAACCTTAGTGTAGTAGAAAAAGCATGAGCTTTATAACCATGCCAACCTCTGTTTGTATGCTAATTCTGCCAATCATTAGTTTTTTCAGTTAGTCTGTTTGTGAATCTGCTTGTCTGGGATTCTGGGGTGTAGTGGTGGTGGTGATCATTGATA
Source organism: Mustela nivalis (assembly GCF_964662115.1). Taxonomy (NCBI): domain Eukaryota; kingdom Metazoa; phylum Chordata; class Mammalia; order Carnivora; family Mustelidae; genus Mustela; species Mustela nivalis. The sequence goes on from NC_139021.1 coordinate 54,065,251, forward strand.
TATCGAGTATTGTTTGCCATCAATCATTCTAGGAAAAGGACATGCCTGGGAGGGTAAGAAATGTAACTGTTTTCTGGTTGTTTTTCTTTGTTTCTTTTTCTTTTTCTTTCTCTCTCTCTCTCTCTTTTTAATACAGGAGAAGGAACTCCCTCTTCTCTTTGGAACTGGAAATGAGTTGCTCTAAAAATCTCAGTTAAGAGGACTAGAGAGCTTTTCTAATGCTGAAGGTGACCGTGTGGAAGTAGGGCAAGTGTGAGCCACAGATTCTCATTGGTAGAAGTAGCTGCATCAGAAGAGGAACTGTTTTTAGAGTAGCCAGAGTTTAGAATATTAGTCATGAAATCCTTCAGGCTGAAGAAGTTATATCAGTTAGTACACTTTCACTTATCAGTAGTAGAAAACAACATAAATGAACTTCATCATTAAAGAGTATTTATTGGCTATTTTTAAATGAAGTATAATTGACATAAAATATTCTGTTAGTTTCAGGTATGCATCATAGTGATTGGATATTTCCAATCACTGGATATACATTGTGAAATGATCCCTATAATAAGTCTAGTTGCCATCTGTTACCATACAAAGTTATTATAATATTATTAACTATATTTCCTATGGTATATATTATAGTTCTATGACTATTTTATAATTGAAAGTTTGTACCTCTTAATCTAGCTTGTACCTCTGTTTCATCTGCCTCCCCCCAAGATCTCTCCAATCTGTTAACCAATAGTGTGTTTTCTGTATCTGTTTCTGTTTATTTCTTTTAGTTTTCTAGATTCCATATATAAATGAAATCATGTGGTATTTGTCCTTCTTTGTCCATTTCACTTAGCAAAATACCCTGTAGGTCAATCCATGTTATGGGAAATGACAGGATTTTATTCTTTTTATGGCTGAGTAATAATCCTGTATGTGTGTACCATATCTTTTTCAGCCACTCATCTATCAGCTTCATTTCTTTTCACTCTACATTTCTCTGTGTGCCATTTGGCTTCATGTTGTGACTTGTCAGTAGCAGAGTTTATTGCTTCCTTCAGATCCAGAAGAATGATCATTCTCTTGTACATAGCCAATTTAATCAAGGCTCTGGCTGTATTTTTATTGGATTGCCTATGAAACAGTTGTTATGACAGTAGAACACCAAGGACCTGAATGCTTTAGACCTTGGTTATTTGAGCCAATTACTTTGAACAAGGAAGATCAGATAACCCTTATTAACTTTGTATCTAAGTCTTAGACCAATTAGATTCCAACCTATAAGTGGGAGTGGAATAAGTCCCAGAAATCACGTGTCTGCTAAGTCATGAAGAGGGGGAGGAATTGATAAGATATGGAAAGAAAACACAATGTTCATTACAGTAGGAGTGTTCGGAGTTCCAGCAGCCAGAAAAATGCTTCAACACAAAATGTTGTGATTCCTCTCCACAACTAGAGGTGGCATATGACCGATTCTCACTAGCTTTACCCAAGAAAGTGGTGAATTCATGAATACCACCACCTCTAGAAGAAGGTCTTGACAGCAAGTTGAAGAGATCAGGTGGAAGAACTGAGGAGTTATTACAGAGCATACATTAGATAATACCAGGAGGAATTTCAGAAATAACATGGCAGACTGCCTGAGTGGTTCAGTCAGTTAAGTGTCTGCTTTCGGCTCAAGTCATGATCCCAGAGTCCTGAGATGATTGAGCCCCTCATGGGGGCTTCTGCTCACAAGGAGTCTGCTTCTCCCTCTGCCCCTCACCCCACTCATGCTCTCTCTCTCACCATTTTTGTCTTTCTCTCAGATAAATAAAATCTTTAAAAAAATAATGAACTTGTGAGATTAAAAAATAAAAAATTTTAAAAATTTAAAAAAATGAACTTAGCAAATGAGATGAGTTTATCTCAATAAGCTAGGAAGGTAAAGGTTTATATTATAATAATGTGTGCGTAAAAAAGAAAAGCTACTTTATGCTGTGATCATTTCATAGACATACATGTAAAGATCTCTCAAAAGAAAAGGCAAAGACTTTGTGTAATTATACATATTGTAGGAAAAAAATAACAAATGAAATAGAAGTAAAAATTCCAGAATTGAAAAAAGATATATTTCTGTATTTTATTTAAAAAAATATCAAAAATTCCTTTGATTATGTCAATAATAATAATAAACAAATCTAGCATATTTCAAAGAGAAGTTTTTCAAACAAGTATCATCCTAGAAGAATAAAGAGAAAGGGTTTCCAATAAAGGAAGATAATTTTAGGCCACCCTCCAATTTTTAACCCACTTTTACTTTCACCTGACCAATCTCTACTAAGATCTGTAATAACAAGAACATGAGTCCACAATCCTACACGTAGGCAAATTTTAATCAATGTGCCAAAGAAAATAAAAACACATAGCACTCAGGAAAGATACAACTCTCTTACCTAAAACAATCACAACAAAAATCTGACAGCAAGATTGGTCCTATCAAACAAGATATTAATATATTTCAATAATGAACAAATGATGCTATAAAATGACTACTATTAAATACTGAACTGTTTTTTGGTGTCTAGATAGTTATTACAAATATGGGAACACAATAATAACATGTTTAATCTAAAAACTAATAATATACAAATCAAGTGGATACAGGAGGTTACAGGAGAACTGAAAGTAAAATAGATAATTTATCCCTCTTTGTGTTTCAGAATGACCATTTATATGAGATATATTTACCATTTATATGGAGAAAAAATATAATTTTAACAGTTTTTTGGAAAACATTTTTTTTGAAGATTTTATTCATTTATTTGTCAGAGATCACAAGTAGGCAGAGAGAGAGGAGGAAGCAGGCTCCCTGCTGAGCAGAAACCCCTATGTGGGGCTTGATCCCAGGACCCTGGAATCATGACCCAAGCTGAAAGCAGAGGCTTTAACCCACTGAGCCACCCAGGCGCCCCTGGAAAACACTTTTTAAGAATTACCTTTAATATGACAAAATTACAAAACAAATGAAAAAGAGCACAAGAAATAATAATGAATATCTAACAATAAATAAGAATTAAGGTCTGAAAGTAAAACTAATTGTATAAAAAATATGCATTATATGAGAGACACAACTGAAATAAAACATAGAAAGTTCTAAAATATTTCTTATATAAAATGTACAAACTGTTTATTAAAAGAAAAGCAACCTAAGAATGTATAAGAACTGGCTATTTATATAAAAGGAAATGCAAAATGTCAACATGAAATGATGCTCATTTTCTAATAGTAATAGAAATGCAACTTTAAGCTACAATGAGGCATAGATTTTCACATATCAAGACTGGTAAAAATGTTAAAGGCTGATGACATCTGTTTCTGGCAAAGATGTGACAGAATGGGCTCCCTTACTTCCTAGTCAAAGTGTGAATGAATTAAAATTCATCAAATTCATTAATAAAATTCATTAATAAAATAAGATTCATTAAAATAAATATACCATTTTCTTTAGCAAATTTCAATGAGGGGAAACAATTCTACAGAAATGTAAGTATTTATCTGAAAGGGGATAATACACACATAAAAATATATATGTATACACACACAAAGATGCCTATTATAGCACTGTTTATAGGAGCAAATATTGACTGTTGAATAAAAGAAAACTGTTGAATAAAACTAGAATACACAGGATGTGGAATATAATACAGTCATGAAAAATTGTTCTAGATATATTTGGCCTAGAATGATAGTCACTATACTATATAAAGTGAAAATAATACATAACAAAAAGTAATGTATATACTATGAATCCCTTTTTTAAAAGATTTTATTTATTTATTTGACAGAAATCACAAGTAGGCAGAGAGGCAAACAGAGAGAGAGAGGAGGAAGCAGGCTCTCTGCCAAGCAGAGAGCCCAATGTGGGGCTCAATCCCAGGACCCTGAGATCATGACCTGAGCTGAAGACAGAACCTTAACCCACTGAGCCATCCAGATACCCCTATGAAATTTTTTTAAATGGTAAAAGAAAATACCTTCATACATCCTTCATATGTCATATATATATATATATACATATATATATATATAATATATGTGTATGTGTGTGTATCCCCTTCACATATCCTATATAAGTGAATTTTGAAAGCTTATATGTACATTACATACATTACATATAAACATCGGTTTTCTTGAGCAAGGATGTTTTCATCAAACTGCTAATACCAGTCACCTCAGGTGGGTGATTATAGTGGGGACAGAGGAGAGAAATTAAAAAGATTTTCATCATACATCTCAATATTATTTGAATAATGGCAAGCAAGTAATATATTTAACATTAAAAGTATTTTTAAGTTATGTTAAAAGTAATTTTTTTAAAAAAAGATAGGAAAACTCTATACCATGCAAACCAAAAATCAAAGTACCATAGTACAAGTAGGGTGAGCAAAAAATTTATTGCCCAATCTAGTACATTTTATTTTATTTTATTTTTATTTTTTTTTTAAGATTTTATTTATTTATTTGACAGACAGAGATTACAAGTAAGCAGAGAGAGAGGAGGAAGCAGGCTCCCTGCTGAGCAGAGGGCCCGATGTGGGGCTCGATCCCAGGACGCTGGGATCATGACCTGAGCCGAAGGCAGAGGCTTTAACCCACTGAGCCACCCAGGCGCCCCCAATCTAGTACATTTTTAAGAATGTAAGAGGAAGGGGGCACCTGGGTGGCTCAGTTGGTTGAGTATCTGCGTTCAGCTCAGGTCATGATTCCAGGATCCTGGGATGAAGTCCCACATCGGACTCCTTGCTTGGTGGGGAGCCTGCATCTCCCTCTGCCTTTGCCTGCCACTCTGCCTGCTTGTGCTCTCTCTGTCTGACAAATAATTAAAATCTTAAAAAAAAAATGTAAAAGGAAGCTAACCAATAGGCTGCCACTCTGGTACAATCAAGATTGGTCCCAGAAAACTGGGGTGTGTGGTCACACTATGAATAAAATAAACTTCAGAAGTATTATCAAAGATAACAAAAATATTTTATTTCTTTTTTTTTTCTTTCCTAAGACTTTATTTAAATTCCAGCCAGTTAACATACAGTGTAATATTAGTTTTAGTTGTAGAATTCAGTGATTCATCACTTACATATAATACCTGGTGCTAATCACAAATGCCCCCCTTAATACTTACCACCTGTTTAACCCATCCCATTGCATCCAGTAACCATCAGTTTATTCTCTATAGGTAAGAGTCTGTTTCCTGGTTTGCCTCTGTTTTTCCCCATGTTTGTTTGTTTGTTTCTTTAATTCCACATATGAATGAAATCATGTGGTATTTGTCTTTCACTGAATTATTTCACTTAGCATAATACTCTCTAGCTCTATCCACATTGTTGTAAATGGCAAGACTTCATTATTTTCATGGCTGAGTAATATTTCTCTGTGTGGTGTGTGTGCATACATGTGTGATCCATATAAATCACATCTTCTTTATTCATTCAATAATCAATGGACAGTTAGGCTCTCTCTATAAATTGGTTATTATTGATAATGTTGTATAAACATCAGGGTGTATATATCCCTTTGAGTCAGTATTTTTGTATCCTCTGGATAAATACCCTAGTAGTACAATTGCTGGATCTTAGGGTAGTTCTTTTTTTAGCTTTTTGAGAAACCTCGATACTGTTTTCCAGAGTGGTTGCACCAGCTTGCATTCCTACCAGCAGTGTAAGAGGGATCCCCTCTCTTTGCATACTCACCAACATCTGTTGTTACCTGTTTTTTATTTTAGCTATTCTGACTGGTGTGAGGTGATATCTTATTGCAGTTTTGATATGCATTTCCCTGACTTTATCAGGGAGTATCTTCTGCTTGAAAAGTTGAGCATCTTTTCATATGTCTGTTAGCCATCTGTATGTCTACAAAGAAGAATATTTTATTTTAATAAAAAATTATTGTAAGGAAATATTCACATACAATATATGGCAATATTAATGTAAAAATTCTTATAAATAAGGCAATCTTCTCTTTCACTTCTGCCTTGGAGAAAGACATATCTTCCTGTATCCTAAAAGTAACAACTTTAAAAATGCACTTGAGATTTTATTCCACATGGCCTCCTCTTAAGACTCAATTTTTATTTAATTAGTTATCTATTCTTTTCCTTGAAACACTGGCTTCTCCACTGAAAAATTCCCATTATATAACAAACATTTCACTTAACTATTCCAAAAGAAAGCAAATAAAGCATTACAGTTATGGAAAGGACTCTGGAGTTAGATGGCCTAGGCATAATTTTTAACATTCACTAACTGTGCCTTTGGACAAATTACTCTGTCTCTTTATGCCTCCATTTTTTCCTTTGAAAGAAATTGTGTATTATATCCCAGTGTAATAATGGATTAATAATAGCAGTGAATTCAAAGGCTCTTTCTGATAATAGGAGAGAGAAGTAGTTAAGCTTTGTGTCTTTTACAGAAACACACATTCAACACCATGATTCAAAGTATCACAGGAGTACTTGTTGATCTGTGGATCTTCAGTAACTAGAGCCACACCGGAATCTTGACATTGGTTAGAAAATATTGTTAAACTTTAAAAGTCAATTATATCATCATTATTACTAAGATATGATTTTTCTCTACTTTTTCTATAAACTTTCTTAGTATTGCCTCAGTGCAATTAAAATTGTTTCTTCCTCCTCCAATCTACAGACTGTGACTGAAAGTGCAACATTGTATCTATAGCATGTTTGCATGCTAGTGCTTGCCATAGAGCCAAATAAGCTCTAAAAATTCCAATGGGGAGGGGGGGGGATACGGGTAAGTGTAGTCAAAGGTACAAAATTCCCATTATATAATTAGTAAGTCCTGAGAATGTCATGTAAAACATGGTGACTATGGTTATTTAGTGCTATATTGTATATTTGAAAGTTGTTAATAGTGTAGATCTTATAATTTCTCATCATAAGAATAAAATTTTAACTGTATAGTGATGGATGTTATCTAGACTTATTGGGGTGATCATTTTGCAATATACACAAATGCTGAATCATTGTTGTATGCCTGAAACGAATGTTACATGCCAATTACATCTCAACTAAAAAGAAATGTCTGGGGCATCGATATGGGTAAGGCAGGATTGGAATGTATGCTGAGCCACTTGATGCAACTTTGTGTGGCAAAATAATGTTGTACTCCTACGTTGGTATTCATCTTATCTAAATAAAAATCACTCTGGGTGGAAAGGCCTCATTTAGAAACACTTAGATTCTTAACTAGTTACCATGGCTACAAGGCTAATCATAGATGTAGTCATTAGATGATATCATATTAATCTTCTGTTGATTCCCTATCTATCTTAACAACCCTAAGAAACCAGTCTCTAAAAAGTTTACTTTGCAAACTTTGTTTTCAAAGGATAGGTGTATGTATGTGTCAATATAATATGATATGATATAATATAATATAATATAAATATAATTATACTATATACAGTGTTACTATATTATATATTACATACATTATATATTACATTATGTACATATACTAATATAGATAGTGCTACTATAATTACTATAATCAGGGAAAATATGTATGTATATGTATGTGTTTTGAAGTTTTTATTTTAATGAAATCCATATTATCAATTATTTCTCATGAATCATTCCTTTGTTATTTATTTAAAAAGTCATTACCACTGGTGTTGAGCATCATTTCATAAGTCTATTGGCCATTTGTATATCTTCTATGAAAAAATGTCTCTTCATGTCTTCTCATATTTTAACTGGATTATTCATTTTTTGGGTGTTGAGTTTGTAAGTTCTCTATACATTTTTGTATTAAGCCTTTATCAGGTATGTCATTTGCAAATATCTTTTCACATTCTATAAGTTGCCTTTTAGTTTTGTTGATAATTTCCTTCACTGCGCAAGAGGTTTTTATTTTGATGAAGTACCTATAGTTTATTCTTCTTTTTGTTTCCCTTGCCTCCAGAGACATATCTATTAAGTTATTACAGCCAATGTCAAAGAGGTTACTGCCTGTGTTCTCCTCTAGGGTTCTGATGGTTTCCTGTATCAATTTTAGGTCTTTCAACCATTTTAAATTTATTTTTGTGTATTTTGTAAGAAAGTGGTCCAGTTTCATTTGTTTCCATGTTGCTGTCCAGTCTTCCCAACACCATTTGGTCATCAGGGAAATACAAATCAAAACCACAATGTGAGATATTACTTCACACCTGTCAGAATGGCTAAAATCAACAACACAAGAAACAACAGGTGTTGGCAAGGATGCAGAGAAATGGGAACTCTTTTGCATTCTTGGTGAATACTTACTGGTTCAACCACTATGGAAAACAGTATGGAGGTTCCTCAAAAAGTTAAAAATAGAGATATCCTATGACCCAGCAATTTCCCTACTAGGTACTTACCCAAAGAATACAAAAATACTAATTCAAAGGGATACATGCAACCCAATGCTTATAGAAACATTATCAGCAATAGCCAAATTATGAAAAGAACCCAAATATCTATTGACTGAAAAATGGATAAAGAATATGAGGGAGGAGGGTGTACATACACACACACACACATATAATGAAATATTACTCGTCCATAAAAGAAGAATGAAATTTTGCCATTTGCAACAATCTTGCCTTTTGAAAGTGGATCCTTTAGTCCCAGTCAAGCCTTAAGTGATTATAGATGTGGCCAACATCTTAACCACAGCCTCATGGAAGACACAGAGTTAGAAGTACCTAGTGAAGCACCTCCCAAATTCCCAAACCATAGAAACTATAGAGTAATAAATGTTTGTTTTAAGCTATTAAAGTTTGTAATAATTTATTTTGTCATAATAAATAATGAACAAATGGCTACCAGAGGCTTATTCTCCTCATGTTGAAACACATGAATACAAGTAGGCAAATTCAGTTGGGCAAATACATCTCAAACCTCTGCTGTTGTTCAGTTTGCAAATGGCCACTATCCAAAGCATGGTCTTTTGGTCAAACTCAATACCAACAGTCATGGAAATATTCTCCAAAGGAGGCTATAGGTCACTTAACAGATATCAGGTTCAAATCTTTAGAAATTCATAGGGAAGAGGAGTCTTTACAGATGTTATTAAGAATTTTGACACAAGATTATGTCTTATGCTTGAGCAAAATGGCCATCACAAGTGTCTTTGTAAAAGAAAGCTAGGGGTGGGAATGCAAACTGCTTTAGCCACTCTAGAAAACAGTATGGAGGTTCTTCAAAAAAAGTCCCACTTTGCACTACTAGGTATTTACACAAAGGATATAAAGATACTGATTCTAAAGGATACATGCACCCTGATGTTTACGGCAGCATTATCAACAATAGCCAAGGGCTCCAGGGTGGCTAAGTTGGTTGGGTGACTGCCTTCACCTCAGGTCATGATCCTGGAGTCCCAGGATCAAGTCTTCCATTGGACTTCCTACTCAGTGGGGAATCTGCTTCTCCCTCTGACTCTCCCCCCTCTCGTGCTCATTCTCTCTCTCTCAAATAAACAAATAAAATCTTTTAAAAATTAAAAAAATATGGCCAAATTATGGAAAGAGCCCCAATGTCCATTGACTGATAAATGGATAAAGAAGACACATACACACATAGAATTATTATTCAGCTATGAAAACAAACGAGATCTTGCCATTTGCAATGATGTGGATGGAGCTAGGGAGTATCATGCTAAGCAAAATAAGTCAGAGAAAGATAAATACCATATTATTTCACTCATATGTGGAATTTAAGAAACAAAACAAATGAACATAGAGGGGAAAAAGAGGCAAACCAGGAAACAGACATTTAAGTTTAGTGAGCAAACTGATGTTTACCAAACTGAGGTGGGCAGGAGGGGGGGATGGGTTAAATACGTGACAGAGATAAAGGAGGGCACTTGTGATCAGCAACAGGTATTGCATGTAAGTGTTGAATCACAAAATTATGCACCTGAAACTAATATTACATTGTATGTTAACTAACTGGAATTTAAATAAAAACTTGGAAGGAAAAAAAGAGAGAAAAAGACAGGGGGAGACTTGACAGACACATAGCGAAGAAGGTGATAGAATTTCAGACAGAGACTGAAACCATGTGGCCACAAGCCAAGAAACACCAAAAAATGATGGTAGCCGACAGAAGAAAGAAGAAGCAAACAAATGGATTCTCCCCTAGATTCTCCAACTGATCCCTTCCTTTCAGATTTCTGGCATGCAGAACTGTGACTAAATAAACTTCTGTTTAAACTTTGGTAATTTGCCACAGCAGCCCTAGGAAACAGATATATCCTCTGATGGGGTAGAGGGAAGAGTTGAATATTGGCTGAAAATATTATCTAATTTAGTTTAGCATCCCTTCAAAAGATAACCAGAAAATAACATCTACACCCCCAATGTTTATAGCAGCAATGTCCACAATAGCCAAATTATAGAAAGAGCCCAGATATTTACAGATAAATGAATGGATAAAGAAGATGTGGTATGTGGTGTGTGTGTGTGTGTGTGTGTGTGTGTGTGTGTGTGTGGAGTATTACTCAGCTGTCCAAAATAATGAAATCTTGCCATTTACAACGATGTGGATTGAACTAGAGGGTATTATGCTGAGTGAAATAAGTCAATCAAAGAAAGACAACTATCATATGATTTCACTCATATGTGGAATTTAAAAAAAAAAAGGAGCACAAAGGAAGGGAGGGAAAAATAAAACAAGATGTAACCAGAGAGAGAGACAAACCAAAAAAGACTCTTAACCATAGGAAACAAACTGAGGGTTGCTGGAGGGGAGGTCGGTGGGGGGATGGGGTAACAGGGTGATGGGCATTAAGGAGGGCACATGATGTATATTGAGCATTGGGTGTTATATACAACTGATGAATCACTGAACTCTCTCTGAAACTAATAATACACTATATGTTAATTAATTGATTTTAAATTTAAAAATATATATAACCTTGGGGCGCCTGGGTGGCTCAGTGGGTTAAGCCGCTGCCTTCGGCTCAGGTCATGATCTCAGGGTCCTGGGATCGAGCCCCGCATCAGGCTCTTTGCTCAGCAGGGAACCTGCTTCCTCCTCTCTCTCTGCCTGCCTCTCTGCCTCCTTGTCATCACTCTCTGTCAAATAAATAAATAAAATCTTAAAATATATATATATATATATATATGTGTGTGTGTGTGTGTGTGTGTGTATAAAACCAGAAAATTTTTAAAAACTATGCATTGATACTACCAAAAGAAATGGGCAAATGAACATGTAAATAAGCAAATGAATACATAGATAAGGAAAATGAAGAATTCAGATCAAAGATCAATTACCCATGAAAGCAGTAGAAAATGTCAAATTTTTCTTCATAACACTCCCTAAGAAACTGAAGTAAAAAAATCTAAAAAATAATACAGTGTGAGGAGAAGAGATAACAGAGAAAATGAAGGTGAGCTCTTTGGATTTAGGGGAAAAATAGAGAATAAAATGAAAACCATAAATAAGTGCCCTGTTAGAACAGGCACATGGAAGACATGGTGGAGAAAACCACAAAATATGAAATTTAAAAAAAAACCAAAGACAAAGATATAAAAAGAAAAGATGAAATAGAAAATCCATTGTAAACACAATTAGTGTTTCTGAAGAAGATACTGTTAAAGGTGTAACAGAAAAAATTCAAAGAAGAAATCTATACTGAAATGAAAGACATGTTAAGTCTACAGATTGAAAGGACATTATGTATTTTTAGAGCAATTTATGTAACACCATGTTTTATACTGGAAAATATTGCAGTTCGCAGTCATTGTGATCCTGGCTTTTCTCTTTTGATTTTCCATATCTTTATTAAATATGATGAAATCTTCAAACATGTCATGATGCTTATAAGAAATTATTATTGGTAAAGTAAATCAAGTAAAGTGACTCAAGAGATGGATATCTAAGTTCTCTTCAACTCTGTGATTCTATTAACCTTAGTCTGAGCCATCCTTCTCACCAGGTTTGAATAAAAACAGTTTCAGAAACTAACTGTAATTGGCACTCATATACCTGTTAACATATTCATAAAAAACACTGAAGCCAATAATTATTACCTCTATAGAAGTCAATCTTTTAGTGTAGAATAAATCTTTATATACTGTAGCAAACAGTATATATATATATATATACACTGTAGCAAACAGCATACATTTAGCAAACAAATCAACTGGCATAATATTATCTTTCTTATGTTGTACATACGTATAACAACATATGACTACATATAAATGAGTTGTTTTTAAACTCATTGGAACAAGGGCTTAACCAAGTGGTTTTTCATATATTTGTGTGCCATGCAATTTGTTAAAATGATCCAAGAAATGAGTGCTAATTCTGTGATGTATTTTTGTATAATAATTTTGATAAATTGGAAAACATGCACATTTGTCTATCTTCTTTTTTTCCTAATGTTTCATATTTTTATTTAAATTTCAGGTAGCATACAGTGTAATATTAGTTGCAGTCGTGGAATTTAGTGATTCATCACTTAATAAAACATCCAGTACTTATCACAAGTGTATGATGCCTTAATGCCCATCACCCATTTATCCCATCGCCTGCCCACCTCCCTCTATCAACCCTCAATTTGTTCTCTAAAGTTAAGAGTCTCTCTTATTTTTTTTAGTAATGGCACAGCAAAAATGAAATGCTCCATGTTTTATCAGAGAGAAATGTATATATGATTTATTGGGGTTTTTTGAAGTTAAATGGAAATCCATAGGAAGATAATTTAATAGGAAAATGTTAATTCTTCACTACCTCTTCAGGAGTGTGTATAATAGCAACATGAAGTTAGTTACAGGAAAATATATCCATTTGCACCTAAGATATTTGCAGTATGACTGGGGAGGTTGGTACTAACAAATATTTTGTTTACAAAGCATACTTTTACAAAGGTAAGAAGTGATAGAAAAGTGTCCAAGGGATGATGCAATATCTTCCCTTTATATCAAATGGCACAAGAAACTGAAACTGTTTCTTTTACTCCTCGGGCTTAGCAGGGACCGTGCACACTGACTGATAGTAAGTGTCCAGTAGTTAAATGAATGTTCACACACTCATTCCTACATAAAGCAGATAGTAAATACAATTCAAGTCAGGATAAACCCAGAGACCATTCATACTTTTCACTGGTGACCAGGGTAATGCACATTTTTCTGAAAGGCAGGTGAAGACTAGAACCCCATGACTAAAGCTTGCCATTACTCCACTTACCCTGTTTCTTTGGTGACAACATACAGGCTGTGATTGCTTCAAGTACTTCTGGAAGCTCTGATAGCATAGAATTGCTAGTTTGCTTGACAAAACCAGTCTAATCCTGTGTATAAGAGAATCCGAATCCTTAGGAAATTCTTCCTAATACCTCAACTAAATTCCTGATTTGGGTAATCCCCACCTTCTACTACTACATTCCTTAGAAATGAAAAATTAACATGGCTTGTCTGCCTTCCTACTCCTACATAACAATACACACACAGTCAATCCCATTGTTTATTAGCAAAGTTCTATCTCAAGCATCCTAGACAAATTGGGTTAGTAAAAATGCTGCAAAATAAATTTCAGCTTCACTCTCTCTGTCAAGAGGTTTTCTCTTATTCTTATGTAAATTCTTTTTGTTGCTGTTTTGTAGTGGCAGGAAATTGGACTGGAGAACCTCTTAAATGCATCTCAACATTATGATTTCAGAATTTATTGTGCTTTGTCTACATAGTATAACTTCTAAAATAGGCACTTCTATTTCCCCAATGAACCAGAATCTCACAGTGATTTCTGGGATTAAATTAGGGAGTCTGGGGAAGCTCTACATATGTGAGGGTTTGTGTCTATACTGGTTTATTCTTTAACTGTAGAAAACTATTCTTTATGCCTAGTCAGCTGAGCCATGCTGAAGTTATTTTCCTTAAAATGCACATATTAAAAGCAAGTATTATAACGTTGTTTTTAAAATTGCTACATATTAGAAAAGTCCCCAATTTAACCATACTATTATATAATTACTCTTTACAGGACACCATGATAAAAAATCGTACCAATTGCCCGAACAATGAACCTAAAGTTTTAAAAAAACATGCATGTGATGATAATAAGGTAATAATAATTTTTTGGGATTTATATGTCATTTAAACTTGATTTTATAGAAGCTTGTATTATTTGTTAAGTATTAGATAATTATATTGATTATATTAATAACATAATCTTTTCATTTTAACCAGATAATTCTCACTGACCTATTAAATTATACTATGGTCTTCTTTTATACTTTGATTTTATAAAAAACCCTATGTTTATTCAGTAAATATTTTTTTCTATTTTAGCATTTCAGTTTTCACTTTGGAAAATGCTAGAACTGCTGAATTCAAAGATACACATCCCTTATTTGTGACATTTTTGTGCAGGAAAATCCTTGTTAGAGTGACTGCTTGCACACACACACAAACATAAGTCATGGGAATAATTTACTTTTAGGCCTTTGAAATTTCTTCCTTCAATATTTGCTTATCTTCAAACAACGACTGCTTCTGGTTGGTGCAATACTACAATTTACAAAACTTACAACCAAATTTTGTATTAGTTCCTTCTACAGAAACTAGTATGATATTCAGTCTTTTTTAAACTCACAGTAGCTGAGTTAACCTCATAGTATCACATTATATATTCATAAATTCTTTTTATTCTAATTTCTTACTTTAAATATTTGAAAGGCTTGTTTGAGGTGAAAAATGGACTTTTTTTTTTTTTCTAATTGCCAGCTATTCATCCATAACTCAACAGGTACAAAAATAATAAGAAGAGAAACCACATACCTTCCACTATTGTCACCTCCCGAAGCCCTCTCCTTTGGTTGACTCATTTAAAATGGAATAATGCTGTTATAGGTTCATCCATAAGTGATAAGATCATAAATTTATATTATGAAGAAAGGAGACTTCAAAAAGTCAAATAATCATTAAGGCAAACTCTAGGCACTCCAGATTGTCACTTAGGAGCTAAACAGTTTTAGTCTAGTTACTTGTCAGTCATGTGATTAACTGGAATAGAAATCTGGGGCGGAGGTGGGGCATTATTTGGCAATACCTTTCTGGCTTTAGGCTCCTTATAAAAGCTTATCATTTTTTAATATTTTGTTTGAACCACAACCCTTCTGATTTTTTTTTCTGTAATAGGAAGGTATATTTTTATATCGTGCTGCTCACAAGTTGAAGCAGTTTGTGAAAGTGAATGACAGTGAGGATTTCAATCTCCACTTATTAAGAGTTTCACAGGGCACATTACAATTGTTGAACTGTACCCCCAAGGTAAGTTGTTTACTTTGAACAAAAATATCAACTAGTCCTGTGATAGGATACTATAATTCTCTGGTGATCATATCTGGTATCATAGAATTCTGTTTATCATCATTTAAAGTTGAAATATATTTACTCAACTTTAGAAGAGGAAAGTCTTAACTAGGAAAGCACCTATTCTTTGCTAGGGCAAATAGTTTACAGAAGCGGAGTAAAAATAAGGAAGTGCATACATCATTGCTATAATAATGTTGGTGGAGGTTAATGTCATTAACTTGGGTGGGAATGGTGAATTTTTACCTCTAAAACTCATTAATAATTTTTGTCCATAGATGTACACATTTATAAGAACTCATAGCCAATAAAACAGATAATCAAAAGCATTTAATATCTTTGTATGTTAAAACTTCACATGTTAAAAAAAAAAAAAAATATATATATATACATATATGTCCAATTTTAAAAATTTTTTTGCTTCAATCATTTTGTTAAGTATAGGGCTAATTTTCCCTACTTATCTTCTAGTGGTTATGAAATATAAGCAATAAAACAAAATTTGGAAGACACAATCTTGATACTAGGCCACAGTTTCTTTATCTGCAAAATGGAGAAAAATATAATATCTACATTACAGGATGGTGACAGGGTTAATTAATTGGCATAATTCATGTAAAGTGCTTAGTACTAGAAAGGTTTCAATAAATGATATATTATTATTACCACTATCCCCCTCTTCAGAAATTTTTACCAATGGCCAGAAAAGCCAAAAGGTTTCTTATGATTTCTTAAAAAGAAATTTTTAACATTTTCGTGACATAAAAGTGTTCCTATGTGTTTTTATTTTTTTAATACCTATAGTTGTCCACAGGCGGTAAGATGGTAAGATTATCCTTGAGCCTTATTGAGAGTGATGAAAATAAAGATGATAGAATGTGAACCACTTCATTTATCATTATATTATCTACTTGATGCAAGCCAGTCTCCTCTTGGTGTTTTGGATTCACCAAGTTTATTTCCAGTTTTGACCCCTTACTTAAGTTAGTCTTCTATATGAAATTTCTTTTTTTTTTTAAATTTTTTAATTTTTTATAAACATATATTTTTATCCCCAGGGGTACAGGTCTGTGAATCGCCAGGTTTACACACTTCACAGCACTCACCAAAGCACATACCCTCCCCAATGTCCATAACCCCACCCCCCTTCTCTTAACCCCCCTCCTCCCAGCAGCCCTCAGTTTGTTTTGTGAGATTAAGAGTCACTTATGGTTTGTCTCCCTCCCAATCCCATCTTGTTTCATTTATTCTTCTCCTACCAATTTCTATTGTTCTCTTTTCTATAAATCCATAAGGGATGAATCTCTAAATTTTACACCTGAAACCAATTTTACCATACATGTTAACTAACTTGAATTTAAATAAAAACTTGAAATAAAAAAATTTAAAAATAAACATCCTAAATTGTTAAAAAGAAAAAGGAAAAATAACCTGTCTTGCTTTTTCCTTTTTCCTGATATTCTATTTCTAAATGAAATTATTCTTCCATACTATCAAAACTGAAGATTCTCAAATAGATTAGATGAATTTGACAGCAATTTAAAATTTAGCCATGAAAATAAAACAAAATAAAATTTAGCAGACATTAATAAAAGAAGCAATAGACAATTAATATTCAATATTATCAAAGTGACTGTTTTTAAGGAAGGAATAAAGCTACCTTCCCAGGGTGAAGTCCAACCCACTAAAAACTTGGTGAGAATAATTGTATAATTTTCTTTCTTCATCAGCTTTTTATTCAACTTAATTCCTTTATGTTTCCCTTTGAATTTTTTTTTCCTTTTCTATGGTTCATTTTGAAAACAATCATTATATTGTTAATAAAAGGAGATGGGATGTACCCCTTAGAAATTGGATTCCTTTAAGCTACAGTTTTTAAAGCCACTGCTTAATTTTTTTTTTTTTTAGAGTTTTATTTATTTATTTGAGAGAGAGAGAGAGACAGTGTGCGGAGGTAGGAGGTGGAGGAGAGAATCCTAAGCAGGCACCACATGCAGTGCCTGAGCTCCATGCAGGGCTCCATCTCACATCCCTCAGATCATGACCTGAGCCAAAATCAAGAGTCAGACACTTAACCAACTGAGCCACCCAGGTGACCCTTAAAGCCACTACTTTAAAATGAAAGAGGCGAGGGGAAATATCAGAGCACCATTTTTTTTTTTTTAATAAAGCAACAAAATGAGCACATCAATAGGTAATGAACAAAAGACATGAGCAAACCACTTCTATAGGAGCACATAAACTAGAAAACAAGTGTATGAAGAAAGTAGCCATCCTGGTTAGTTAGCAAACCTTCAGCACAACCTAACATGATGGAAATTAAAGTTTGAACACTTGAAAATGTGTATTTTTTTCAATATAATTTTAAAATTTGTTTTAATATCTTTTTCTAGGAAGACAATAAATCTGTAAAGGAACAGAGAAAACAGAAGAGCTTGTGTTCCCTAGGGATACTACTACAAAAAATAAAAACTTGTTGGAATAAAATTTTGAGGGGCTCTAAAGAACATTGAAAAATATGGAGTGGCAATATAAAGACATATGAACTTCACTTGTATCCTTCAAGAATATATCTGCTCATAATGGGGGGTAGAGGACCCTAGAAGTTACAGAATGCATCCTGGTAAAAGTGGATTAGAGCAATTGAGTAATTCATACCATAGTACTAGAAGATGGATGTAAACAGTGTAAACCAAATGCTGCAATCGATAAACCTTCATATGTTTTTGGACATAGAGCAATCAGTATTAATTCTGTGATTTTTTGCAAGACAATCCAAGTAAGGTATTAAAGGCAATAATACTTTTAAAAACTGTCTTAAAATTCCAGAAGAAGACATGTAAAATCTGTGAAGTATATAAAGGTTGCAGGAATTAAAAATTAACATTGCTTTATTATCCAAATAATTTTGTGCACCAGCATGCTACAAGGAGAGTGAAAATTGTTGTCTTCTGTGCTGGAAATGTTTCAAAGTTAACAAATGTGGGTAATGCCAATGAGAGTAAGGGCTAAAGAAGCAGTATGAAGGAGTCCAAGATACTTCAGTGAGATTAAGACATGTAATTAAACTTGAATGCATAAGACAGTGCCTTCATTAATGGTATAGCAAATGTTTTAAGATGACCATAAAGAATGATTTCACAAAATAGAAAGTCACCTGTTCTAAGGATGCCAAACCATAATGCTGAGTTACTTTTGTCATTTATGTGTAATAAAGTTTTTCTAAATGAGTTTGCAATTTGGGAAGTATATTTTTAACAGAATAATATATGTTGACCTTTTAATTAATGGAATGTATATTTAATTTTGACACTATATCTGTATTATATAAAAATATTTTCATACATATTACAAACAAATTGCTGGCTTTGGATAACATTTCTCCTTTGATAATAAATGACCTATGTAATAACACTGTCAGATTCACTTCATGAATTTTGAAGAATTTTTAAGACAAGATTTTTAATACTGTACTACTATTTGAGCTCTGTCATTGAATATGTGACTTTAAACCTTATTACTCAGAATGCACATGAGACCAAAACTATATAAGAACAGGAACATTACTTTCTATGTTAAATTTTAATCTTTTAAAAGAGACTTTTGTATATACCAGATCCAGTTTAGAAGGTCTGTCAATGGTCCTCACTTACTTATAAAGGGAAATAAAAACTTTAGTGGAGACAGGTCAGAGTCCTACCACAGTCACCAGTCGGCTCAACTCACATCCTTCCTGCTCTTGCACACCTTCATCAGCCCCTAATAAAGTGCTGACTGGCTTGATATGAGCTTCAGGTGATGCCCAGGTGTCGCCCTCACTGTGTGGTGGTAAAGACCATCCTCTCAGTTTGTGTGGACGTGTCACTCTCCCTAACCCCTATGCCCTTCACCCTCACGGGTGCAGACAGCTGTGTAGAATTCTATAGAAAGTTGTATGGTTAAGGAAAGCCTTACCAGTAACAGTTGATTAACATATATTTTGTATGTTATATGTATTATATCCTGTAATCTTTTTTAATTTTTTAATATAGCTCTTCATATACCCTGTAATCTTCTCATATCAGATAAATTAGATTTTAAACTGAAGACCGTAGTCAAAGATACAGAAGGAAACTACATCATTCTTTAAGGGACTATCTACCAAGATGATCTAACAATTGTAAATATCTATGCCCCCAATATGGGAGCATAAGAAAACTGTTAATCAAGATAAAGAATCATATTGATATGAATACATTAATAGGAGATCTTAATACGCCTCTCTCAGAAATAGACAGATCATCGAAGCAGAAAATCAATAAAGAAACAGAGGCATTGAATGACACATAGGACCAGATGGACCTCATGGATATATACAGAACATTCCACCCTAAAACAACAGAATACTCGTTCTTCTCAAGTGCACACGGAACCTTCTCAAGAATAGAACACATACTGGGTCTCAAATCAGGACTCAACCGATACCAAAAGACTGAGATTATTCCCTGCATATTTTCAGATCACAATGCTTTGAAAGTGGAGCTCAATCAAAAGGAAAAGTTCAGAAGGAACTCAAACACCTGGAAGCTAAAGAACACCTTGCTTAAGAATGCTTGGATCAACCAGGAGATCAAAGAAGAACTGAAACAATTCATGGAAACCAACGAGAATGAAGACACTTCTGTCCAAAAGCTATGGGATACAGCAAAGGCGGTCCTAAGGGGGAAATACATAGCCATCCAAGCCTCCCTCAAAAAATTGAAAAATCCAAAATACACCAGCTGTCTCTACACCTTAAAGAACTGGAGAATCAACAACAAACCAAACCAACTCCACACATAAGAAGGGAAATCATCAAGATTAGAGCTGAGATCAATGAGGTAGAAACCAGAGATACAGTAGAACATATCAATGAAACTAGAAGCTGGTTTTTTGAAAGAATCAATAAGATCAATAAACCATTGGCCACACTAATCCAAAAGAAAAGAGAGAAAGCCCAAATTCATAAAATGATGAATGAAAAGGGAGAGATCACAACTAACACCAAGGAAGTAGAAACAATCATCAGAAGTTATTATCAACAGTTATATGCCAATAAGCTTAGCAACCTAGATGAAATGGATGCATTCCTGGAAAACTATAAACTACCAAAATTGAACCAGGAAGAAATTGACAACCTGAATAGATCGATATCTAATAACGAGATTGAAGCAGTGATCAAAAATCTCCCAAAAAGCAAGAGCTCAGGACCTGATGGATTCCCTGGGGAATTCTACCAAACCTTCAAAGAAATAATACCTATTCTCCTGAAGCTGTTTCAAAAAATTGAAGCAGAAGGAAAACTTCCTGCCCCAAACCAGGCAAAGACCCTGCCAAAAAGGAGAATTTTAGACCAATATCACTAATGAATATGGATGCTAAGATTCTCAACAAGATCCTAGCCAACAGGATCCAACAGCACATCAAAAAGATTATCCACCATGATCAGGTGGGATTCATCCCAGGGCTACAAGAGATGGTTCAACATTCGCAAATCAATCAATGTGATACAACAAATTAATATGAGAAGAGAGAAGAACCACGTGGTCCTCTCAATTGATGCAGAAAAAGCATTTGACAAAATCCAGCATCCGTTCCTGATTAAAACACTTCAAAGTATAGGGATAGAGGGAACATTCCTGAACCTCATCAAATCTATCTACGAAAGACCCACAGCAAATATCATCCTCAATGCGAAAAAGCTTGCAGCCTTCCCATTGAGATCAGGAACAAGACAAGGATGCCCACTTTCACCACTCTTGTTCAACATAGTATTAGAAGTCCTAGCAACAGCAATCAGACAACAAAGAGAAATAAAAGGTATCCAAATTGGTAATGAAGAAGTCAAACTCTCTCTCTTCACAGATGACATGATTCTTTATATATGGAAAACCCAAAAGACTCCACCCGCAAACTACTAGAACTCATACAGCAATTCAGCAATGTGGTAGGATACAAAGTCAATGTGCAGAAATCAGTGGCTTTCTTATACACTAACAATGAAAATACAGAAAGGGAATTTAGAGAATTGATTCCATTTACTATAGCACCAAGAACCATAAGATACCTGGGAATAAACCTAACCAGGAGGTAAAGGATCTGTACTCGAGGAACTACAGAACACTCATGAAAGAAATCGAAGAAGACACAAAAAGATGGAAGACCATTCCATCCTCTTGGATCGGAAGAATAATCATTGTTAAAATGTCTATACTGCCTAGAGCAATCTATACTTTTAATGCCATTCCGATAAAAATTCACCGGTATTCTTCAAAGAGCTGGAGCAAATAATCCAAAAATTTGTATGGAATCAGAAGAGACCCTGAATCGCTAAGGAAATGTTGAAAACAAAAATAAAGCTGGGGGCATCACGTTACCTGATTTCAAGCTTTATTACAAAGCTGTGATCACCAAGGCAGCATTGTACTAGTATAAAAACAGACACATAGACCAGTGGAACAGAGTAGAGAGCCCAGATATGGACCCTCAACTCTATGGTCAATTAATCCTTGACAAAACAGGAGAAAATATACAGTGGAAAAAAGACAGTCTCTTCAATAAATGGTGCTGGGAAAACTGGACAGCTATATGTAGAAGAATGAAACTTGACCATTCTCTTACACCGTACACAAAGATAAACTCAAAATGGATAAAAGACCTCAACGTGAAACAGGAATCCATCAGAATCCTAGAAGAGAACATAGGCAGTAATCTCTTCGATATCAGCCACAGCAACTTCTGTCAAGATTTGTCTCCAAAGTCAAAGGAAACAAAAGCAAAAATAAACTTTTGGGACTTTATCAAAATCAAAAGCTTCTGCACAGCAAAGGAAACAGTCAACAAAACAAAGAGGCAACCCACAGAATGGGAGAAGGTATTTGCAAATGACAGTACAGACAAAAGGTTGATATCCAGGATCTATAATGAACTCCTCAAACTCAACACACACAAAACAGGCAAACATATCAAAAAATGGGCAGAAGATATGAAAAGAGACTTCTCCAATCAAGACATACAAATGGCTATCAGACACATGAAAAAATGTTCATCATCATTAGCCCTCAGGGAGATTCAAATTAAAACCACGTTGAGATACCACCTTCTACCAGTTAGAATGGCCAAAATTAACAAAACAGGAAACAACATGTGTTGGAGAGGATGTGGAGAAAGGGGAACCCTCTTACACTGTTGATGGGAATGCAAGTTGGTGCAGCCTCTTTGGAAAACAGTGTGGAGATTCCTCAAGAAATTAAAAATAGAACTTCCCTATGACCCTGCAATTGCACTCCTGGGTATTTACCCCAAAGATACAGATGTCGTGAAAAGAAGGGCCATCTGTACCCCAATGTTTATAGCTGCAATGGTCACGGTCGCCAAACTGTGGAAAGAACCAAGATGCCCTTCAACGGACGAATGGATAAGGAAGATGTGGTCCATATACACTATGGAGTATTATGCCTCCATCAGAAAGGATGAATACTCAACTTTTGTAGCAACATGGATGGGACTGGAAGAGATTATGCTGAGTGAAATAAGTCAAGCAGAGAGAGTCAATTATCATATGGTTTCACTTATTTGTGGAGCATAACAAATATCATGGAGGACAAGGGGTGTTAGAGAGAAGGGAGTTGGGGGAAATTGGAAGGGGAGGTGAATCATGAGAGACTATGGACTCTGAAAAACTATCTGAGGGGTTTGAAGTGGCGGGGTTGTGGGAGGTTGGGGTACCAGGTGGTGGGTATTATAGAGGGCACGGATTGCATGGAGCACTGGGTGTGGTGAAAAAATAATGAATACTGTTTTTCTGAAAATAAATTTAAAACAAACAAACAAACAAATAAATAAATAAAAGTTGTATGGAGTTCATGGGTTGCTCCATTCACAAGGCTTTGAATCAAGTATGTTTTCTGTTTGATTTTTGTATTAACTCCAGAAAAGGGAGCTGACGAATATTTTTTAGAGCAGACGATTCCTCACCAAACCCTGTCTTCAGAGGGACTTTTCCAAGTAACTGTGCTTCCTTCTACCATAAAACATGGTCAGCTGTGTGATTCACCTCCACCCTGATGAACTAGCACTGTTGGTAAACCATTAGCTATAGAAATGAGGGAACTTCACATTTCTAAAGGTAAACTCTTAAAACTGTCCTTGAAAGTGTTTCCTTAAAGGCAGTCTAAAACATCCCTAACAAGTGTTGAAAAAACATTCTGAGATTATGGTAAAATAAGGAACAATATTTTTAAATGCTTGCTAAAGGTTATCAAAATTGTCTTCCTTGATTTTCATTTGTTTATGATAGATCTGAATTTTAGAGAAAATTTATGCTCAAAACAGCATTCAGCTGGTTGTGTCAAATACTTGGGGGAAAAAATAGCCATGCATTCGTGTTTGTATTTGCTTTCTTTGTTTTGTACCTACTAGGCAAGGTAAGTAGACACAGGCAGGCTAATTAATAATGAACTTGGATATTATAGTTTTATTATTTCTACTCCCCAATTAAAGACTTGTTTTATTTCAGTGAATGTTTTCTTTCACATATGTATGTGGAGGCTTTAAATCAGCATTTTCTAAAGTTTGTTCCAAGAAACCCTAATCCTCAACAGAAAAATAAGCCAATGAGACAAAGAGGATAAAGCAAAAAGTGGGGGCAGGAGGAGAAGAAATGAAAAAAGGAAAAAGAAAAAGAGGGAGTATTCCATGTTCTCAGGTCAGATAAATTTCTTTTGGAGAGTCATAGTTTATACAAGTATATTATTAAAGGCTGTGTAAGCTCATACAGTGTGTTGGTTTTTTTTTTTTTTTAAGTTTTAACACTAACACAACATTTTCAAAATTTGACTAGAGAATGCTAGTTTTATGTAAAAACCATTACCTAAATGTACTTCAGGGAATATTGAATTATACAAAGGGACTCAGTTAAGGGTCTTTTAAAATAGGCTTTCAAGGAATCTGTTGAAGGAAATACTCCTTTCAGGATAAAATAGTTCTATTAAAACTAGAAAAGTTTCTTTGTCTTACTTCATACTTCCATTGATAGCCAGCTTATAAAGGATATTTCATCAAATCTACTGAAAACACTTCTCCAGAATCTTTAAGTCAGATAATCTTTATGGTACTCTGTCCATGCAATCGTCATGTCTTTAGTTATTATGTTCTTACTGCTTAGAAAGTTCTTCCAAATTCTTTCCAGATCCTGCTCAAACTTCAAGGGCATCTCAGTTTCTTTCTCCTCAATTGCTGTGGCTTCCATGATAATTCTGTATAATGTTACTATTTCTTCCTTTAGTTTCCTAGCACTTAATTATCTGTATCATGCATTATTATCTGATCAGATTCATCTTAATATTTTATCTTAAATATAACTATTATTTACATAATTCTATTTATGTTTTCTCTTGAAAGAGTGTATGATCTTTTGTGTTCCCTCCAGCTCTTAATGGGAAAATCCAGATATATCATGGTTAATAAGTAAAGACAAATTGCATTAAACCAGCGTATTAATATCAAAAATTACATCAGAATAATAATAGACTAGAATAATAGAATAATAGAATCTGTAGAAGTCTTATAGGACAAGAGAAATAAAATAGGTAGGTACATTGATAATCAATTCCAACAGTTTTTAAAATCTCCATATTAAAATATATGTATGCACCTAGATTCATGAATTATTTAGTATTTGAGAAAGATGCAAAATAGTTACTTTGGTTTGGGAATAACCTGGGATTTACTTTCGCTTGCTTGTTTTACATCCTCTCCATACAAAATGGTAAGAAAGAAGTGCATTCTTTCTGTATAGGAAAAACTTTCCAAGTGAGGGAGGTTAGATACACTTTAGGACCTTATTCTCAAAGTGAATCAGTTTTTTTAAGTGGAGCTTGAACTCACGACCCTGAGCTCAAGACCTGAGCCAAGATGAAGAGTTAGATACCCAATCAACTGAGCCACCCAGGTGCCCCACCATAGTGAATCAATTTTCTATCTATATTTTACATGATGAAAATTAAGAGAAGTGGCAACATTTGCAATTCAGGATTTACTGCTCTTCCTTGCTGATGTATTTCTTTGCCCTAAGACCTAGTCTAAGGCTTTCTTCCTTTCTGAAACCTTCCCTCACTTACCAGGTAGAGTTGAGGATTCTTTCATTTGTGCCTTCATTGCTGATCTCAGTAAGTAACTCAATAACCTACCAGGTGCTACCATGTGAGAGATGGATGTGAGTTTGCTAATTTCTACCTTTGAAGCTTATCACAATTTTTTTTAGAGATTACTTACAGATTACTTAAATATTTGAAATAATTTCAGATATCTGGAAGACCTGCAAAGATAGTACAGAGTGGTCTTGTATACCCTTTACAAGTTTCCGCTAAGGCTGACATCTTACATAACCATGGTACATTTATCCAAACCAAGAAATTAGTATTCCTTGTTGTGGGGGTGGGGGACTGTTCATTGTGGAATGTGGTCTGTACCCACTAAATGCCAGCACCATCCTCCCCCAAGTAGTGATAATCAAAAATGTCTGCAGACATTGCCAAAGTGTCTCGGGGAAAAAAGTTGAAACCAATGTTCTATAAGTTTCATAATTTTACATGTTGCAGTTTAGGTCCATGACTCATTTAGGGTTATTTTTTAATATAAGGTGTGTATCACAGTTGCTTTTTTTTTTTTTTTTTTTTTTTTGGCATATGGACATTCAGTTCTTCTAGTACCATTTGTTAAAAAGACTCTATGCAGTTGGCCTTTGAACAACATGGCCTACTGCTGACGGAAAGCCTTACCAGTAACAATTAGATTAACAGATATTGTGTATGTTATATGTATTATATCCTGTAATCTTTTTTAATTTTTTAATATAGCTCTTCATATTAATCTTCTAATAAAATGAGAGAAAAGAAATGTTAAGAAAATCATAAGGGAAATACATTTATAATATTTATAAATAAAATAATCCATGTATAAGTGCACACATGCAATTCAAACCTGTGGTGTTCAAGGGTCAACTGTATTTTGTCAATTGAATTGTCTTTGCCCCTTTGTAACTCAATTTGTCATATTTGTCTGAACCTAAGGATGCTCTGTTCTGTTCCAATGTTCCGTATCTACCTTTTCTCCAAATACCACATTGACTTGTTTACTATAGCTTTACATCTAGGAATTGGGTAGAATAAATCTTCAGAATTTTTTCCAGAACTGTTTTGGCTGTTGTAGTTCTTTTGATTTTCCATATACATTTTAAATTCAGCCTGTAATACCAAAAAAAGGTTGCTGAAATTTTGATTCAGTTTGCATTGAGCCTATAGATTAAATTGCAGAGAACTGACATCTTCACCATGTTTATTCTTTGCATTAATAACACTATATTTTCTATTTAAATCTTTTGAATTCTTTCATCAGTGTTTGAGTTTTTAGCATACATCAATTTTGTTAGCTTTATGTATAACTATTTACGTGTGTGTGTGTGTGTCCATGCCCACATGCTACTGTAAATGGTATTTAAAGCTCAAATTCTGCTATTCATCACTGGCAGATAAGAAAGATTTATTTTTTTATATTTTCCTTGTATCCTAAGATCTTCTTAAATCTAAACTTATCAGTTCTAGTTATATATATATATATATATATATATATATACACACACACACATACACATATATCTCAAGGAATATATATTCCTTGAGATTTTCTACATAGACTGTCATGTCATCTGCAAGAGAGGTCATGTCTTTCCCTGAATGCAGAACTTAAACTCTCGTTTTTTAAGTTCTTAATTTACTTTCAGCATAGCCCCACCAGCAGAAATTTTGTTAAGCATTACTTTCTAATGTTTGTATTATGAAAGTAACAGGCATAATGAATTAGCCTTTTAAAACTATCCAACACTCCAACTTCACTAAATTTTGGCTATATATTTCCCAGGGCTTTATCTCTCCACTGCCATTGAGAATATATGCCCTAAATTAATACTAATAGTTATTGATACATATCTACATAAAACACTTTCATTTCAATTTTCAGATTTGCTCATTTGAAATTATTAGAAATATAAACAAATCCTTGTTTTCTAGTCAATCATTCTCTGTGATGTCCATTGTTCATGTAAGGAGTTCTCCAACATCCAAGATTTCTTCTAAGTGGCTCTGTTCTTTGGCATGTGAACTCATACCTCTATCCCAGCTAATGAGAAGGGAGTAAAGGGAATCAGCCCTAAGTACAACTAATTGATGGACTGACTAATGAATGATCTGTGATGTAGGTCATGTAGCCTGAAAAGATGAAGTAATTCAGGTGCTCTGTGTCAGAAACTTGAACCACAATTCTAAATAAATTTGGCCAAAATGAGTATGAGTAAGAGAAAGTTGTGAGGTTTAATTCAGCTGGTTACTGACAAGTTGAATGAATAGGAGAGCAAAAAAGATACATAGCAGTGAGTGAAGAAGACAGACAACAGAGAATGTACAAATGAGCTCTGAGAAGAATACAGGCTGGCAGGTAAACCAATTAATTATTGGAGCTGCCTCAGCACCTAATGGCCTTCCATTTTTAATTCACATGCATCTTATATTAAACCCTCTTTCTCAATGTAATTTAGAATATCTGTCCCTTCCTT
Organism: Mustela nivalis; assembly: GCF_964662115.1. Taxonomy (NCBI): domain Eukaryota; kingdom Metazoa; phylum Chordata; class Mammalia; order Carnivora; family Mustelidae; genus Mustela; species Mustela nivalis. Next base: position 54,093,203 of record NC_139021.1, read on the forward strand.
TTGAAGGTTCTAGCCAGTTTATTCTACAATGATGAATAAGGAAATAAGAATGAAAGACAAGTTTATGAATATTAGGTACTAAACTCAGAAAGTAGAATTAATCACTAACCTCTGCCTCCCTAAATGAGACAGAGTAATTGTCAATAAAAAAAAAAAATAGGGTTTTACTTCTAATGCGTGGAAGATTAGGGAATGGGATGGCAATCTGGAGAAATGGGGATACCTTTCCTTTTGTTACACTCAGGTGGGGTTGAAAAGTCTAAGTTTGTTTCAATCTAAATTATACATAATCAAATATCAATCAACACTCTAGTATGTGACACTTTTCTGAGCGCTGTGTTTAGAGTACTTAATTTGATCAATATACACAGACACTTTGGGGTGAAATGGCAACAGCTATTTCCTCTTGCCTTTTATTTCACACTAATTTAGAGGCCAAAGAACATATACAGATTGTATGTTGAAGCCAGATCATGTCATTCCCTGATTCCTATCTGACTGAGTAAAATCATTTTAGTGGCCTCCAAAGCATACACAGTCTGGCTGCTGCATTACCTGACTTAATTTTCTAATCTCTTCCTTGCTCAAACCATTCTAGAGGTAGGTACTGCGCTCCCACCTCAGAGCCTTTGCCCTTTTCACCCTCTGCATAAAATACCCTTTACTCTCTTTTCCACCCATATGCTTCAACCATACTGAATACTCTTTTTAACAGAAAACACCGAACATTAGGGGGAACAATCCAATAAGCAGTGCACTATACAACAGAGATGAACATTCATGCCTCATTCCTCTTTCAGGTCTGTGCTCAAATACCACTTTCTTGATGAAATCATCCCTGAAGTACCGTATTTAAAATTGCAACCCACTTCCACTCTCCTACGGTCTCTTACCACCTCTTCCCCACTTTATTTTACTCGATAGCTATTGTCACATTCTAATAATAAATGTTTACTAATTTATCTAGTATGTTTTCGTATTCCTCCACTAGAATGTGAACTTTAAAGGGACGCAGATTTTCAACTGCCTCATTCACTGCATGTAGAACAGTGCCTGGCACATCATAGGAATTAAAAAATTTGATGAACATGAACATACACATATATCCAAAATTATTACGACTACTAAATATTGTTGCCATTTTACTGATAGCCTGTTAAGTGTCAAACATCGCACAGAGATTTTAGGCACATTTCTGATAATCCTCAAAGTAGCCCTGCTCAATAGGTGTAATTATGATTATAGCATATTTCTTAAAATTCGGTTTGCGCCATGAGAGACTCTTGACTCCAGGAAACAAACTGAGGGCTGTGGAAAGGGAGGTGGGTGGGTGGATGGGGCAACTGGGGGATGGGCATTAAGGAGGGCACGTGATGTGATGAGGACTGGGTGTTATAGCAACTAATGAATTGTTGACCACTACATCAAAAACTAATGGTATACTATATGTTGGCTAACTGAATTTAAATAAAAATAAATAAATAAAATGGTTTCTATCTTCCTGCAAAAAAAAAAAAAATTCAGTTTGTGATTATTTGCTACCATAACTGGGATAAGGAAAGGCATCTTGATTCAATATGTTCAAGATTCCCTCCTGTAGAATATGATTGTAAGCAGTTTTCCCATTACCATGGCCATTATAAAAGGGAAGCATGAGGTCAGGTCAAATTTTACCACTGGAGAATTTTTAAGTATAAATAACAAATCTCAGGGCGCCTGGGTGGCTCAGTGGGTTAAGCCGCTGCCTTCGGCTCAGGTCATGATCTCAGGGTCCTGGGATCGAGTCCCACATCGGGCTCTCTGCTTGGCAGGGGGCCTGCTTCCTCCTCTCCCTCTCTGCCTGCCTCTCTGCCTACTTGTGATCTCTCTCTGTCAAATAAATAAATAAAATCTTAAAAAAAAAAAAACAAAAACAAATCTCAGTCCAGTTAGTTTAAGCAAAAAAAATATCTATCAAAATTTGTTGAGCAATTCACAGAATCTCTAGGAGAGCCAGATAATCAATGCTGGTGGCTCTATAACTGGAAACAAGACCCAATTTAGACTGACAGGCTGCTCCAGAGGAGGAAAGTCAGACCAAGTGCTACCACAGGGCACAAAGCACACCTGGACTCTGCCACTGCCACCTTTGAAGCTCGTGCCTCTCCAGCAAACTTCGCCAACCCTCCAACCCCCCACTCCTCCCCCTGCCCCCTCCTCCCCAACAACAGATGCTGCTGCTTCTATGGCTGCTCCTTCACTTTGCTTGTTTTAGAATCCAAGTCTGTTCAGTCGTCAGGTGACAGGATTACTCCCCATCTGCAAGAAAGGATGGAAAACTAAACTCTGGTTATGATCTTCTTGAGGCAGTGGGATTCAAAATAAAAAACTCACCACACACAGAGGAGAATTTCCAAAAGATGTAACCACAAATGTTTAACAATTGCCCATTCCAGACAGTAACAAAATTTAGATTTAAAATAGATCAAAATCGCTCACTACAAGGTAGGACTTGGGACAGGTTTTAATTACTAGTATTGTTTGATGTTTTCTACGTAAACTATAGTAAAGTATTTAAGGCCATGAATAACTGCCCCTCCTCTTCATACAGGTTTTCTGGTAATGGCATCAGTGAGATAGAACCGTTCTATGGAAACAAGAGGGAGAACGACGCCAGTGTTGACCAAGGAGAGACCATGTGAACATAGTGCCTCACCGAGGATAAAGAGCTGGTCTAGCGTACATGCTGCTCATCCAAATGGAGTTTGGATTTTATCTGTAGTGAGACATGCTAAAAAAACCAAGCCTATTGTTTTAAATTTTCAAATTAATAGTTAATTGGATAGTATGTTTCCAAAGAGAATCACCCTTGAGGAATTAAGGTTTAAAATAAAAAATTTCAGAGGTTTCTTGTGGGGCTCATATGCGTTTTCCCCAGAAGGAACATTAGTTTGGAAATATTAGCAAAAATTTTTAAAACTTACTGATTCTAAAATTATTTTCCTCGACTAAAATAACTACAAGAAAATAAGAAGATAACGTTAAACATTTTTAAAGTTTAAAAGATAAGGATAATAGGTAAATATGTGAAAACAGATGGAAATATTTCAGATATACATGTATCCCCCTCCAACTCAACAATAAAATGGTCTTATCTCTATGTTTTGGAAGTAAAAATTTACTTGCATACCATGGACTCTTCAAATCATATATGTAATAAGCAATTAGGAAGGGGGAAGGACCTATATTAGAATATCCTTTGCATGAAATTCAGGAAAAATAATCTCATTAAAATTATACCTAGCTACAAAGTAACTGAAGATGAGTTAGTGATTTTAAACAAACTACTACTACTACATGCAAGTGATTTTGGAAACATAACCCTCACTTTATTAAAGATTATTATATATTCATTTAAAAATTGATAGTGTAAAAATATAAAGAAAATATAAAATAAAATATCCTTCTAGTAGAAAAAATATAATATACTGAGGAATATATTTCAAGACTTTATCTGTGCCATTCTTTACATATGTATTAGACTAGTTGTCTTAGTGATAAAACAGAACCTTGTTATACCATTAAAAATTATTTAAAAGCATTTTAGTTATTAACTTACTAAATGTTTTTGTGATTTCAATGGGCCTTTTATGTACCTGGGTGGCTCAGTGGGTTGGGCCTCTGCCTTTGGCTCAGGTCATGATCTCAGGGTCCTGGGATCTAGCCCCGCATCAGGCTCTCTGCTTAGCAGGGAGTCAGCTTCCTCCTCTCTCTGTCTGCCTCTCAGCCTACTTGTAATTTCTCTCTCAGTCAAATAAATAAATAAAAACTTTTAAAATAAGCAGTTTAGTCATTAACTTACTAAATGAAATTTTGTGATTTCAATTGGCCTTTTATTATTATTATTTTTTATTTACATATGGTGACACACAATATTCCATTAGTTTTAGGTTTACAACATAGTGATTCAACTTCTCTATCCATTATGCTATGTTCACTGCAAGTGTAGCTACCATCTGTTACCGTGCAACACAACATCACTGACTATATTCCATATGCTGTACCTTATAGTCCCATGACTTACTCATTTCCTAACTGGAGGCCTAAATCTCCCACTCCCCTTTCCCTATTTTGCCCATCCCCCCACTCCCCTCCCCTCTGGCAACTATCAGTGTGTTCTCTGTGTTTATAGGCCAGCCAAATGGTTTCATTTTTATCACAACAAATAACAGTCCTATTAAACATGGTCTGCATAAGTATTTTTCTGTACTTCAGATTACTTTCTCAAGAAACAGTATGTACCTTGGAAACAAAATTACTAAGTTATGAGGCATGACTATTTTAAAGGCTTTTAAAATAAAATTAGTCAACTTTTCAAAAAGTATTATCAATTTTTATTTCCACCATTAGTGGATAAGGTGCATTAAAACAGTTTTCAGTTTTAATATAATTTAAGATTGTTGATTTGATGAATGAAAATCAGTATTTCATTGTTAAGCATATGCACCACTACTCAGAACTACTGGCAATCTCCAACCTTATCCGTACAAATTCAAAATAGGCGTAGAAACAAGTATTTGAGCAGAGAGAAAAAGGACAAGGAGAGTGGAGAGTTATATGAAGTGAGATGAACAGGGGGAATTAGTAATTTTTACTCAGCATCATTTTTCTTCAATCCTCAGGACAGTCCCAAGTAGTTCACACTTTACATTCCAATGGACCCCATTGCACACACACCCTTTCTACTACCCTTGCCTTTTCCCCAGTAAGGTGCAGAAAGCGCAGCTCTCACTCCCATTCTCCCAGGCTTCCTCCTAAGCACTGGGACAGGGATGAAAAGAAAAAAAGCAGGGGAAAAAAAAAAGCAGCTGTGTAACGTGTGATAAGATCTACCTTCAACATTTCAGCGGTATTTTGTTGGTACGAATCCTCCTTTTTGTCCTAAGTTGTAATTGTCTGTGTATATATCAGCTTCTCCCAGTAAGTAACATCAACTTTACAGCAAGGACTTAATCACATCTTATTTATTGCTCTCGATCCCTAGCATATCAGAGAATGAAGAACATGTAAAGTCTTTTTAATATTGTAAGTATAAAGTTTTAAAGTGTCAAGTAAGTAAGTTAAAGTTTTAGTTTTGTGTATCTCATATTAGTTGGTCTAACAACTTACTTATTTAAATAGATGTCACTCTCAATCTTTTCATTTGCAACAACATGCATGAAGTACAATGATCAGCAAAAGAAGTCAGTCAGAGAAAGACGAGTACCATAGGATTTCACTTGTATGGGGAATTTAAGAAACTAAAGAAATGAACAAAGGGGAAGAAAGAGAAAGAGAGAGAGAGAAATCAAGAAACAGACTCTTAACTATAAAGAACTGACAGTTTTTAGAGGGAAGGTGTGGGGGATGGGGGATGGATGAAACAAGTAATGGGGATTAAGGAGTGCGCTTGTGATGAGCACTGGGTGATGCATATAAGTATTGGACCTTCCCTATATTGTACACCTGAAACTAATATAACATTGTATGTTAAATAAATGGAATTAAAATAAAATAATAAAAAAAATAATAAGTAGATGTCACTCTCCTATATTTGATATCATTAAGCTGGGTTAAATGATTGAAAAAATTATCTTAAAAGGAAATGTGCAACTAAGATGAAATACTAAAGTAATAATAGTACGAGTATTCTGGTAATATTTGAGAAATATGTTTGAGATGCACAAATTGGCTAACAAAATATTATGAGGGGAAATATTAAATATTTCTATTAATTACTATCACCCTGCTACCCAAAATGAGCTAAGGGTTTTTTTTAAGATCTTTGTTATTTACTTGACACAGAGAGAGAGACAGCAAGAGAGGGAACACAAGCAGGGGGAGTGGGAGAGGGAGAAACAGGCTTCCGGATGAGCAGGGAGCCTGATACAGGGCTCAATCTCAGGACCCTGGTATCATGACCTGAGCCGAAAGCAGACGCCTAACTACTGAACAACCCAGGAACTCCTAGACTAAGATTCTTAAAAATCAACATATGAGGGGCGCCTGGGTGGCTCAGTGGGTTAAAGCCTATGCCTTCAGCTCAGGTCATGATCTCAGGATCCTGGGATAGAGCCCCACATTGGGCTCTCTGCTCTGCAGGGAGCCTGCTTCCCTTCTCTCTCTGCCTGCCTCTCTGCCTACTTGTGATCTCTCTCTCTCTCTGTTCAAATAAATCAATAAAATATTTTTTTAAAAAAATCAACATATGAATTACTAAAATCACAACAAAATAAAAACTGTCTTTTATAAATCTCTGTAACACCATGATATCTATCTCATACCTATATTGCTGAGAGGCCTTTAAAATAAGAATTGGAAGCTGGCAATATTAAATTATCTAAAAGCACCCTCTAGTGGCAAAAGGCAGTTCACATATAAACCAGGCAATATTATCTATGAGTATTCTGACAGTAGTAATCTCAAAAATTTCTAAATGAAAGTGTGGCTATCATTAAATCAGTTTTAATGATTTTTCCACTGCTCTATTCAATAATATAGTCAGGAAAAGTTAACCTATCTTAGTACTAAAAATACATCCAGTATATAAAATACATATATACCTGCAATGCAAATAAAGACACAAGATTTCTTTGTAATTATGTACCTCTTCTATTATTTTTCATTCCCTGAGCTTCTATTCATGGTAAAAGTATTCACCTCTAGCCCAGGGAAGATTGAATACAAACCAAATGTGTCTAATTTGATTGTATTTTTACTAGAGACAACCACTGTTTAAAATTTTAAATATGATCATCTAAATCTCTAAGTATTGATCACAAACCAGTACTGTTTGCCATTAAACTGTATATTACCTGACTAGAAATATCCACAATGTTTCCTATTAACCTTGACTTCACTAATGTTTTTAACTGCTATATTTTACTAAAATAAAGAAAATTTTTCTGTCTTAGAAATCTTGTAATGAAACATTATTTGTAATATTTAGATGCCATAAAACACTTCAATTCTACAAAATAATAGCAATTTCTTCAAAAGCTGATGGCACAAAAAACCTGCCAATGAAAAGCTACCATCTCATTAAAAGAATCTGAATTTTGACTTGGAATATTTTCTTCAGATTTCAGTGTACTCTTATCTTTCTACTACCTATGTCTGGTTAAAAGCTAAGATGTCAATAAAGACCAACTGAAAAAATTTTTTTTTTGCTTTCTGTCTTTATTGAATTGGTTCAAAAATGAAGACAGTATTTGTAATAAAAAACAGAGTGGACAAGAGACAACAGCAACCATAATAATCTTATTTTTCAAGCTAATGACTTTCAGAATAATATATAAGCAATTTTTACATTTTTAATTTAAGCTTACAATCATTTTTTTTAATTCTATCACACTGCAAATACTTGTGAAAATAAATTAAAAAGTAAATGATGCATAGATCTAGGAAAATTTCTTATAAACTGAACTACTGCACAACAAATCAATGTGAGAATAATATATGTAAGTAATACAAAAATGCATTTAAATACAGTCACAACATGTTTCATAATTCATTAAGTGTACTTCACCTACTTACTGTTTATAATAATCTCTGGGTTCTAGAACTGGATGATTTTTTATCAACTCATTTTCCATGTAGTACATTATAACATTTACTGGCTACTGCAAAATTCTGTGAGAAACAATCATGTGCCACTTTGAGCTCATTTACCTACTCCTTCCTTGGGTAAAAATTATATGGTCTTAAAAAAAAACAAAAACAAACTTGGAAAATGAAAAATAATGCTTAGTTCCAGGGAAAACAAAGTTGAAAGTTCTTTGTATGATTTATAACAGGACAGAATAACATATATCATTGAAATGAAAATCTAATTTATGTACATTATTCTCCTAAATTAATTAAAATTTAATCTAGTTAATGGACTCTTTTTTTTAGACCAATGACTGAATAAAGACACTCAGTTTAAAAAAGTTAATGAAAAGTCAGGAAAGAAACTATAAGATACATAAAATGACAATTCCTATTACCTCAAAGTTTACATCCCTTGCCTGAATGGAAAACAACAATAACAACAACAACCAAAACCAAAAACACTAATGAATACAATTATAAAGTATAAGCATAAATAAATTTCAGAGAAAATTAAAAGCCACAAATTTCTACATTAACCCTTACACAGTTGATCATAATCATAAATGAGAAATTAGAAATGGCCTATAGAAGATTTGCTTACACCTTTATAAGATCAAAGCTGTTTTCTTTCCATTCAACAGAAATTACTAAGGAATTATTGCCTGGGCTGCACAGGCAATCAAAGAGTCTACTACTAAATACTGTCACATTGAAAGTGACAACAATTAAAAGCTGTATTTTAGCCAAAGTTAAAGTATAATTAAGTTTTTGTGAATGTTTATTACATAGGTCAGCTGTGCATTAAAGCAGTACATTTTCAGTGTTGTTTTTTTTTTTTTTACTGTGATGTGAATGGTATTTCAATATTAAACACTAAACAGAAAATATAAGTAGGAAAAATTAGACACTAGCCAACTCATCACTACATCTAACTATACTTCAAGGGAAATCAAAAAATAATACTCTTTACCTGCATGCCCTGCAGTAATGATTAATTATCCAAATTATTTATTAGGGTCAGGTGGTTTGCTTTGAAATCCATTAAAATAATTTCTTCTAAATTCAGACACAGAAATGAACATGTAGAATTTTGCAAGGAATCTTGTGCCTCTTACATTAAATAATTATTTTCAAACTTTGCAAAAATAAGGAAGTAGTAAACTAAAACTCCTCAGACATGAGGTAATGAAAAAGAAAAAAGTGAAATATGGAGACACAATAGAAATAGAAAGAATATACATTCAACTAACACACAGAGGTAAAAAAAAGTCATTAAGTTATAACTAGAATAAAATACATTTATATTTTTTAGTCTGTGTCTCTGAAAAGGAAATTGCATAATTACATTTTAAAGAATAAATAAAGATCTCTAAATTATATAATTAATGATATATCGAGTAAAGGACAACATAGACCTGTAGAGGTTGAATTCCTCTCTTTTAAAAATATTTATAAAATTAACTGTAAAACAGCTCTACAGGAAAATGACCTTACATAACTAACTGCAACTGAAAATACTCTCGTTTGCAAAATTCCAAGCATTCAATCTTATATTACGTGAAAATAGGCACCAATAATAAAAATGTTTGTTCTGACTTTTCCTCAAAGTAATGATCATCCTAAAGCTTGAAGGGCTGAGCACTGGCATTTGATTTTGTGAAGGTATGCTTAATGTGCTTCAACAACTGTAACAGAAAAGTAATACCTAAGTTAATGATTCCACCTGAAATTATTCTCTGACAGATGAGTGACTATTTCCTTGAATAGCACAGTTTGGGGTATCAGGTATTTATTATATACAGTATATGTACACATTCATATATATACACACACATTTCACAGCCAAAGAATTATGCTCCAAAAATTGCTGAAAAAAGTATTTTGAATAATTTTAGCATAAAATCACTAAAGGAAGTGCTCTAGCTGTCCAAGCAGCAACAGTCGTAAAATTCTGGACTTAGCTTTTTTGGGGCTCTATTCACAGAACCATTCTTCGAATGCCACATTCACAGCAAAACTTTGCCCATTCTACAGGGTATTTAGTCCCACACTCATGGCAGAATTTTGGTAAGTGTCCTGCTGAATTTCCTTCCATGACTTTACTGTTTCCGCCATTAAGTGAAGATACATAGTCTCCATCTGGCCTGAAGGAGTACAGGAAGAAAAGTGGAAACACAAGTTCTTGTCAGCAGTTTTCATAACCCTTAGAAAACAGTACTTAACACTAAGTGTAAGTAAAAGCTTGCTTAGTTTTAATATTTTTTCTAGTTCAAATTTTAAAACCCCTTTTAGTTAATAATGAAATACTAAATATTTTCTTTGGCATTATATTTGTCCCTGTTTATGAGAATTTTTCATGAGCAAATACCACCACACTTTCCATCTGTTCAATGTATTAGGCATATACTACAATGGGAATAGAATGGAAATTTATACTGTCCCTTCTGAAAAACTATCACTAAAAAGAAAACTGGAACCTTGCCCTGAGGAAAGACGGACATCTTTCTTCCAAATATATAATTTAATAAATATGTATATATTATTACATCTATTATAAAACTATATATATATATATATATAGAACTTCTCCCAATGTGTGAAGTTGTTTTCACTGTATCCATGGAGTCTTTTCACTTGAATTCTCATCATTACTCAGGTTGAATCTTGTTAGGTCCTTTGGTCTAATTTGGTTATACACACTCAAATTCTTTCATCCTTCATCCCCTGTACTGCAATCCTCATGGCTCTGGACACTCACTGCCACTCTAAACTGTGTCCCCTTTTGCTTTATTGTTTTCCACCCAACATGCAATATATGTCATTTTTGTTACATCTTGTCTTCTCCATAAGACTGTGAGTTCCCCAAGTGCAGGGATCTTTATCTATTTTGTTACTGCTCTAAGTCTAGGATCAAGAGAAGTACCTGACATAAACTCATCTCTCAGTAAATACTTTTATTGAGTAAATGAATGAATGAGTAATATATAAAGAAGATAAATAAAGTAAAATATTTGGTCCTTTTAAAATGATAAAGTAAACTTTCAAGATTGATCAACAAAAAAGGAATAAACAATACTCAGAATGAAAGGACAGAACTACAGATATAGATAGCAGAAATATAAAATTATAAGAACAATTCTATGCTAGTAATTTAAAACTGAGATGAAGTGAAAACTTTTGTAGAAAAATATCTTATGAAAATTGATTTCAAACCAACTATAACACTAAATAAACAGAATCATTAAAGTAACTGAATCAGTAATAACATACCTCTCATCAGTTAATCAATACCTCCTCATCAGTGAGCATGTGCAGGCGTGTGTGCATGCGCACGCGCGCGCGCACACACACACACACACACACACACACACAGTGGACTCATAGTAATTTTACATGGCAAGTTCTAGGGGCACCTGAGTGGCTCAGTCTGTTAAATGTCTGCCTTCAGCTCAGGTCATGACCCCAGGACCCTAGAATAGAGCTCTGTTCAGCAGGGAGTCTGCTTCTCCCTCACCTTCTGCCCCTCTCCCCCACTCATGCCTTCTCTCTCTCTCTCACACTCTATTAAATAAATAAATAAAATACTAAGAAAAAATCATGGTAAGTTTCCTACTAAGCTTTTCCAGCAGAGGGGGTTGAAAAACAACATTCCGCAATTTCTTTTCGAAGGTCAGTAAAACCATTATATTCAGACTAAGAGAATATAATAATATAATCAACAACTATTAACTTGGAAATGCATGTAAATCTCCAAGAATTTTAGCAAGCACAATCTACAAACATATGCAATTCAAGACACTTCAGATTTATTCCAGAAAATAATACTGATTTAACATTAGGAAGTCTATTAATATAATTTATCACATAAACAGATTCAGGGATTTAAAAATATTGATTTTACATATATGTATACATATATATATAATATCCAATAACATTCACCACCTATTTTTTATTTTAAAAAAACATTTAGAAAATCAGGAATAAAAAGGAATGTCACTGATAAAATGTAGATTATAGAATCCTATATCAGTCCTCATGTTCAATGGTGACATTTAAGAAGCATTTTCTTTAAAAAGCAGAAATGTCACAAGAATATCAGTTATAATCATTTCTATTTTAATATATATAGTACAACATAAAGAGAACTCTTTCTGGTTCTTTGGTCATATCTAACATGGGGATAACTTCCTAGCTTTCTTTAATGAAAACCTTTCAAAAGGTGGAATGCCAGCTGTGTTTCTAGGCAACAGTACTTAAACGCAATCCACAGAAATTAGACATCCCTCAAGACAACCTGAAAGCTATGTCTACAGGGCTGTTACAAGAGAAACTGGTTCCCTTTGGGGACACAGAATTTCCAATTAAAGTGATCCTACACACATCTGTTAAGATCTTGTTCTCTCATACCTAAGCTGTCACTTGGACAGCCAAAGAAAACCAGCTCCAGGACTTGGGCAAGGGCTCCCAGGAAAGAGTAACACTAGACACTGCCTACTGCATTTCCTATTTCCTATAAATAATCCTAATGTCATATTTTACCATGTGATTACCTCTAGCCAAGCCTAAGACAACCTCTTAATGGACATTTCAAGAGCCCTGCTTTAGGGGACGGGGCATGAGGAGACGGGAAGGGAAAGCTGAGTTTCTAAATCTCCACTTTGTGCAAGTCTAAGAAATCACTGTCCTCTCTCCCAAAATGACACTAAAATTCAAGAATATAAGTAGGCAAGATCAGTCAAAATCTCAAATGTAAGTGCAATGTCAGTTAATTTACCAAGCTGACCTCTGGTTTCCTTTATTTACTTACCTGTGGAAGTTTCCCTTACTTTTCTGAGAGCTAAGCTACACATTCAGAAGAATATTTGCCCCGGGGCGCCTGGGTGGCTCAGTGGGTTAAGCCGCTGCTTTCGGCTCAGGTCATGATCTCAGAGTCCTGGGATCGAGTCCCGCATCGGGCTCTCTGCTCGGCAGAGAGCCTGCTTCCCTCTCTCTCTCTCTCTCTTTCTGCCTGCCTCTCCATCTACTTGTGATTTCTCTCTGTCAAATAAATAAATAAAATCTTAAAAAAAAAAAAAAAAAAAAAAGAATATTTGCCCCATTTTGTGTAACATTTCTAGGTGTTTTCGGTGGAAGGACCATCCAGAAAATGTAGCCTAACACACTTCCAGAAAAAGAAATCTGTGAAATTTCTTCATCTGTTGTGGTTATAATTATTCTATCTGGGTAGTGTAGTAAGTCAAGTGAACAAGGTTCAGGGCTTACTATCACATATTAACCATTTAAAAAGAAAGAAATAAAAGAAAACAAAAAAGAATTCAAACTCATTTTTAATGGAATTTTTGTCCCTGCCTGTTGTCACTTCATTTGTCTACCTCTTTAGAAAGATAAGATGAATTTTTTATTTAAGCACATGTATTTATTAAGTTTCCCATTTTATGAGAGATGTTAATCCTACATTCAGCATGGATTCAAAACACAAGGCTCCACATATACAACAACACAGCAAGCCAGCTTTGGGAGCCCAAGAAACATTAAGTTCACTTCTTTAATATTTAAAATGTATCAAAACCTTAGGTGAAAAAAACAGTATTTATGAAAGAATCTATCTGCAAAGGTAGCATTTCACCTATTCCTTTATGGTTCTCATCCTTTGTTATGCATAATCATTACTCTTAAAATTTTAAAAATCCAGGGGCGCCTGGGTGGCTCAGTGGGTTAAGCCTCTGCCTTCAGCTCAGGTCATGATTTCAGGGTCCTGGGATCGAGTCCCGCATTGGGCTCTCTGCTTCCTCCTCTCTCTCTCTCTCCTTGCCTCTCTGCCTACTTGTGATCTCTGTCAAATAAATAAAATCTTTAAAAAAAAATTTTAAAAATCCAAACCAAAGAAATGAAAATCTCTCTGGGAAGGACGTGGACATGTTCATTTTTAGAAAGTTCCACAGGTGTTTCTTTCTGAAGGGCAACAACCAAGACTGACAGCTAAAACCCTGAATATTTAAAAATCTATCCCTGGATTAAATCTGAATAATGGATAGCTGTATATGTTTTATACTTATAACGAAAGCAGACAACATATATAGTTACATATAGCACATATATATCACAGCAAATTTTAGTGAATCATAGGATATCATGTTATAGGCCTGTATTGAGGGCATCTTAAAAAAACATCTTATGAAATGCATTGTCATACTTATAGTAGAGATTTTAATTAAGAAGTTATCCATTGAATGGGGAAGGTGAATTGGTGGAAGGTGGTCAAAAGGTATAAACTTCCAATTAGGAGATAAACCAGGTACAAGGGATGTAATATACAACATAATGACTATAGCTAATGCTGCTGTGTGATAGGGACATTGCTAAGAGAGTAAATTCTAAAAGTTTTCAATGGAGAAATTTTTTTTTTTTACCTTTTTCCTTCTTTTTATTATATCTGTATGAGAAGATGGGTGTTACCCAAACTTACTATGGTAATCATTTCATAATATATGTAAATCAAATCATCATGCTGTATGCCTTAAACTTATACATTGATGTATGATAATTACTTCTCAATAAAACCGGAGGAAAAAAGTTATCTGTTATATTATCCAGTGACTCTTCAATCTCTTACTCTTCACAATGCCATGATACTCCATGTGGAAAACCCTAAAGATTCCACCCCAAAATTTCTAGAACTCATACATAATTCAACAAAGTGGCAGGATATAAAATCAATGGACAGAAATCAGCTGCATTTCTGTACACCAACAATAAGACAGAAGGAAGAGAAATTAAGGAATTGATCCCACTTACAACTGCACCAAAACCCATAAGATCCCTAAGAATAAACCTAACCATGAAAGAAACTGAGAAAGACACAAAGAAATGGAAAAACATTCCATGTTCATGGGTTGGAAAAACAAATATTATTAAGATGTTTAAGCTACCTAGAGAAATTTATACATTCAGTACAACCCCTACCAAAATACCATCAACTTTTTTCATAGAACTGGAACAAATAATCCCCAAATTTGTATGGAACCAGAAAAAACCCCAAACAGCCAGAGGAATGTTGAAAAAGAAAACCAAAGTAGGTGGCATCATAATTCCGGACTTGAAGCTATATTACAAAGCTGTAATCATCGAGACAGCATGGTACTGGCACAAAAACAGACACACAGGTCAATGGAACAGAATAGAGAACCCAGAAATAGACCCTCAACTCTATGGTCAACCAATCTTGGACAAAGCAGGAAAAAAATACCCAATGGAAAAAGGACAGTCTTTTCAACAAATGTTCTTGGGAAAATTGGACACCCATATGCAGGAGAATTAAACTGGACCATTTCCTTGTACCATACACAAAAGCAGACTCAAAAATGGATGAAAGACTTAAATGTGAGACAGGAATCCATTAAAATCCTAGAGGAAAACACAGGCAGTGACCTCTTTGACCTCAGCTGCAGCAACTTCTTACATCTCCAAAGGCAAGGAAAACAAAGGCAAAATGAACTATTGGGACTTCATGAAGATAAAAAGCTTCTGCACAAAAGAAACAGTTGACAAAACCAAAAGATAGCCAACAGAATGGGAGAAGATATTTGCAAATGTCCTGTCAGATAATGGTCTAGTATACAAAATCTATAAAGAACTTACCAAACTCAACACCCAAAAAACAAATAATCCAACCAAGAAATGGGCAGAAGACACAAACAGACATTTCACCAAAGAAGACATACAGATGGCCAACAGACTCATGAAAAAATGCTTACCATCACTCAGTATCAGAGAAATACAAACCAAAACCACAATGATATATCACCTCACACTGGTCAGGATGGCTAAAATTAACAAGTTAGGGAAAAACAGATGTTGGCGAGGATGAGGAGAAAGGGAAACCCTCTCACACTGCTGGTGGGAATGAAAGCTAGTACAGCCACTCTGGAAAATATTGTGGAGGTTCCTCAAAAAGTTGAAAATAGAGAAGCTACCCTAGGACCCAGCAATTGCACTACCAGGGATTTACCCCAAAGACACAAAAGTAGTAATCAGAAGAGGCACCTACATCCGAATGTTTATAGCAGCAATGTTCATGAGAGCCAAACTATGGAAAGAGGTCAGATGTCCACAAATGAATGGGTAAAGATGATGTGGGGTATGTGTGTGTGTGTGTGTGTGTGTATGTGTGTGTTACAAATTGGAATATTACTCAGCCATCAAAAAATGAAATCTTGCCACTTGCAATGACGTGGATGGAACTGCTAAGTGAAATATGCCAATCAGAGAAAGTCAACTACATAATCTCACTCATGTGGAATTTAAGAACTCATATGTGGAATTTAAGAAACAAAACAAAGGTTTATAGAGGAAGAGAGGGGAAAATAAAACAAGACGAAATCAGACAGGGAGACAAACAATAAGAGACTCTTGAACATAGGAAAAAAAACTGAGGGTTGCTGGAGGGGAGATGGGCAGGGAGATGAATTAACTGGGTGATGGGACAGTAAGGAGGGCACGGGATGTAATGAGTACTGGGTGTTATATAAGACTGATGAATCAATGAACTCTACCTCTGAGACTAATAATATACTATGTGTTAGTTACTTGAAAGTAAATAAAATAAAATTTTAAAAATAGTAATAAATTATCCAGTGACTCCATGAGAATTCATAGGCAGATTTTTGAAGTCTCAGAACTAGATGTGCTCTCACAGAGAAATGATTTTTTTTTTTTTTTAATACAACATGAATCATGTAACTAACTATTCCTGTACTCTGGCCACTACAAATTTGGATCCAATTTATGGCCAAAACCTAGCCTGTATCCAGCACCTGATGACACATATTTTGGGGACTAACGTTATTCCTTCTTTTTCCTTTAGCTCTTAATTCTCATTTTTCCTTTTCATATTTTCAATTTTGTATAATATTTTATCTCACTGTAGGTCATGGATCTCTGTATACTGCCTTAAAACTTTCTGTAATAAGGAGATATAGATATATAGATATATAGATATAACTGGAATGATTTGTTTTATACTTAAAGAGAGCGAATGTCAGTTGTACAAATACTGTGACAGATAAGAAAGGGAAGTACATGGATAATCACAAGCTCAGCAGGTAATTTAAATAAATTTAAATACTGCTGGAAATTATAATGCCAGTCTAAAGGGTCTATTACTCAATTTGCAGAGGTAAAAATAATCATGTTACACTTAAAATTAAGATATAGAACACAAATGAATGCAGTAAAACTGAACAAACTGTTCTCAATCATTGACAATAATAATTACAAGGTTTAGAAAAATATCATTTATGAAAAAAAATCATTTATGCCCAAACTATTTAGTGTACAGCTTAAAGTTAAAATAAATCATATAGCAAAGGAAAAATCAGATTTTCTATTAAAAGCCTGATACATATTTTGTATTTGGTCCTTAGAAGACTACATATATTCATTTTTATTTTAATTAATAGACTCTCAGAACTAAACATACCTGGCTATGTAGCTCTCAGTATATGTTTTTCTTTTGTTTGTAACCACACCTGAGGAAGGATTTCTTGCCAAACTTGGTGGTGTGGAATTTCGAGGTTTGATGTTAGTTCTAGAAGAGAGAAAGAGATGGCATAATGAAAAGGTATTGAATAGCAAGCATTTATTTCTTATATTGCTTAGTTACATGATTAATTTTGAAGCTGTAGAAAGGTGAACTCAAAAGAGTAAAACTGAATTATTTTAAATCTGAAAACAACAGTAGTTAAAACAAAGGATAAACCAAAGCATTTTGCATTTACTAACATTAACTTGATTTTGTAAATAAAATTAATTTAAAAAATCATATATATATATATATATATATGTGTGTGTGTGTGTACACACATATGCTTTACAAGAAATTTTAAGTCAATAATCCTGACAGGCTTTAGGTTTTTAAAAATTTAAATCTATAATTCCTTCAAAATAGAGAGGTATCTTGTTAAATGCCTATGAATAACTGTTAAATAATGTTATATATTATGAGATATGGTTAAATCCAAGAAAAAACCATAGGCTAACCATTTTAATAATTTTCAATTTATGAAAGCCTGTTTTTGGAAATAGCAACTAAAATAAATGGGTTAATATAATTTTCCCTTTTAAGACTTAATCTCACCAAGTATACAGCCTGGGCTATCTGCTACTAGTAGAGGATTTCTGGTTGGATTATCACTTAATTCCCTTTATGAAATTTCAGGAAACAAAGAAAGCTCAAAGGGTTGAATGATGGTACAATGGTAAAAGTATAGGATTTGAGATTCAGATGAATCTGGATTCAAATCCCAATTGCTACTGACTAATATGGAGGTAGTGGCCAACCTGTATCCAAGTTCCCCCATTTATAAAGTATGACTACCATCACTTACCTTAGAAGAAATTGTGGATACCAACTGCAATTTATATAAACATTTAGAATAGTTGATGATGATGATACTATTATTACTATTATCGATATTGATACTGTTCCTAGTCAACATTTACAAAATGTTGCTTATTACTACATTTGGTACAGATTTCTAATTGCTTTCATATATAAAGTTACTTCATCCTCATAATTATCCAATGGATTAAGTAGTATTAATAACTCCATTTTAGAAATGAGGCAACTGAGGCAAAGAGTGGTTAAGTAACAACCAAGGTGACATCCAGTATGTTGCTGAACTTGGGGTCATATGGTAAATAAAGAGCTAGTTCCTCTTCAGAGATTTAGTCAAATCTTTCCATTTCAGAGATATGCAATATTGTGTTATAGCAACAAACAGAATACTTTTTAAAACTCCTTTAGATTATAAGTTCTTCAACTATGGCTGAAATTTTTCCCCTTTATAAAGCAAAGCTGGAGAGTCTGAAAATTCTACATAGCCACCTCCATAGCCACCTCCAAAATACACGCAGGTTAATAACTACATCTATTTTTTGAATGCCAAATATGATGTCAGGTACTATGAATACTTTACTTGGTTTAATCTTCATAGCAATCTCAGAAGATATTATTCCCATTTTAAAATTGAAGAAAATCATATTAGAAAAATTATGTAAGCTACAAAGCTATTACAAGGCTATAGTATTTGAACCTGAATTTAGGTGGGTCATATTACAAATCTTATTATATTCAATATGGAATGCTGTCTGTTGTTCAAAGAGAGGCTGTTTTGAATAGTTACTTCAAATTTTTTCTAAACTTTGACTAGAACCATCTTGGTAAATGATTGGGTTACCCTGGCCCTCTTCAAATGCCTGCTGATAGTATAACCATGACATATACTCTACTCTTAAATAGCCCTCTAGGAAGTTGAACTGCTATAGTACCTTTTCAGGAATTCAATCTCTAAGAAAATCACTGCCAAACAATAGCAATTCCTCCAGTGAGAGTTGTAAGTGAACTAGAAAGGACACATTTTTTATTTTTTGGCTCTAGAACAAAGCCTTGTTAGAAATCCTATCATCTTCATTTAATATGTACATGAGATACACAGATAATACAAATACACCTATGGATATAGACACATAACCTCACCATATCTATGAAGTTATTCAAAGAATTAGAAAATAATGCTTTAAAAAAAAGAATTAGAAAATAAAAACTAGGGGGAGAAAAAAAGAAGAGAAAAATTAGAGAAAATAAGATTATCATCAGTAACCATCATTCTTAACTACCTATCATGTACTTTTAGTAACTGTTTCTAAGAGGTGGAATCTGAGCATAGGGAACCATTCTTAAGAGATTGGGAAGAACAGTCTTGATTAGCACTTAATTGACATAATCTCACATGATCAACACTTTTTTGTTCCTGTCCAGAGTTTGAAAAATGCTACCCTTATTTTGTACCTGCAGTCTGCTTGTTCTAGGTCAAAAAATAACAAAAGAAGGTTTAATTTTGGAATTATACTTACTCCACCTTATTGTTAATCAGTGTTTCTTTGAAACACATTTCAGAGAGACTAGAGAACAACAGTACTAAGAAAAATGGCTCAGGGCACAAATTCTTCCTCGTATGATTTATCATGAACTACTTAAAAATAACACATGGGTGCTGCTAATATTTTAAAGGTTTCTCCCAACTTTATTTTCTATTTAATTAAATTAATCCTTCTTTTCATATGTGGTAAGACAATGCTGTAGTAGGAGTTGGTTTAAAAGTTAACTAAGAGGGGCGCCTGGGTGGCTCAGTGGGTTAAAACCTCTGCCTTTGGCTGGGGTCATGATCCCAGAGTCCTGTGACTAAGCCCCACATCGAGCTCTCTGCTCAGCAAGGAGCTTACTTCCCCCTCTCTCTGCCTGCCTCTCTGCCTGCTTGTGAGCTGTCAAATAAATAAATAAAATCTTAAAAAAAAAAAAAAAATAAAAGTTAACTAAGTGAACTCTGTTTAATAATATATTTTTCAACTTTAATAAGTAATTTATCTGATTCAAATTTCATCATTTTAAAATGGGAGAGCCAGAGTTGGTATTGGAGCCCAATCTAGAAAACCCTTTAGACTTCTATGGAAGAGTTCCAAGGTGACTGCCCTTGCCACTCACCTCTGTTTTCAGCTTTCTGTGCCAGTACAGAGGAGAGTGTCATATCTTTTTCCCCATTTTATGTGGAATTTGTAGCAATTTAACCAAAAGACTGAAAATCCCTAGACTAAATATTCTCTAAAATCTCTTTGTTTTCTGCCTTTTTATAATTAATCATCCTAACTAAAAAATAATACAGCAATATTACATATTATGTATGGCATAATATCCCCTGTACTCTTCTATTTGAACATATTACTCCTAAGGGGTGACTGTGTGGCACAGTCAGTTAAGCATTCGACTCCTGATTCCAGTGTAGGTGGTGATCTTGGGTTCATGGAATTAAGACCTGCGTCAGGCTTCATGCAAGGGTGGGGTCTGCTTGGGAGTCTTTTTTCCTCTTCCTCTGACCCTCTTGCCCTGTGCCCTGTGCTCTCTCTCAAATAAATAAATCTTTAAAAATATATATATACTCCTGAAAGAAAGCTGCATAAAGATAACAATCATTGAAGGTGACTAATATTTCAACCCCTCTAAAAGTTAGAATTTAATAGAAATAAATGTATGCTAAAAACAGCTTTATTTACAACAACAGAAATGTTCATCTGACACAGAGTGTTTTAAATCCTATAAGATTATTTAGCACTTCTTGGCTTAAAAATGATTAAAATAAGACTTTTTAAAATACAGGAATGTATAAGTTTATAGTATTCAATTATACAAAGGCTTTAAGGAAATATCTGAAAAAGGTTAACCAAACTGAGTTACAAATACTTACTTGTAAATGGGTAATAACTCATGTCTTTTGATGGCACTGTCTGATTTTGTATCACTGTCATACAACCTTTGCACATGTCTTCCAGTTCGAAGTGGAGGGCCTAACTTGTCCATCTTACTATTAAAATATATAAAGGTGTACCCATAAGGAGACTGCTGTTTGTTTCTTTATATTAAAAAAAATTTTTTTTTAAACATTATTCTGGTTCATCAGAAATCTACCCCCCATACTCTTAATTACTGGACTGCCAGGCTAAGGACTGTCAAAAAGAATCCTTGGATGTCATACAATGTCTGCTATTAGATATGACAATTCTGCTGCTCCTGGCCACCCTGACAGTTGTGATGAACACCCAAACAAATGCCACATTTATACACAGCAGGGCATTGGAAGCAATAAAGAAACTTAAGAAGGACAAAAATTGTTTCAAATAAAATTTGTGAACCTAGAAGTGAACTAGAAGTTACTATCCTGATAAGTAAGACTGAGCTGATATTCCTTGAGTTCACAAATAATCTAATTTTTCTCCTTCCCTGATTTCATAGTACTTTTCTCATTTTTCTTATTATTTTATAATTTTTCTTGCATTTAAAATTCCAAGTATAAAGCAATCAAATACATGATATTTATATCTTTAACTCTATCTGATTTTCTAACGAAGAATGATTATGAAATTTGTACAGAGAATATAAAGCATGATGTATGAAAAAACAGGGTTGGCAATCTGAAAAATCACATGTAGAAATGTTAAGTGGACCTGCCTGCCATCTGAAGTTCTCTTTTTTTAACCAAAAGTATAAAGGAGCTCCACCTGGAGGAAAATGGGAAAAACTGCAGATTTGTAGAGATGTCATTGTTTTACATCAACCAACTAACTGAATCCTATGTAATATTACCAACCAATATTCACTCATTGTAGGGAGCAGTGAAAATTAAATTAGGAAGGTAGGAGAACTATCTTAAACAACTACTGAATAACACATTACTGCTCATTAACTTAAAAAGGATACTCTTTTTAAGGGATGCTTGTTTGCTCCAATGCACTCTTCCACTTATTCGTTAACCCTACAAATTATGAGCACCTACTATGTATCAGGCACTATGCTACACTCTGGGGACACTGTGGTAAATGCATTTTGGCACTTAGTGTCTAAAAGAAGCTGTTCATTGTTCTAGATTATAAAGGGCTCTACACTTTATTAATATTTATATTCTTTTGGTATCCTATACATAGCAGGTATTTTATTATGAAAGTTGTTATTAATACTTTGCAGATGGTGGTGCTTGTCCATTTGCTATGTTATAAATTCAACTCAGATGATCTACCTATGTATATGTATATGTGATTTATATATACATATACACACACACAATTCAAATGTTACGTAGGCTAAATGTCAGTAAATATTATTCTTAAGTTCAAATCACTTACGTCCTTCTATAGTTTGTTATTGTTATTCTATGTTGTTATCAAGGTATAACCAAACAAAAACAAAATTCATAAGTATCAATAATAAAATCAAGATTATATTTTTACTATGTAAAAATTTATATGGTGTATTTATTTTATAAGCTACACATAATTTTTGTACAAATCTATATATAAATTTTATATATTTGAATATATTTTTATATATAAAACCTTGATTACATATATATTTTTTTTGCCATGCAATAATAATCTGCATTGAGGTAATTATATAAATTTAAAAGCGATTAGTTCATGAAAGTATTTAAATCTTTCCCTAAACTAACCCTCATCTTAAGATATAACAAACCATTTCTCAGTACCATCTTCATATTTATTTTAGTGAGCATGAACACTTCCTTGCTCACAGCTCCTTTTCTAACAAATCCCTTCATTTTGGTTCCTCAATCTCCAACAGGACTAAAGTTAAGTCAAAGCAGCAACAAGACAAAGGGCTATTTGGGAAGAAATTAAAATCTTTGCAAAAGTAGTAAACTTTTAAAAAGGTGTTTTAAAAAGGTGTTCAAAGGCTTCAATTCAACAGATTGATCCTTGGTTGAAGTTTCTTTGCCTTTCTTAGTCTTGCAAATCATCAATAACTGACTTAAGGAAAGAAATCAAATGAGTATAAGAACCAGGAAGCCTGTGTCTATTTCATGTTGTGTTCAGACCTCAGGTGTACTGGGTGTTTCAAGTTAGGAAAAAAAATTACCTTTACTGATGTTAACACTGAATTTATACATCTGGAGTTACTTTGAGAATTAATAAATTTGGGCAAAGACAACAAAAAGCCTACTTTGTTATGTATTTTTAAATTATTCACAAAGTTTGAGGAACATAATTTCAACATGGCAGTAATCCACAATGGAACTATCAATACCAATGTTTTTAGCGTGTTTCTATGCTATTTTTCTTTTAAAAGTTTCAATTTGGTAATGTTGATTATATACCCAAGGGCTGAAAGAAATTAGGCTGAAATAAATAAATCCATTCAGCAGTAGATGCAGTCTTACCACTGCTAAGGAAAACATAAGAGGGTATTGTGAAGTCAACTAAGCACACCCACATAGCACACATCTGGTGCAGACTAAGCAATTCGATATACATAATATGATTTCAATCCCATATGAAATTCAAAGATATGTCCTTAAATTGGTACCTAGATTTGGTTAGAGTCAACATCAAAGTATATTTTTAACTTCTTGCTATTCTTTTAATGCAAGCACAGAAATGCGTTGGATAAAAAAAAGTTTAAAAATCCTTTGGTGGGGTGCCTGGGTGGCTCAGTGGGTTAGGCCTCTGTCTTCAGCTCAGGTCAGAAACTCAGCGTCCTGGGATTGAGCCCCACATCGGGCTCTCTGCTAAACAGGGCACCTGCTTTCTCCCCTCTCTCTGCCTGCCTCTCTGCCTGCTTGTGATCTTCGTCTGTCAAATGAAGAAATAAAATCTTTTTTCTTTTTAAGATTTTATTTCTTTATTTTACAGAGAGATAGATCACAAATAGGCAGACTAGCAGGCAGAGAGAAGGAGAAGCAGGCTCCTTACTGAGCAGAGAGCCCGATGTGCGGCTCAATCCCAGGACCCTGGGACCATGACCTGAGCTGAAGGCAGAGGCTTAACCCTCTGAGCCACGTAGGCTCAGAGCACCCCAGAAATAAAATCTTAAAAAAAAAAAATCCTTTGGTTCCATGGACCACTAACCTACAAAGTTCCCAGATACTTCACATGACTTAAATACATATATATATACATATATATCTACTGTTAAATAATCCTTAAAATCCATAACTTCAAATTATAAATGTCCAATTCCTATGATAATTTACTTATTCTAAAATAGAGAATGCCAACTTTTCTTGTGAAAGGCCAGACAGTAAATATTTTAAGCTTTAATGGCTATGCTATCTCTGTCAAATACTCATCTGTGCCACTGTAGCATGAAAGCAATCACAGACAATACATAAATAATTGGGTGTGGCCATATTCCAATAAACCAGTTCTTGGGCAAGTTTTGGCTCTCAGGTCATAGTTCAAAAAGATCAACTGCTCTAGAATATAAAATTCCATATATGAGAGGATGCCAGTACTTTAAGATTTTGAAAAGATATCAGTGATTTTTAAAGGTTTTCCATAGGGGCACCTGGGTGGCTCAGTGGGTTAAAGCCACTGCCTTCGACTCAGGTCATGATCCCAGAGTCCTGGGATCAACCCCTGCATCGGCTCTCTGCTCAGCAGGGAGCCCGTGTCCCCCCACCACCTCTGTTTGCCTCTCTGCCTACTTGTGATCTCTGTCTGTCAAATAAATAAATAAAATCTTTTAAAAAAATTAAAAATAAAGGTTTTCCATATATTAAAGAACTTGATAGATAATAACGTTATCTTGTAATCCCAGACAAATATATATTACTGTCAAACTAATATATTTTATAGATGATGAACTGTAATTTTGACCAAGACTTTTTAATATAAAATGACTATATGTAATTGAGTATAACTGCCCCAATATAATAGTGTATCTAAAAAGAAATAATACTTTAGCAAGCTTTCAAAATATTTATAGCTGAGAATGAATTCACATTTTAAGAAATACTTGGCAATGAAATCAACCTACAGGAATAGGTTTTACTTTGAAATAAACACTGACCTTGGGAAGGTCCTTGTTTATTGTTGATACCATAAGAGTGAATTACTCAGGAGCATGCAAACCACTCAGTCTTACAAGACTGTGACAACCCTGATATAATAAAAAGATGACTTCTGAAAGAATATTGAGAAAAAAATCTACCATTTTGCATTTTGTATCTTCACAGACACACATAGTTAGGACGTTCTGGGGCATTTAAAGTTTTGAAATGTGTCACACTTCTACTTTTGATCCTAAACTTATCAAATCTTATACATATGGCAAAGCCAATAACCTTAATCACTGGTATCCATGTAAGAAGCCACACTACAATTCTAGGTTGTTTTAGGCATTTCTAGATCAATAATAAATGATAGAGAAGATTATAAAAATCTAAACAATGTTCCACACAAATTCAATTCACACAAAATCAAAAGACTGGCTTATAAGAAAAGCCTGTTTCTACTTATACAAAAATGTACTTAAAAACCAGATATTTGTTTCTTACTGTTGTCAATATAATTAAAGTATGAGAAATCAAATTCAATTTATTAAGAAATGCTTCTTGAATGCATTCTGTTGCTCTACTTTTTCATGTCTGTTTGGGGAAAGACAACAAAAAAACCGTTTTTTTTTTTTTTGTTTTTCAAAGCAACTGAACAGAAGTAAATCTTTGATATTTGATATTTTAACTACTGAAAATTATCAGCTAAAATGTCCATTTTGGTTGGTAATTAACCACTAAGAAAACACAAATCTCAAGGTATGACTGCATAAATTCGCTGACACAATTCAAATATGGTAATGTTTATTTAAAATCTTTGTGTTTCACCATACTTCTCAAATTCCCTAGATTAAAGATAGCCATCTTTTACAATAAGAGAACATTTTTCCATTGAGGGAATTTTTTGCTTTTAAAAAAATGTGATAAAACTGGTTGACCCACAGGTTATCTAGGAGTTAACTAACAAACAAGAATTTTTCCAAGATAAATTTTTCTGCAGGGTGATTTCAACATATGCTAAATATTATAGATCACTGGTATGCATGAGTAAAGCTGGCCACAATAAAGATTATATACACAAGGCTTTAAACAATCATGAGTTACTGAAATGGCTCTATTTCACTAATCTCAGAAGGATCTTCATTTCTTTCTACAGCTAACCAGATGTCTTAATTCCACCTTTACTCAGTCCTGAAGGATCTGTAGTCATAGATATAATGATTGCCATAGAATTCTCAATTATCCCACCAGTACCAGGACCATGGTTCTTTGATGTGCCAACAGGTTGACAAATGAAGGATTTAATTTGTTAATTCATTATTTGTTTCATTTATTCACCAAAAATTTATTGTGTGTCTATATGCCAGACATTATACTACATTTTATAGTTATATCTGTAAGCAAGGCAGACACACAGAGCTTTGCTACCAGAGCTTACAATCTAGCGAGGGAAAAAAACAACATAATAAATACCAAGTCAATACACTCAATAATTCTTAAAACGAAAAGAAAAAAATGAACTCTGCCACTAAATAGACAGCCATGAACGGTTCTATTTAATATAGTAATATAGTAATGTTCCAGATAATATGGTAATATATCGGCCATAAGCAAACACCAAGCCTCTTCATAGCAGTTAGAAACATTCTTCTAACATATAAGGACTATATATAAAATGTACAATTGGGAATCTACAGAGATATGTTTGACAGTTTAATACGATGTGAGACCACAAGAAATTTAAAATCTTTATGGCATTGTAAGCAGTGAATAATTTATAAAATTACTGTGCTCAAAGTCTTTGCTTTTTAGTAAAGACAAATTTTCTCCTAGGGATTATATAAATGTTGCTCAAATTATGTTAGGTCATGATGCTGCCAACATCTAACCAAAGTCACAGAATGTTGTGAGTGAGACAAAAGAGATATGCACAAAGTCATATAGGTATTCATTGGCAAAGTAGGATCTTGAAGCCTAGATTTCTAATCCAAAGTTAGTGCTACTTTTCATTATACCAGCCAGCTTAACAAGCCCTATTAAGAATATAAGGGAGAGTGTGAGTACAACTTAATATGGCCATCTGACAAAATTACCAGTATGAGGGGAAAGGCACTAAAAAATATCAGCTTTTAATTCATAATTCATAAATCAAACTATAACACAACATGGAAGACAATTCTGTGATATGGTAAAAAGGATTTGTAAAAGTTAAAATACATATTGCCATCTACACCTTAACTAAAAATGATGAGTTATCTCAGTAGAGAAACTAAAAAATAAAACAAAATCAGTTTTTTCTTTACCACTGAAAGATGAGAACATTTTACTTTTCAGCCACCTGTTCTACTGCTAACCTGTCTCTTTCTTAAGGATAGCCTATGTTTTCTTTTTGGAAGCACAACAAAAAGAAAAACATTTAAACTAACTGAATCTTATTAGTTGATTTTTTTCTTTTTCTGCAATGATAATTATATTAAACTCCTTTTAGATTTTGTACTTTCTGTGTAGTCCAAATTAGGAAACAAAAGACAGTTGCTCTCACTTGATAAATAACCCTATACATATTTCCTACACTAAAAAAAAGTGATAACCCATATCTGAAAATAATGAGCATTGTATTTCCTAAACCAACTTTAACAGTATCTGTGAAGTATATACTAAGCCTTCAGTCTAAAGATCACATGGTAACCCTTAAATTTTCTGATTTACCAAAATGGAAGAGAAAGGGAGTTTCTACTGAGATAAGAGGATTTCTAAAATCTCAAGTGTTACCAACCATTTTTCCCACATTAAAATAATTGTGGAAAGCTTAATAATGCTACTTTCTTAAAAGTCACATATATAAAACTGTAGAAAGATAAAAAGTATATTAAAAGTATTAAATAAGTGGAAAATAATCATCCACTGTTAATATTTCAGCATATTTTGTCTTTTTTGTCTACACACATTTTTATAGTTTCTATCTCAGTCAGTATACATAGGAGTTTGTATCCTACATTCTTACCCTGTTATAGTAGAATTATATGTTTTATAGTTGCATAGTATCCCTGTATAGATTGTTATAATTTG
Source organism: Mustela nivalis (assembly GCF_964662115.1). Lineage (NCBI taxonomy): Eukaryota > Metazoa > Chordata > Mammalia > Carnivora > Mustelidae > Mustela > Mustela nivalis. The sequence goes on from NC_139021.1 coordinate 54,121,279, forward strand.
CTATTCAAACAAAGGTAGAAATTTAGGTGGTTTTATTTTATTTTCTTTAACATTGTAATCAAACCATATGAAAAAAACCAATGTTTTGAGCCAAAGAGACTCCAATTTGTAACCTGCTTCTAACTCTTAATAGCTGTATGGTTTTGGGCAAATTGTTTTTGCTTCTCTGACCCTCATCCTATGGTGGTAGGGTGGTTTTAATAAAAAATATATGAAAAAATGTCTAACACAGTGCCTGATACATAATGTTTCATAAGTAATGGTTACACAAAAATCTTCGGTATTTCAAATGATTTCCAGAAGTAAAATTATTCAAAAAGTACGAATGTTTTTTGAGCTCTGGATACATGCCACCAGATTTTTTCCAAAATGGTTATCCTAATAGAACTTCAACAGTACTGTATGTGCCCCTGACCAGCAATATGTTAAAAGGGAAATTAACTTTTGAAAGAAAATCAAGGTTAATAAAAGTCAATTACCTAAATAAAATAAAACCTTAGTATCATTTGCATATGGAGTGTATATATGTGTGTGTGTGTGTGTGTGTGTATCACTAATCAATTAAATTCAAATAGACTTACCCTACATGAGGGGCTGCTATCCCTTTATGGGAAGGAGATAAGGTCTGAAGTTTGTTTCCCAAAGAGCTGTTAACTGAAGACACTTTACCTGAAGGCACACCTTATAATAAAAAAGGTTATTGGTTTTAATGACATTCTGAAAAGGAAAAATCACATAAAACAGAGCACCTGACAATGAAAACAATGCTTTAGTGGCAATAAATCTTTGCAGCAATAGATCCAAACAAGTTATGAACTAAGAAAAGGTTTTTTAAAAATTAAATTTCCAGAGAACATATAGCACCCTTCATTTCTAATTTTTATATTTACTTATCACAATTTACATATAAATAAAGGTATACATTAGTTAGTCAATATCTCCTTCAAGTCATTAATCATGTGTCTATTAGGACAATTGTCAAGTTCAGAGCAGTATATATAGAAATGAAGGGGAAATACTGCGGTCAAAGAAATCAAGAAGAATTTGGTCAACACTCTGAATAGGTGATGTATCAGTAACAACATCAAGAATAGAAATTTAAGGTGGGAAAAAAAGGCTATAAAATATCCTAAGTAGAAAGTTTTTGAAAGTTACTTTATTTTTACCCAGAAAGAATTACATATCCTCCACATCTCTTTCCAATTATAAATCTATTTTAACAATCCCAAGCAGAACACTATCTTCATTTCTGTCTCTACAAACAAACAAAAAACAACAATAATAACAATAAAAAAACCCCACGTTATTAATGGAGCTCATTACCTACAACAGTTTTGCTAGTGCCACTTGGTTGTGGTAACCGTGAAGATCCTGATGGTACAGTTCCAGGAGAATTTGACTTTTTAAGTGCAGGTGGCTTATACTAAAATAATGAAAATAAAATATTTTATCAACATTACTTTTTGAATACAGGTTGTAAACTGCATTTCAAAAGCTCACACACCCTTAAATGAGCAATTTTCCTTATTAGCTACTGAATTACAGAAATTGAGAAAGGATAGATTAAAATATATCACCTCAGAGAGAGGTTTCCCAAAATATGCTCCATCTCAAAACTAGTGTACTGAAAGTTTGACTCAGATATTCCACTGCTAAAATAAACTAAGAGCAGCTTTGCCCAGTCCATAGAAAAAAAAAAAAAAAGTCAAATGGAAAAAATTTCTTCAATGTTAAGATTTTAAATGCCAAACAAATATTAATAGAAAAACTTACAAACACCCAATGATGATCACTTAGCAATGCAGCTTTAAAGGTCCAAATTTTTACATGTTCCTGGGTATGGTTTTATGTTTCATTTATATAATTCAGTCATATTTCCTACTGACAATAATTCGTAAGATTACAAATAAGTCTGCAAGTTTTACAAGAGTTGCCTTATGGATCTCCGGAACATGAAGGGAAAGAATTCTGGCTTCACTGTTCTCACCAGATCATATTAAATGAATAGAACATGCGTTGAGGAAAGATAGGCTATTTTTTTTCTCTACTTTCTAGAAAGACAGCATTATCAATTTTATTTTACTATCTCTTACCTGAGTCAAATTTTGCTGTTACTGAGTATTAAAGTGTCTTATTGGTCACCTGCTCCAATATAAAAAACTGAATTTGCCCAAAGGTATACCCCAAAACTAACAAACAGAAAAGAAATTAAGACTCATGCCACTTTAGTTCTTGCCCTATGCTTCAACTAGAAAGTGATGACTGTACATGAGATTTAGCCCAATACCACAGTTAGACTCCTTAGGACTTTATGTGAAAAGCTGGTTTTAAACAATATTCAAAAATCAAATCATATTTTATAACCAATAATCAGTATAAAATTTTAGATGCACTACAACTAAAAACTGCTAGCTAAACACAAATTTTAAAGTCAAATATTACAACCTTCAAAATTTAGTATGTGCCCTTATAAGGAAAATAAATCTTGATAAAAAAGCTTCTCTCTCTCTCTCTTTCTCTCTCTCACACACACACACACACACACACACACACACACACACACATCCCATGCACATTTGGCACTATTGCACCAGAAGCGGAAATTTCTTAAGCACTTGGCAACCTTCAATATCTGTCAAATGGACACATGACTGGGATCCTTTGGAGATAAGCCATATTAAGTCACTGTTTCTTTGAAAACCTAAGGGGTGTTTCTGGTTTAAAAAGGCAACTGGCAACTGATAAATCACTGAACTCTACTACTGAAACTAATAACACACTATATGTTAACTAATTAATTTTAAATAAAATAAAAACAAATAAATTTTTTAAAAGGGGGAAAAGAGGGCATCTGGGGGCCGCTGAATCAGTTGAGTGACTCAGACTCTTGGTTTTAGCTCAGGTCATGAACTTGGGAATGTGAGATCACCAGGGTCGGGCTCCAGGCTGAGCAGAGAGTATGCTTGGGGATTTTCTCCCTCTGCCCCTTCCCCACTCACACATCTGTGAGCTCTCTCTCTCTCTCTAAAAGGAATAAATCTTTAAATTTAATTAATTTAAATTTAATTAACATCAGTTAATACCAGTGTCTCCCACTAAAATACCAATGAAGATATTAGGAAAGATTTTAAAACTAAGAATAATATGGAAAACAAGCCCTGCCGAAGACCCCTTAAAATATCACAGGAATGCCTACTAAAAATAGGCTTAACTGAATTAAGAAATAGGATAGGTGAGCCACTCATACTGTGCTAAAACTACCAAAAAAAGAGAAAAATGATTAGTATAAACAAAGGGTGCTGGTATAGTATATTACATATGCAGAGGTCAACCCTTTAGGCTTTCAGGATGACTTCAGTAATCAACAATTTTATATAAATTAAATCCATTTTAGTGATTAGAAAAACAAAACCACTATACTTTTATACAGTTATATTCAATCCATATTTCTTTCATTAAATATGTATTTTTAGATGTTTATTATTTCATGTGCTTTGATCACAAATCTAATAAATATTCTTAGTCAAATATTTTTGTTTATAAAGACTTGATCTTGAAATTAGAAAGAGCTAAAAGAACAAGGAGGGCATTCATTTTCAATAAAATAGTAAAAAGGCACTATTTGGACTGACCTTTAAACTAAAAAGTAAAAATGCTCTGGAAAGTATAAAAAAAACATTTTATACGCTATGAATGTCAGATAAGAAGAAAAAAATAAACCATTAGGCCAACAACAGTTAAGATTATAACAACAGACTGGCCATCACATGGATTTGCTATATAAATCTACATTACTAGGTGGCCAGGCAAAGTAAGCCAAAATTTAAAGTGCCTCCAGATTGGTGGTACTCTTAGATAACCTGGAAGAAACAAAAAGGATCTTCACATGAACAATTCTCATGAATAATTTTTGAGGCCAAGAAGCACCAAGTGATCAGTAATTATGTACATAATGATATAAGAAACTATGATTGAGGGAAAAGAAACAAGAACATATCTACAAAGATCACGTGATAACTACAATTATCATCTACAGAGGATAAAACAATTATGCTTACTATAGTTAAAGAAATAAAAGACAACTCTGGAAATATTAATAGGGAATTAGAAACTATAAAAGGTAAAATAGGAAATTAGAAAAACAGCCAACTTCAAGAAATTAAAAAATTCAATAACTGACTACAAACTCGGTGGGGGTGAAATAGCTGCTTAACTCTCTTACAGACAATAAAAAAAGGATCTTTAAAAAAAAAAAAAAAGATTTTAAGAGACTGGAAACCATCCAAAAGCAGTTCTGGAAAACTGGTAAGTATGTATTCTGGGTTCAACTGTAAGAAAGGGAAAGGAGCAAGGAAGGGGAAGGGAGAAGCAAGAAAAGAAAAGGAAAAAGAAAGAGAAAACCATGACCTATACGTGGCAAAACACAGTCAACGCTATAACCTAGATGGGCACAGGTATATTAGATTTAGCAGTTAAGACCCTCAAAATAGTTAGGATATACATGTTCAAAAGGTAAAGGGATACACACACAAGAATTAAAGAAAAATATAATAATAGTAAATAACCACATAGAAAATCTCAACAGAGAAATAAAGGCAAAATACAGGCCTGTTTTTTTTTTTTTTTTTTTTTCAGATAACCAAAACCACAAAATTCCTTGTCAACAGATCTGTATTCTTAGAAAGCTAAAGCTTCTTCTGATTGAAGGCAAATGACAAAATATGGTGACTGAGATTTACAAGAAGAAATGAAGATATCTGAAAATGGTAATATGGGAGTATATAACATGAAAGTAAAATGCAAAATGTGTGTGAGGAGAAGACAGAGGCAGAAGAAAAAAAAAGTAAACGTGGATGTGCATAAACATATAAATGTGCATATGTATGTAAATGATTATATATTCATTTTCTAATTTCTTTAAAAAACAGATGACTTTTGGGGTGCCTGGGTGGCTCAGTGGGTTAAAGCCTCTGCCTTTGGCTCAGGTCATGATCCCAAAGTCTTGGCATCAAGCCCCACATCGGGCTCTCTGCTCAGCAGGAAGCCTGCTTCCCTTCCTCTCTCTCTGTCTGACTCTCTTCCTACTTGTGATCTCTGTCAAATAAATAAATAAAATCTTAAAAAAGAAAAAGAACGGATGACTTTTTTTTTTTAAGATTTTATTTATTTATTTGACAGAGAGAGAGAGAGATCACAAGTAGGCAGAAAGAGGAGGAAGCAGGCTCACTGCTGAGCAGAGAGCCCGATGCGGGGCTTGATCCAGGACCCTGAGATCATGACCTGAGCTGAAGGCAGAGGCTTAACCCACTGCGCCACCCAAGTGCCCCAGAACGGATGACTTTTAAAGGTGTAGGTATAACACATATAGCAACACACAGGAATACTGATGGGTTTATAGAGATACATATATATAACAGTAACACTAAGATCGGTGAGAGGTATGTGGAAATAGCCACAGATGGGGTAAGTTAAAAAATGTATTGTGTTATTCCTAGAGTAACCATTTAAAAAAATCTGATGACTGAAAACCAAGAGCAAATAAAATATCTTTTATTAAGACAAAAGAAGCAAGGAAAAAGTATCAGAGGAATAAAAAAAAAGAGACAAAAATAGAAAATAGCAACACAGCAGAATTAACCACAAACATAACAATATTATATTGAGTGTAAATGCCTAAACACTCCAACCAACAGTTTGAGGTTGTCAGACTGGATTTTAAAAAAGATGAACTAATTACAGGCTGTCTACAGGAAATGCAAAAACACAAATTTAAGTGAAAGAATTAGAAAGAAATGTAGCATAATTAAGCTCAAATGGTTATTCATTATCAGATGAAACACATTTCAACAACAAAAATTCAAGTTAAAAAACTGAAAGGAAATTAGCATGATCAAACAAAACAGTAATACACTATCAGATGACACATACTTCAACACAAAGAATGCTACCATAGACAAAAAGGCACACTCCATATGATATAAAGTTCAATAGATAGGAAAGATACAATAAATTATAAATATAAATACAATTAATAAGAGAAATTAAAAATACTTAAATGAAAAGCTGGTGAAATTAATGATCTTGAAAAAGTCACAATCATAGTAGAAGACTGCAGGAACATTCACCATAAAAGACCATATGCTAGGCAATAAAACAAATCTCAAAAATGAAATCTTACCAAGAATGTTCTCACACTATAAGAGAATGAGGCAAATAAATAAATAAATAAATTACAGCAATAAACATCTAGAGGAGCACCAAATATCTGGAAGTAAATGATTCACATTTGAACAAACTATAAGTGAAAGAAGAAATCACACCTATAGGCATTATTTCGCTGAATGCTACTGATAACTGTTGAGGTAGGTACATATTAACCCCATTTTATAGATGTGAATGTGAAGGAGACCAATTTACCAGGATCAGAGGTGTATTTTAGAACATGGAGGGAACTAAGTCAGTTGGGAAGGATGAAGGTATGGATTATGGAGAGTGGGGAAGATCAGGTGGAGATCTCCAGTTAAAAAATAAAAATGAAACAAAACAAATAACAAAAAATACAAAAAATAGAAACAACCGACAATAATAACAAAAAAATGAAGGCACAATCACAAATTAGAAAATATTTTCCACTGTCTATTTTCAAGTGAAGAGAAACTGGAGGAGAAAATAACTACAAATCCATCATGACATCAAGATTTATAAAGCCATAGTAAATAAAAGGACAATCGTGGTCTGAAGACTATATAAAAAAGCAAAGACTGATTTATATATAAAATCAGAATAGCGACTATTTTATGGGGTGAGGGTCTAAGAGGGAGAGAACATTACAATTCTGGGAGAGAAATGGTATGGTAGAGGTTTTGTGAGATTAATAATACTCTATTTCTTAACCTTCTTGTGGTTACGCATGTATGTATATTGTTTTTTTGTTTAATTTTATTTAGAAATTTATTTAGAGAGAGACACAGCAAGAGAGGGAACACAGCAAGAGTGGGAGAGGGTGCAGCAGGCTTCCTGCCGAGCAGAGAGCCCGCTGCGGGGCTCAATTCCAGAACCCTGGTATCATGAACTGAGCTGAAGGCAGATGCTTAAAGACTGAGCCACCCAGGCACCCCTGTTTGTTTGGTTTTTTTCTACATGTATAATTTACAATAAAATAACTGAGGAAAATAATGAGGAAAACACCGGAATAAAAGTGTTGTAAAAAATAAGAGGGGAGTTCTACTTCCAATAATATTAACCAAAATTAAATATGGATCCTCTCAAGAAGGCTCCAGTTGTAATGAAATCTTTTAGTCCAATACTTGATTCATAAGTAATAAGTGAAATGGATTTGATTATTTATTGCCTGCTAGATTTTATAGTACTAAAAAAACTGTAAATGAAAGTTTTCTGAAAAATGAAGTTTGCTGAAAAGTATTACATTATCAGGGCACCTGGGTGGCAACAGTCAGTTAAATGTCTGACTCTTGGTTTTGGATCAGGTCATGATCTCAAGGTTCTGAAATGGGAGCCCTGCGTTGGATTCCTCAGTCAGGAGGGAATCTGCTTAAGAGTCTCCCTCCTTCTCGGGGGCACCTGGGTGGCTCAGTAGGTTAAAGCCTTTGCTTTCAGCTCAGGTCATGATCCCAGGGTCCCGGGATCGAGCCCCACATCGGGCTCTCTGCTAGGCAGGGAGCCTGCTTCCCTTCCTCTCTCTGCCTCTCTCTGCCTACTTGTGATCTCTCTCTCTGTCAAATAAATTAAAAAAAAAAAAAAAAAAAAAGAGTCTCTCTCCTTCTCCTTCTGCCCCTCTCACTCATGTTCTCTTTTCTCTCTAAAATAAATAATCTTTTTTAAAAAGTATGACATTATCAACGTTTTTATAAAATAAATAAATCTCAAAAAAGAGTATGACATTATCAAAGTTTCTGTGTCACAATATGCTTAATGAAAAACAACAGTACTGGGGTGCCTGGGTGGCTCAGTGAGTAAAACTTCTTCCTTCGGCTCAGGTCATGATCTCAGAGTCCTGGGATCAAGCCCCATGTCACGCTCTCTGCACAGCAGGGAGCCTGCTTCCTCCTCTCTCTCTGCCTGCCTCTCTGCCTACTTGTGGTCTCTGTCTGTCAAATAAATAAATAAAATCTTTAAAAATTTGAAAAAAAAATAAAAAAAGAAAAGAAAACAGTACTGTAAAAATTTCATATAACAAAATCCATATAGGGTTTATGGCTCTCCATCTCATTTGCTTTTCACAAAGATCATATAGACTACTTTACAGATGAAGAAATAAAGTCTATCATACATGAAATGTTACTTGCCTAAAGCTCAGAATTAACAGTTGGACTTGAGCCCAAGATTTCATTCCCTTGGGTGTATGGTCACACATAGCATGGAAACTTTCAGTATATACATGATTTTCAAATGTGGATTTTTATTGCCACTTTTTCACTTTCTAAACCCTCTGATTTCCTCTGAATCTGCTTCACTTACTTTTTAACTAGTTGTCTTACCCTTTCCTAATACCTTTTCAACCTGCATTATTTTCAAGACTCTATTAACTCAAGTCCATTCAATTATTTGTTCTCTATTAAACATTCAAATTTCTTACTCAGTCCCTGAACAGTAATATTAAACTTTAAGCAGGTAAGAAAACTGTAGCTAAATGTTCTGTAAAGCACAAGCAAAAAGCTGTGAATCTGAAAGAGTCATTTTTCTCCTTTATTTGTAGAAATAATTGAGCATTTCACCTGTGTCCGAGAAGTCGCCTTTCCTTTGGTATCAGTAGAAAATTTGCCTTTATTACTAATACGTGCTGCCTGTTCTTTACAGAAATTAATATGTCTATCAGCTGCATTTTCATTAAATCTCCTCTGGCAATATGGACACTGAATATAATCTAAAACAAAAAAAGAAACAGATTAATAAAGTAATTCTTGAAGGGAAACATAAAGAATCATAAATTTTAACGAAGAGTAATCCAAGATGTCTGACAAAGTATTATATTTGATAAGCAAAACTTGTCATTTACTTAAAACCCCCCAACCTGACTACTAATCTCAGTAAAGACATTTAAGAAAGAAATTTACTAGTCTATGATAAATTCTAATCTTCTGCCAGCCTAGGATCAAATTTGAGGGGGGAAAGAAAACTCCAAAAGATAAATATCCTTAGTACAAAAGAATGAATACGTAGAAGAAAAACAGGATTTCTTCTTTGCCTTCATAATATACCATATGTTTTCACCATATCTACATATTTTATACTAGAGATGAAGTTAAGCAGTAATAACATAATATATTAAAAATAAATCTTAAAATTTGGGCTGATCTGTTAAAATATTTTAATCAATAGTTTAATCAGCTTTATACAGCTGTATTTTCTCTTAGATGAAAGAAGAAATAAAAATATACTTCATTAACTAAGATATTTACTATCTGGTCCTCTATAGAAATAGGTTGTCAACCTCTCCACTACAATAAAACGTTAAAAATGATCATATGTAGATTTTCTAAATGACTTTTTTAAAAATTTATTACTGAAGTATAGCTGACATACAATGTTACATTAGTTTCAGGTGTGCAACATGTTCATTTGCCAATTCTATTATGATATTCAATCCACACCACCCATCTGTCACCATACAAAGTAATTATATTATTGACTATAGTCCATATGCTATGCTTTTCATCTCCCTGACTTATTTGGTAAGAACTTCCCTTTACTAAGAAATAAATCTCAATCAAGAATACTAACACAATTTTAATGCAGCTAACTTCATACATTTAAATAACTGCCTCTTTAAACTATTCTACGAGTCTATGTCAAATTCTACTGTGGATATTTTGAATGTTCCAGTATCTCAGTATCTCATATTGGGTTTCCAGCATCTTGCCTTGCTTCTGGTAACAAATAAGCTACTTTTATCCATCTAATGAAGAAACTATATTAACACATGAATTTAAAGCATAATTTAGGTAAATCAAGCTATATGGTGGTCTCCTCACATGAACACATACCTCTTGGAAACAATGATTTCTTTTCTTCCCAGATGAGAAGATACCAAAGAACTAGGCAACATACAATCTGAATCTTACCAAACGACTACATTTCGAATGACAGTGAGTTTCTTCAAATATTTCCTGGGATATACTACAATAATTTTTCAAATGACATTATAACGTTTCATGTTTAAATAGTACTGAGATAAAAAGATAAAGTATTTCTATGTTCAACATCAGTGTGTCTTGATAAGCCTAAATGCCTGCACTAGCATCATTATTTTATAATTAAAATTTAAAAGATTATGGTTCATCAGGTTCCATTATTATAAATTAATTTTATGAACAACTTAAAATTAATAATTCTATCAATATTTTCCCTCCATATGAAGATTTCCATCAACAATATTCTACATACCAGGATCGTAAGAAGGTGGAGGAGGAGGAGGAAGTTTTCCACCCTCTTTAAGTGCCTGATCAAGGCCTTTAGCTGCTCTTATGGTGGCAATGAATTCTTCATGTTTTCTTCTCCAATTAGATGGTTTCTTTGGTGGTTCAGGCTACAAACAAATAAAGAAAAGCCCATTTCAAAACATTTTTAAAATAATTAATTGAAATAGGGCGCCTTGGTGGCTGTTGGTAAGCATCAGCCTTTGGCTCAGGTCACGATCCCAAGGTCCTGGCTCCTTGCTCAGCAGACAGCTTGCTTCTCCCTTTCCCTCTCCCTCGTGCTTGTGCTCTATCTCAAATAAATAAGTATCTTTTTAAAAAATTAATTGAAACAAAACTTGAGGAAATGCTATATTGTTTTAAATGTTCTCTTATTAGGAGGTCCTTAAATTACTTTCCTTAAAATTTGTGATTTTAAAAAGAAACTTCATGTAATTTTATTATATGCAATTTTAAAAATGCAATAATAATTGTGATAAACACTGCTAAATTAACTTCTGTATGTGTTGCATCCACTTAGGCTCCCACTAACAGTGTAATTTCCCTATTTTACTACATTTCCTCCAACAGAGTATGTTAAACTTCTGTTTTTTTTAACTGACTGGAGAGGTAAAGAATAGTTTTCTCTGTTGGGTTTTAACTGGCTTTTCTCTTATAAGAAGTGTGTTGAGCATCTTTTTATATCAAGAATAATTGCATTGCCTTTTTTGTGTACTGTTTATATGCCTGGTCAACTTACCTGTTGATTACTGGTCTTAATTTTAGCAATTTTTAGTTAACTCTTTATAGATTAGCCTCAGCCCTCCCCTACAATATGGCTGTCTTATGACCTTGTCTAAGGATCTCCTGATATGAGGAATTAATTTTTAAAATATAGTTTAATTTACTTGTTTTTTTATGGGTCTCCAGATTTATAGTCACTATTAGCAAGTCACTATTTATACAATGTGTAAAGTTGGAACAAGTGGAATTTTCCCATGTTTTCCTCCTAGAATTTTCATGACTTCATTGTAAAATTTTAAATCTTTCATTCATTCAGAATTTATCATGAGTTATATTGTGACATATAGATTCAACTTTATTTGTTGGTTTTAACATGGCTATGTAGCTTTCTCAGCATCCTTTATTGACTTTGCTCCCCACTGAACTATTAATACTTTTATCATATTCTCTTTTATATTTGGGCCTATTTCTGAACTTTCTCTTCTGTTCCAGTGTTCTGACTATGCTTGTGTTAGTACCAGTGTTTTAAATACTGAGACTTTATAATAATATTTTCATATCTGATAGGATAACCCTACTTCATTCTGCTTTCGCAATCTTTTCTGATTATTCTTGTATGTACATTTTTCCATATGAACCTCAGAATCAGCTTGTCTAATTTTTTAAACTGTATTTTAACTGGAAAACTTAAACATTACATTCATAAACAACTTAAGAAACTTAATATCTTTATTTTGTTGAATCTACCTATCCAAAAACATTATATAATATTTGCATTTGAACAAGTATTTGTGGTTTGTTTTTTTTTAATTTTTTTAATTTTTTATTTTTTATAAACATATATTTTTATCCCCAGGGGTACAGGTCTGTGCTTTGTTTTTTTAAGTAGTCTATGTGAAAGTCATACCTTTAAAAGGTTTATCCCTATACATTTTTTATTTTGTGTTGTTCTTTTATAGAGTCTTTTCTACTTTTTTATGTTTCAAGGGTTTGTTGAAATATGAAACCTAGTAATTTCTGTATATTAGCATTATATCTCATTATTTCACAGGCTTCTCTTATTGTTTGTAATATTTTAGCAGCTGATTCTCTTGGGTTTTCCAGGTATATCATCTCCTAATAATGATGCATTTACCTCCTCTTTTCTAATCCCTATGCATCTAATATCTAACTATATCAGTTATAGCAATTACTATATTGCTTGGAGCTTAATCTTGTTCCTGTCTTTAATGGCTATCTCTAAGCATCTTTCTACTATGCATAATGCTGGCTCCTGTGCTATCATACATTTATTTTGTCACATTATTCAAATACCCAACTATCCTTATTAGGTCTTTATTTTTTAAATCAAGAATATACATTGAATCAGCAAAGTCAAATGATGATTTTTAAAAAATACTAATGAGGCAGGACTAATAAGGGAAAAAAGGAAATCACAAAATACCAAGGGATGGAAAATAGTACATGATATAGATCTTACAAACATAAGGAAAAAAGAAGACACCAAAATGGACCTTTGTGCTAATAAATCTGACAACATTAAGTGGACAATATCCTTGACAAACACCACAAAACAGATACTAAAAGAAACAAAATCCTAACAGTCTCACATTTATTTTTTTGTGTGTGTGAATCTATTATTTAAAAACCTAAAGAAAATTGGCCCAGATGCCCTTAGAATTGAATTCTTGTAGACATTTAAGGAAGAAATAGCATCAATCTTTTAAAAACTCTTTCAACATAAACCAAGAAAACAACTTTTTTTTAAAGGATTTTATTTATTTATTTGAGAGAGAGAGAGCACTGCAGAGAGAGCAGCAGAGGGAGAGGATGAAGCAGGCTCACCGCTGAGCTGGGAGCCTGATGCAGGGCTCCATCCCAGCACACCAAGATTATGACCTGAGCGGGAGGCAGGTGCTTAACTGCCTAAGCCACCCAGGCACCCTGAGAACAACTTTCTAACTAGTCTGTTGAGAGCAATAACATTTGATAAAAAGTTTATCAAATAAACATTTGATAAAAAGAAAAATTACAAATATACCTCTCTCACAAATATAGATACAAAATCTTAACTAAATACAAGCAAACTCAGTTATTGAATGTGACTGATTCTTTAAAGTTAATTTTTATGGTGAAAGGTGTGATCACAACATTCATCTCTCTGTAAGTATAACTCACCTACTGATAAGTTTTGCAGCTCTCATCTACCTTTCTTTTCACAGCATCCTATGTCAGTGCTAAATTAGTGCTTTTTATTACTCATCATTGAATGAATTAGGTTTTCTTGTTACAGCTATTTACAAGAGGTTCTAGGGAGGAAAGGTGCATAGTTTGCTTCCAAGGTACACAAACCGAAAGCCAGCTATCTTCTCCGTTATACCAGATATGGATGCAAATAAGGCCTCTCTGATCACACAGCCATACCTCTCATGCTTCTCTAAAATAACTTGGGTCCAGGAAGTCTCCTGTTGCCAACCATGCTTCCCTCAGTAACCATATTAATCACTTAAACTAACAAAAAAAAACAAAACAAAACAAAACAAAACAAAAAGACCTAGCCCTTTAGATAGGCTCCTTATGTTCAGAAAGTGTATTTTTTTTTCATTAGTGATTTTTTTGAGAGTTTCTGCCATTGGGCCCCCTTAAACTCTCTGTGCCTTATGTCCCTACTTCCTCGCTCCTGGTTTTTGTCCAATTTCAGCCAAGCTAATTCCAATTCCTGGCTACCCAAGTTCCGATACCCCAATTCCTGCTTTGGCTGCAGCAAAAAAGGGGTCTATACTTCCTGTTTAGACCCCTCACAGTTAAGGAGTCACATTTAAGACAAGGAGACCCTTCATCTTTAAGGTGACAGGTTCCCATTCCGGGCCACGGGTCCTTTAGCCACTTTCTACACTTCTTCTATGGGCAGGTTCTTCTGGAAGACCAGAAGCTTTGGGCAGCCCTTAATATATTTTGTACTCTGTGGATTACGCCTACCTTTAGTTATTCCCAAAATGGAATTTATATCTGCTTTACTCCACTCTGCTTGTGATTTTATAGGATTTCTTTGATACAGATAAAGACAGAACTGCACTATGATATTAAAATCTTCTAACAAAGGAGTGCCTGGGTGGCTCAGTCGGTTAAGCATCTGCCTTTGGCTGGGGTCATGATCCCTAGTGTCCTGGGATGGAGCCCTGTGTAAGGCTCCCTACTCAGTGGGGAGTCTGCTTTTCCTTCTCCCTCCGCTCCTCCCCCCGGCAGTTCGCAAGCGCGCGTGCTCTCTCTCTCTCTCTCTCATTCACTCTCTTTCTCTCCAATAAATAAATAAAATCTTTTCACTCTCTTTCTCTCCAATAAATAAATAAAATCTAAAAATAAAAATAGTGTTTGGGACACCTGGGTGCCTCAGTCGGTTAAGCATCTGGCTTTGGCTCAAGTTATGATCCCAGGGTCCTGGGATCAAGTCCCTCTTCAGGCTCCTTGCTCAATGGGGAGCCTGCTTCTCCCTCTGCTTGCCCCATCCCCCCACTCATGCTCTCTCTCTAACAAATAAATAAATAAAATCTTGAAAAAAATCTTCTAATACACAGCATTTCAAACTTTAAGGCACCTATGACTTGCCCAAGGATTTTGTTAAAATGCAGATTCTTAACTCAGTATTTCTGGGTGGGACCTGAGATTCTGCATTTCTAACAAGTTTTCAAATAGTGCTGGTATGATTGCTCTATGAACCACATTTTTAAGTACCAAGAAATTATACTACTTCATATAAAGCCATGGTTTTTACTTTGTTTTTAATCTAAAGGTTAATTTTTTTTACTATTAGAACCCTTCTCCCTTAGTCGGTTAAGTGTCCAAGTCTTGATTTCAGCCACGGTCATGATCTCAGGGTTGTGGGATTGAGCAATTCCAACCCCCCACCCCACTGCCTGCCTCAGGGTCTACACTCAGCACAAAGACTGTTTGAGTTTTTCTCTCCCTCTCCCTCTGCCCCTACTCACTCTCGCACACACTCTCTCTAATAAGTAAATACATAAATAAATAAATCATTTTTTTTAAAAATAGGATAACTGGGACGCCTGGGTAGCTCAGTTCGTTAAGTGGCTGCCTTCGGCTCAGGTCAGGATCCCAGTGTCCTGGGATCGAGTCCCACATCAGGCTCCTTGTTCCGTAGGAAGCCTGCTTCTCCCTCTGCCACTCTGTCTCTCTCTCTCTCTGACAAATAAATAAATAAAATCTTAAAAAAAAATAGGGTAACTAATATTTACTGAGAGATCACTATGGATAAATTCAGTAAGAACCCTACAAGACAGATACTAGCATTACTATCACCATTTTACAGATAAAGAGATGCACAGATAAAGTAACTTCCCAACACAGCATGGTAAGTAATAGAGCAAGGGTTAAATCCAGGCAGTATGACTCTTGAACCAGCTTTCATTTTCACACCCTGTATATTACACTGTCTAAAAATTTCAACAGTTTACCTCTTAGCCAATTAAAGCCAATATAATCATATATCCAGCAGATATACTAAGAAAAATATCAAATAATGGTTTATGTACACTATTCAAATTTCACCTTCACTTATACATAGACTGAAAAAAAAGATGAACATTCAACTTTTCTATTATCAAATAATTTTATTAGTAAGATTAGTTGCCCCACAGGGAAATGTTCTCCTGTAGCACTGGGAGAGGTTATTATCAATGAAGAAGGGTTTATTTCAAAAATCTATTCAATGAGGTACTCAAATTTTGACTTTTTTTTGAACTAACTCTTTAAAATTATTCCGAACAAAGTATGTATGTGCTTTATTGTTGGCAATATAACATATCACAGGTAGAATTAAAGAGATATTATTAAAGGAGATTCATTGCTTTCAAAGAAAATAAACTGACAACAGCTATACATGGACAGTTGAGTAACTGATCAAACTTCCCCAGAAAGCGTAAGATCACAATTACGGACAATTAATCAAGATAATAAATATCTATAATGCCAAGGTATCTGTAAATTATGACTTTGCTTTTGTATATAGAGACTATACTTGATAAGAGGCTTAAACTAGACTGCTTAAATAGGCTGCAATAATTAACAATGACTTAAAAAGAACATGTGAGGAATTTTTAATTATTTCCAGCCTATAGCTAAGCAACTAGAGATCTGATGCTACAAAAACCTCACTGTAATAGATCTGGAGATAGTAGTTTGGTTTCCCCTTAGCAGAAGTTTAAAATAAACAAGTTTCTGATCATTTTTAAACTGAAAACAAAAAGCAGAATTCATACTATCCAAAAAGCTATATAATTACCCTAGGTTTAAGAGGCTTTACTGTTGGAATATCAGTTCCTTCAGCTCTTTGTCTGCTTGAATCAAAAGTCTTCCGCTTCTTAGTGGCAGTTTTCTGGCAAATAGGTCCATGTTTTTTCTATTAAGATAAAGAAATACAATGCATCATTTTCTTTTCTATAGAAAGGAAATCTATAAACTTCAAATTGTCATTTGAGACCAATTTCAAAACTAGAAGATGAAATAATATATAAATACGATATTTTGCTTTAACTAAAACCATTAAAAAGTATATATAATGCATGCTCTAAGTTATTTCTCAAGAAAATATGAATACTATATACAACAAGAAAGTATAGATAAATAGTCTTTCAAAATTTTATTGAGAGTTATTGACTATTCCAGTTTCCACACTGCTAAGAATAAGGAAAATAATGTAACAAAGCCAAAGTTATTTAAGTAGGGAAAAAAAGTTATCTTCATTATTAAATACATGAAAATAGATACTGGAAAAAGAATGTAAACAGAGACTGCATTAGTGTGAGGATTACAAAAATTAAAACAATACTAGTAACCTGGGTTACTAAAGTTCTTAATACAACAGTAGCATGTTACCATATTACATGTACATATTACAAGGAACAAGTTTATCTTTCTTTACCCATGATTTTTGAGCTATCTAGCATTCCACTTCTATAGGTATTTTAAATATGGCTGCCAACTCATTCATTCAATCATTCATGTATTCATTTTAAGGACATTACAATGATTGCTCTTATAAATGACATTCAGTTAACCTACTGGATAAATAATCATTTTTCCTCTTCCAAATAAAATATGTTAATTGAAGTGCACTATATGCACTTTTTTTCTTTTGTATTTTGATAAACACTGAACAAGCTAGAACTGTTAAAACTTTATCTGAGAAAAGAGGAAACCTCCAAACTGGTTCGTTTGATATCATGCAACCTCTTAAATTTTCAATATATACTTAGAAATTAATACATACTTGTTTTTAGTTTTCATTTTAACAAGCAAGTACTATAATTATAGCTATTAGAATAAAAATCTCTTAAATATGAAAAAAATAAAAGTGTGGCTAGCAAGCAATTTTCTGATAGATGCCTGTTCTTACATTGAGTTGTGTCAAAAGTATGTAGTACTTATTTCCAAATATGATGTGTTATATAAGCTGTAGTTGTATAGTGATTACATTATTTAACTAAATATTAAATAAGGGCAAACGAAGGCATTTTCTTTCCTATGTAAACTGAGCTGAATGCTTTGAAAATGGTTTGAAAAACAGCGAGATGATACAAAAACAACAAAATCATTGAGTTAAGTGTGGGCAAGACGTTTTTAAAGAACAAAGAAAAAAAGCTGTTATTATTTAAAAAGAGTTGATATTCCAACAAATATTTTGGATCATTAAATCCTTGTTTTACTTTAAAGAAACAAACTGGAAATAGTAACACGCATTCTGGATTGTGGCAGAACTTTAATCAGCAGATGCATATTCAAAGAAAAGTCTTTATTCTGCATCAAAATATTAACAAATGTATTTTTATATTTAAGGTAAAAATAAAATATTTTAGGTACATAGGTATTTTTTCATTATTCTCTAGTTGGTTATTTAACATTAAAATCAATTAAAAGTACTCCTATTTGTGTTACTAATAAAAGTAACTAAAGAATGTATAATATAAAAAATAATAAAAATTTAAAAAGAATGCATAATATAGGTATATAATTTAGGTACACTTTTAATTGAAAACAACTTTTCTTCAAATATTTCAAATATACATAAGAATTAAGAGCATAGTGTCATGAACTCCCACTTACTCATCAACAATTATCAGCAATTTAGCAATCTTGTCATCTATCCCACCTCTTTTTCCTAAGGTACTTTAAAGCATATCCCAGACACATATCATTCTTTATCTTTAAATACATAATTACGCACTTCTGAGTTTTTGTTCTGTTTTTGTTAATATTCCCACACAGAAACACTTAACAGAGTAGTTCTGAAGACCAAACTATGAAGGAGAGACCTCTCTAGAAGAAAGACATAGGTGGAACTGATACACTTGAACAAAGAACACTGACTAGTATCTCTTTAAATTATTCCACAGAGGTTCTTCCCAAGATAGTTGTCCTAAATTATCGAATAATTACAGATCTATCATAATCCAAAGGAAAAAGGTACTCACTAATGCCACTGGAAAGAACGTTCTTCCACAAATCTTGCAAGGTAACAATTCTCCTACTTGGACACTTCCATTTTCTAAAAGAGAAAAGAATTTAATCAATAAATTCTTTGTTCAAATTGTGAAACTTCCAAATTTTAATGTCCTCATATATAAGCTGTCAGTTCTTGTGGAAAATGTCTTGTTTCATTTTGGAATAAGAAATATTATTAAAAGAGGCACAAGACTTAGAGTTATCGGTGGTCAAAAAGGACATGCCAAATACTGATGTCATGATTTAAGTATCACCAAACTGATATTGTTGGAAATATCTTGTTTTCTTTAATTTTAAACAAACCAATTTGTTACATTTTCTGAATTTATAGCCTGTCTCTACTGTAAATTACCAAACTTTAAACATTGTTTACCTTGAGGTTAATATTATATATTATTAATCTTCAAAGGATTAAGATATAACATTGGTGATCAGTGAGATGGCTTCCTGAGATGATCTAAGGATTCTAAGATAAAAAGAATCTTGTTCTGGGACTAGTTCAGTCCATTGGGCATCTGCCTTTGGCTGAGGTCATGATCCTGATCCTAGGATCAAGTCTCACATCAGGCTCCTTGCTCAGTGGGGAGCCTGGTTCTCCTTCTACTCTGCCTGCAGCTCCCCCTGCTTTGCTCCCTCTCTCTCTCACAAATAAATAAAATCTTAAGAAAAATAATAATAATTGGTCTGTGTAACAGCAGACAATAGGAACTATAATGCCTTAAAGAATCCCTAATTACTATGCTTACCTTTATTATATAAATTGTTCATTATTTTATACATATAATATTATATAAGAATTCAATGGGCCAGCAAACTGAGATATTCCATCCTATGGCACAATTCATCAAATAACTGGCAAGTAGCTGAAACTTTTACTCAATCAAAACTTACTGCATCTATCACACATTTTCATACAACAGATTTTGTTACTAAATTTATTTAAAAGAAACAACTACATTCTTTGGAATTCTACATAGCTGAGTCTATTTGTCATTTTACTGTCTAGCCAATTATCAAAACTAAATTTATTGCCATACCTGTGATTTTCTAAAAATGGTACTTGAATCTGTATCTTAACTATATTAAATATATTTTATTTATTTAATAATTAAATATATTAACAATATATAATTAATATATAATATAAAATAATAATTGAATATAATTCATAATTAGATACATTTAAATATATTTCTTAAATATATTTTCTGCTGAATATTTTACTGTTAAAATTCCTTATCACATGAAAGACAAATAGCCACTTTGTTTTAGAAGTAACCTAAAGAAACTCATGAGAAAAGTACAATTATGACTTCATGTAATTTGTTCCAAAGCATTTAGTAAGTTCAAGAAAACTAACAGAAGAATCAAAATAGACATGGGTGGGAATATAATCAAACCATAATAGAAAAACTGTTTTGTTCTCTCATTCTCTCAATACTCCACTGCCCAATTTTAATGGTAGATAGTGACTATCATCTCAAATGGAGGCAATGTCTCTACGGTGGCAGTAAAGCTGTGGGCACTACAAAAGCAAAGATTTGCCTGAATTGTTCTCTAATACCAGAGGTTAGGTTATCTAGGGAGAACAGGGACTTAATTTCACTATGTATCTGTAACATACACTAAGAATGTCTTCATAATGATGCTCAAAGTGATGCCACATGATACATAATCTATTGTTTACTTATAATTTTCATATAACCTTTTAAATTCTAAGCAATGATTTAAAAATTCATCAATACAAAATGTTAGAGTATCACTTATTTTACCTGCTTTAAAGTATACTTCAGTTAAATAAATAACAAAAATTTTACAAAAATTTTGAAGTCATTACTTCATTCAAAATAAATAAAGATATATATTTTTAATTTCCTCCCTCTTATATTAGGTAGTCATACAGCATAGCCCTATAATTCACAAAGTATAACATGCAAATGTATGTTAGTGTGAACACCCTCTTCTACCAACACGTCATAAGCAGCTTAGGTTCTGAGTCACAAAGCTACATTTTGTTGTAATGGTATTAATTAAGACATGACAGCTTAGCAAAAAAGGCACTGAAATTTGTCTAATAAGTCCCAGAACTATAACTCCCTGGGGAAGATATTTAACCTCACTAAGGTTCAGCCTCCTCTTGTATAAAATTCGGAAGGAAGTTAGGTTGAATGACATACATGGCCCCCTTCTATCTAATACACCATAACAAATATACTATATGTATTTAATAAAACCTACCTTAAGACCACATTAGCAAGAAAGGTACATAGATGATAACATACCCTCTTACTGGCATTAAATTAAACAAAAATTTGGTCAGATATAAGGATGACTAAACCAGCTGACCAACTACAGATGGAGGAATGAATGCTTCAGGTAGCATGCAGAATGCTGAGAAAATCAATTCCACTTGTCTATATATGGAACTGAGAATCTGCAAGGAACTATAGCAAAGAACAAGATGTTTCTCTCCTTGTTGGAAAAGTCTTCATTACATGAATTAGAAGAAAAATGTATGACTAATCATATAAATAGCCTCAGTTTAACATTTGTTAAATGAGAATTTTATCTGCTCTGTCTACCTTAAAACTTAAGGGGTCATCTGAGATGTTATACATGAAAATGCTTTACAACCAATAAAATAAGAAAATACTCTTGTCCAGCACTTGAAGGCAAACACTAATCTCTCTTGTGTGGCAAAAGCAAGCAAACTGTGAGGCTTATAAAAACATAGTAGAGATGATATGCAGAGGGGTGACTATTGTAGCAGAGAGCAAGCACTGTCAAAAGAAGCACTCAAATTAATGGATAAAACCAAGTAACTAAAGTACCTTAATATTCTAAAACTCTCCATAACTTTTCTTTATAAAATTTATCTCACACACAGTGTTGATTCTGTTATGCATTACTGTATTTGGCAACTTCAAAACCTGCACCATAAGGCTTGAAATGGTATCTTTATATAATACTATGATATATATTACATATATATAGATGTGAAATAATATGCTGTTATCTAAATAGTTATGACATTCTAAAATGTATCTATTTAAGAAATAGGAAAGAACATTTTCAAAAGAAATGAAATCTTGGAAAATAAGAACAGTTCTGGCTTCTGTGTAGCATGTCTCTTTCTTCACCATGGGTCACTGCTCATCTGAATCCAACCTTTAAAACAAACCTTCGTTTTGAAGCATACAGCATCTGTATACAATCCTTTTCAAAATCTAATTATTTTCAGGTCAACAATCCCTAATAATCTCAAAAGACTTTCCTCTTTGAGTTCATCCTAGATTTCAACAGTTAAACATTCACACTTAACCTACTCAACACAGAGCCTTCACAGTTAAACATTCACACTTAACCCACTCAACAGAGAGCCTTCACAGTCTACTCCTCTTTAGTCCACCACTCCAGTTCAACAAAAATAACAACTGTTAAAATAGTTTAGTAATGGTCCACCTCTGGACTCTTAAAATACCCAAGCACCTTCTCTGGCCATGTACTCCTACCTTCTACCTCTCTTTAAATCACTTTCTTGATCTCAGAATGATTTGCATCTTCTTGATAACCCATTCCTCATTGCACTTTTCTTCCTACTCAGTCTGAACCTGACTAGTCATTTCTACTTTCACCAATCACCCTCAAATCCTTTGATCCATGGTCACATGTTTGGCAAATGCTAGATTAAAGGAATGGGTTTTCTTAGGGCAGAACTTCCTCAGTATTGAAAAAGGGATTTAGTATATTATTTTCCTAACAGAAATCTTGACCCCAGGAGACATTTAGGAACAATGTCCTGAGTAGCACATCTTTTGAAACACTGGCTTACATTTACTAACTCCTCTTTACCTCCTCCCTTTCTCTTCTACCTAAACTGCAGGAAAACTTTATCAGGCCCAAACACTACATTAAAATAGATCAATTTGTTGATTCCCCCAAGTATTTGTTGAGCACCTAGCATGAGACAGGAACTGTTCTTTTTTTTTTTTTAAGATTTAATTTATTTATTTGACATATTGAAGAGAGCACAAGCAAAAGGAATGGCAGGCAGAGGGAGAAGGAGACTCCCTGCTTGGCAGGGAGTCTAATGTGGGGCTCGATCCCAGGACTCTGGGATCATGACCTGAGCTGAAGGCAGCAGCTTAACAAACTGAGCCATCCAGGTGCCCTGATACAGGAACTGTTCGATGAGGTAAGCAAACAGTGATGATCTTACAGAGCTTCTACTCTTCTAACATGGAAAAAATAAAAACAAATACATAAAATATCAGGTAGTGATAAGCAGTGATAATGCAGAAAAAGAGAGCAGAGTAAGAAGAGAAAAGACAGTCATAGTGTTATATGTAAGTGTATTTGGAAAGTGGGTATGATCGGGGAAAGCTTCTTTAATGAGGAGACTTTTAAAGCAGAGACTTTCAGATATTAATATTTACTCTTCA